>NC_133622.1:19654869-20009036 GCF_048593235.1 Sminthopsis crassicaudata | reverse complement strand
ATATTAAAACATAAACACACACATAGACATATACGCATACATTTACCCATATGTAAACATCTGTCTAACCTTTCATGTTTCTTCTCTGTCCTTCTGAACTTCTTCTAAACCCCACCTAGATCCATCAATGGCATCTTTGTCAAAAGGTAAATATATGCACACTACAAATAGACACCTGGAAGAAAAATATCTCAGTGTCTACTGTCATGGACCAAGAGATATCATCAGCCAGGCATTGAACTGATAAGAATTCCTTTAGAAGCAAACATTATATAGAAACAGATGTATTCTTCTCTCTCTCTCTCTCTCTCTCTCTCTCTCTCTCTCTCTCTCTCTCTCTCTATATATATATATATATATATATATATATATATATATATGTTCTAAGAGAAAAACTCAATGATCTATTTCTACTATCCAACAATCTTTATAAAGGAGAGGTGTTTTTTTTTTTTATTTTTTTTTATTTTTATCCTAGACACTATTGCCTTCTGGATAAAACAGTAAGTTTTCTTGAAAAGTGTCAGCCTTAGGGGTTAACTTCAAGTTCAAGGATTTAGAAACTGCATCTTCTAGAAAGGCATCTGTTGATAGGTAAATATATAGAGATTACCCTCAGTATTGATGGAAGGTAAGGGAGAGTTGGACCTTGCCATCTGAGAACTATTAGACTAAGATACTTGAGCAGTGGGCTGTCCATTGGGAAGTGTCTTGCTTTTTCACGGGCTGTCTAAATGAAATCTAAAGCACAGGGTGGCACTAAAATCTGGAAGGAACTGTGTAGATGCTGAAAGAAAGTAATTCATTACAATGTCAAAGGGATGACCAACATATAGGAGCAAGTTCAACTTTTTCTGAGGGGCTTTTATGGGATATTTTTATGGTGTTATAGTTTTCGTTTTTTCTATATCTGTATATGGGCTCTTTGGGGGCCTTTGTATCATTTGTGCATGTTCTATGATTTGAATCCAGGCTATCCTTGACTCGTATTACTCAAAACATCAAATATACATTAAGTGCCTTGGAAAAAAGAATAATAAGTTCTGTTTTATAAATTTATTGCAAATAATTCTTTGGCTCGTTAATTTTGTGTTTACTTACTCATATAGAGAAAAAGCATGTGTTTACAATGGCAAATGAGTTTTTAAATATCTGCAATTTCAAAATATTTGTTTTTCCTTCAACAAAGGATTTTTCTTTAACAAAATTTTACATGTTAAAAATCAGTACAGTCACTTTATATTTAATTTCTACATCAACATTCTTGGTAGATTATATTTATTTGACATTGATCAGGATCCTAATTATATCATAACAATTAAAATGTCTTATAAAACTTGGGAACACTCAGCATATACCTCTCAGCCCTGACTTTAGCAAAGCTTTGATCTTAGCTCCAAACACATTCATGATTTCATATTTGGTTTTAATTTGGGATTTGCTATTTTTAATCCCATCCCATGCAGACTCAGAGGCTCTCATGTCGCAATGATGCAATCTTTCTATGCACCTGTTCCTCTCCAAGCATTAGCCTTCCTATAAGATTTTTATTTTCTTTGACACTAAGAAATGAAGGAAATGATGGTAAAAATTATGATAATCAGTAGTCCTTTCAACCTAAAAAAAATGGAGAACATAGAATGTCAGCAAAGTACCTATCTGTCTATCAAACCTTGTGTCCTACTTCACATACTGAATATTCCAGAGAAACTGGGGTTTCTTCACATTCCTTGAATATGCTCTATATTTTTGAGTCACTTTCTATATCTTAAATCAAAGTAGTTCCTCTTGTGAAACATTTTCCCCATTCTCCTCACACCTGAGGAGAATGTCAAACATTTTATTCATCATGTGAAATCCAGATCAGCTGCTACTTTCTCCATGAATCCTTTGATTGGCAAACCAGAAGTAAGATCTCCATCTTCTCTGCTCCTGGGTAAGTTTGTTTCTCTTTTATAGTACATGTTACAATCTGTATTATATTAATATTTTTTGTGATAGATGATAGATAGATAGCTATCTTCCTTACTAAAAAAACAAGCTCAATAAGGAATGGAATGAACATGTGCTATCATTTTTATATGTCCACCCCCACAAGACTTTGTTTTCTTAGATCTTAACATATACTAATTCTTGATAAATAATTTTTTAATGTTGACATGGACAATTCACAAAAGAAATCTAACTACTCAAAACTGTAAAATTTTTGCAGACAAAATAAAACAAGTATGTTCTACAGGCTACTTGAGAAACTTATTGACTTTGAAATCTTTTCTGATGATATTTGAAGGAAGGAACACAAACAATGAATGGAAAGATAGCCTCAAAGGAACCATGTAAAAGTCTAGCCCTTTGTTTCTTTAAAATATATATATATATATATATATATATATATATATATATATATATATATATATATATATATATATATTTTAAAAACATAATATCCATTGAAAAGGGCATGATATATCAAGCTTCATCAGTCATTGTCTACATGTCATCTACAGGATGTTTCAAATGGCATCTCCAATCTAAAGCCTTTTTTAATGATTTCCCTCAGGAATTAACACAATTATCTGGGGTCTTTTTGTGTATGTATATCTTAACTTTATATCTTACTATACATATTTTAATGCCCTAGTAGAATGTATAATGCATAGAGCAAAGAGTATTCTCCATTTGGTTTTATATCCAAGTATTCATATCAATAAATGATATGCACTTGGTAGGCACCTGAAATGGAACTGTTGAATTAAATTGAAATTGAATTATACTTTACACATTAGAGCTAATCCAAACACTTTCTGAGAATAGATTTTAAAGTAGCGAACATAAAACTGTGTCCCGAGGTCAGGCGGATAGAACAAAATGTCATTAGTGGGAAAATAAAAGAACTTATGATTGTTGTCCAGTTGTTCCTGACACTTTGTGATTCTAATTAAGGTTTCCTTGGCAGATATTAGAGAGTTTTGCCATTTCCTTCTCCAATTCATTTTACAGATGAGGAAACTAAGGAAAATAAGATTAAGTAATAATCTTATATAACTAGCAATAATTATATAACTACTAAGTGTCTGAGACCAGATTTGAATTCAGGTTTTCCTGACTGCAAGCCCAGTTCTTCAGCTTCTGTGCCATTTAACTTCCCATCTCAAGAAAATAAGTGCTAGTAGGTGGCTAAAAGTGCTAATGGCCACCTTTTCTTATTCCATCACTGCTTAGAGCTAAGATGGCTCACAGACAATAGTTATAGGATTTACAGCTGTCATTGGTTTCACAAAACTCTTGTTTTCACTACAACCTAGAGAGAATAATCAAAGATTGCAAATAAAATCCAAACTATAGAGCCTAACAAAATTCATCACTTTGGGGGCTGGGTCATCTGTCCATTCTAATATAGGTGAAATCACCTTTGCAATACTTAAAACATGTTCAATAGAGATTTGTAAAAGAAAGACCTGAACATCTTTAAGCAGTCATACTGAAAGCGCAGAGTATACTGGGAAGAAAGATCTTACTATCAGTCCACTTAACAGAAGTCTAACAGGCTGAAGAACATCTTGTATTGTTTGGAATCAATTCATCATCAAACATAAATGAGGAGACTGTGATACACAAATGTGCTAATGCCAAATGGATACATGTTCTAAAGATGCTGTAGCCATCTGGACTCAATATGGGACCCAAAATGTGCCCATTTATCAAGTTATAATTCCCATACAATATTTCATAGCTGGAATACAGTGTTGATTAAAACAGGCTTGTTTTGAATATGTCAAGATGAGTCTCAGTAGTACCATAATAAGATATCACATGTGTTGGAGAAGAAAAAGCAGCTTCCATCAGTTAAGTCTACATGGTAATCATACTCTTGATTCCTAGGGATAGAACACTGCTCACACAGCAGGGAGGTGAGTCTTAGGACTGTCTGGTACCAGTACAGGAAAAGTACAAAGGGGCTAACAGAAGCAACTATCTTGGTTACAAGGCCCTTGATTATATGATATCTTATAGAGCTTCACAGCAATGCTGGGAATTTGGGAAGGATACATATTATTGACATTATTTTGCAGGATCGGCAAGCAAGAGACTAGTTCTCTTTCCTTAAATATGGAAAGAAAATTAGATGACAAATATGATAAATGGAGCTTAAACATAAGTCATTTTATCTCTAAGTTCAGAGGTTTGTGGGGTGTTTTTGGCTATTTTATGCCAGAATTAGCAGAAAGATGTCATAAATGACTAGGAACAAACAATTGGCATGGAGAACTGATAGTATTTGTAGCAATGAAGATAAAGACATTTCTTGCTCAGGGAAAGCAGAGACAAAGAAGTAAGTTGCTGTTTGCATTCTTGTGATCACAGTATAAAACATAAAGAATATTGCAAACCTTAAAATTCTATAGAAATATCCACTAGTATTTGTTGTTGTTTTTCTTACTGCAGCCTACTCAGTTTTCTCCTACAACATTAGTACTTCATTTTTTAACACTAGTCTATATTGATTTTAACACTTCATCATGGATTTTCCTGTGCAATTATCTTACTAGTTTATATGAAGGTTATGACTTCAAAAGAGAAAGAAAAATACAGGACCTAAACATTCATCTATACTTTAGGGAAGAATATCATATTCCTTTTGTGTATCATACAGAAGACCTAAAGTAATGCCAAGGACAAGCGTTTATTTGATCCTTTTTTGACTTTGCAAAACAAAAAGAATTATTTCGAAAAGACATTTTTAGAATCTAGACTAGAATGCTTGCCACCTCTGCAAACTTAGTTAAGTTACTTTGGACCACAGACTTTTCACGTTTGGTGATGAGGTTAGACTACATAATCTCCAAGCTTCCTTCTAACATTAAATCTTAACTGCTTTAAAGTACAGTCTACCCTATTCAAACTTTTCTTTTTTATCTCTTCCAGTCAACTATTCATTACCACTCTTTGGATGAATGCCATGGTACTTTATAAAATTACTCATCATTAATTGTTGATTCATCATTAAAACAAAGCAAATATATACTTCTAAATTTTAAGAGGAAACACGTGGTACAAATGGATGCAATATTTCTACTGACATGAATTCATATTCATATTATAGACTGTTATATGTATTCACATATTTCCATTGGAATATGTCAACCTTATATGCCTATGAGACAAAGTTCAATAAGTTCAATATTAAGCACCTACTATGAATAGAGCGCTAAGTGAGATATGATATTTAGATACCATATTGATTTTAACACTTCATGATAGAGTGTCTTATGAGGTTACCTCACGTGCTTTCAAAAGAGAAAGGAAAATATAGAAACTAAATATCTAAGTTTTAGGGAAGAACCTTACATGTTTTTTGTGTATCATCTAGCAGGGGTTCTCAAACTACGGCCCATGGGCCAGATGTGGCCCGCTGAGGATTTTTATGCAGCCTGACAGGTTATGGCAAATGGGCTGAGGGGCGGAGACAGAGTGTGAGCTTTTGTTTTTTCTACAGTCCGGCCCTCCAGCATTCTGAGGGACAGTGAACTGGCCCCCTATTTAAAAAAAAATTTGAGGACCACTGAGGATCTAAAATAACACCAAGGAATTCAATTTCTTGGTATGGCGCTAGTATCCCATCCAGGTTTCCCAGGTAACTCATCATATAGCAATGAGGTTAGGAGACTCAGTAGATCTTCAGTTTGGTGGGCAGCCTAATATCTCTTCTCTTCCACACTTCCCTTTGGAGCTTCCCAAACACATTGTTTGGAAATGTTGACATAGTAATATGTGTGTCAACATCAACTTCTAAGTAACTATCCCTGGAAAGTATTTTGTTAAGCTAAGTGAACTTATTCATAATATTCAGTATTTGTCCATTTCTGTAATTATCAATTCCACATATATATGGTGCAGTCCTGGCTGGTGGAGAAAATCTATTTTCTTGTTATTTTTTGTCAGACCAAAATTAGCACAGGAAGCAGAAAATTGATCCATACTATTTTGCATCTCAACCCCTGAGAGTACACTGAGTGCACAAACATCTTTGGACAAAACGTTACACACAAACTCTCGCTCCATATTTAGTCTTGGCTTGTTTCCTTTTCAAGTTAAATAATTTACTGTCAATAGCTTATCTCAATGCTTTTTGCATCTTTGTTGAAGGCTTTGGAAAACATTGCTCAAAACATGATGATAACCATAGCAGCAAGCACAAAGCCTTGCTTCACTCCATTGGTAATTGGACAAATGTGAGAGTACTATCCATTATCTAGCACCGCAACAAGCATAGAGTCATACAACTGGTATATGAACTTCTTTGAACAAACAAGTTTTGCCATGATCTTCCACAAACTTTCATAAGTCCTTGATCACTATCAAAGTTGAATGAATGAATGTTCTCTGCAGATTTCTAACTAGAGTCTTCCATTCAATGACTAGGAGAGAGAGAGAGAGAGAGAGAGAGAGAGAGAGAGAGAGAGAGAGAGAGAGAGAGAGAGAGAGAGAGAGAGAGAGAGAGAGAGAGAGAGAGAGAGAGAGAGAGAGAGAGAGAGAGAGAGAGAGAGAGAGAGAACTCTCTTGTAATTGTCACAGGACAACCTATTTATTTTCCCCCAATGACCATGGCTAGTTAACATCATAACATCTTTATTGAACCTTATTCCTACATTTCTAATATCTGATTGGACATTCTAACTTTGCCATCCCTTTATGGAGGCATGCAACAGTGAGTTAGGCAACCCTAATTATATATCCTACCTGTATGATCCTGAGCAAATCAATCATTTTCAATGTTCTTTAGTTTTCTTATATGGAAAATAACATGGAAATTAAAAGAATCAAATGAAATAATATGTCCAAAAAGCTTTGAAATCCATGGAGTACTATGTAAAGTGATGTTGATTGTTTCTATTGTGAATAATAATAATCCAAAGTGGAGATTCTCTTGAGTTGCATTCTGAGATGTAATTAAATTCTGTCAATATTTATCAAACTCACTGACCAGAACTAAGGCTATCATAGAACAGGAAGCAAGTTTAAAAGGCTTCTGGTTCAGTAACTCCTTATATATGCGCTGAATCATGTGGGAAGCAATAGAGTTGGAAGACGTATGAACTGCATTCATAGTAACTTTGAAGTCCTGGAACGAAAATTGCAGAAACTGGGGACCCAGACATTATTTGCATCTATTATAAAGGACAAACTTCCTAGGAGCTATTAGAATAAAAGAATTAAACAATTATACTGATTGTCAGAGGAATTAGATCAGTTTTTCTAAAAGGATACATAAAGGGTTTACATAGTTTTGTAATTCAACTCATTTTATAATCTTGGAGACATTGCAAGATTTGGCTGTTGAGCCAAGAGCAGTGACAATGGATTAATAGGAAAAGATCATGGAAAACATCAGGTTCTAGAAAATCAGAGGACTGTGAAAATGATCTGCAGCAACCAAAAATATATAAATCCATAAAATGAAACAAATTGTTCCAATTAAAGAAAGGAGCATCAACAAATTATAGCAATGAGTTTGTCTGATCCCAATTCCAGGAAAAAATTCTAAAGCACATCATTAAAAAGATAGGTAATGAACACTTAGAAAAAGAATCAGTGTTTCCAAAGATCTGATTTTATTAAGAACTAATCAAAAAAACCCAAAACAAAGTAAAACCAGATCCTACTATAATCTCATTTCTTTTTCTAATAGGAACTGAAAGATAAGGAGAATTATATGGACATAATTTTCTTATATTTAAGCCAAAGTTATTAAATAAATTATTTTAACTTAGTATTGTTAAAAAAAAGATAAGGCAATAATACAATCAGAACTATTTGGATGACTGTACTCAAAGAGTAATTATTAATAGCTCCAATTTAAAATGACATTTCCCAAGGATACATGTTTGAGCTATGGTATTTAATATTTTTTTCCATTGATTGGGATAAAGACAGAGATAAAATATTTGCTTGATGTGTAAATGACAAGAAATGTTATTAATAGCCAGCATAGTGGAAGAAAGTCAGAATTCAAAAAAAGATCTTGGGTACTTGGATAATATTATGAATCTAGTAAAATGAAACTTAATGTAATTGTGTAGTTTTTCCATTTACGTTCCACCAAAAACATGATCATCAACAATAACTTCATAGTGTTAAGATAGGGAATGCATGGGTAGAAATCAGTTAAAAAAACAAAAATCCTAATATTGTCACATTAAAAGACAGCAGTCAAATATGAGTCATTAATAGGAGGTGGTAGGGAAAAACACCCTAATATTATTTTAGGCTATATTAAGAGTAGCTGCTTTTCCAGGAATAGGAAGATGACTGTGTTCTGTCTTTCTCAAATTTCACCTGAAATGTTGTGTTCAGTTCTAAGACCCTTTTTTAAGGGCTTCAATAAGTAGGAAAATGTCCAGAGCATCAACATAAGCATTGTAAAAATCTTTAGTATATGCCATGTAAGGATTTTTTAAAGAAATGGGGAAAATTAGCCTTAAGAAAGTGAAACCATTGCAGTGACAGAATAGCTGGCTTTTTAATACTTGAAGAAAATTCATGTGGAGAAGGGACTAGACTTATTCCAATGGTTTCAAAAAAGTAGAACAAGAAGCAATGGTTTGCAAAGTTACAGGGGGAAATTTGAATTTGAGATCTAGAATTTTTTTTAAAAATAATTAATATTACCTTAATAATCATTAAAGAACTGTAAAAGTGAAATCAGCCTATAAATGTATTGGGGTCCTCTCTCTGCAAAATTTTCAAGCAGAGAATGGATCAATGTTTGCTGGGCACATTATACCATTGATTCCATTTGTGAATGATTTAGCTGGCCACTAAGGTCTCTTCCAAGCCTTGAATTCATTCTTTCTTTCTTTTTCTTTCTTTCTTTCTTTCTTTCTTTCTTTCTTTCTTTCTTTCTTTCTTTCTTTCTTTCTTTCTTTCTTTCTTTCTTTCTTTCTTTCTTTCTTTCTTTCTTTCTTTTCTTTCTTTCTTTCTTTCTTTCTTTCTTTCTTTCTTTCTTTCTTTCTTTCTTTCTTTCTTTCTTTCTTTCTTTCTTTCTTTCTTTCTTTCTTTCTTTCTTTCTTTCTTTCTTTCTTTTCTTTCTTTTCTTTCTTTCTGGGAAAAATCTTTTAATTTAGACTTTCATGCAAATTTGTGGAATCAGCTTTTATAGGACTTTGAAAAACAGTAATAATCAGATCCAGGCAATGGACCCTTATTTTTTTCCGGTTGTTTTTAAATTATATTTTTATTTACCTGATATATGCATGGGTAATTTTACAGCATTGACAATTGCCAAAACTTTCGTTCCAATTTTTTTTTCCCTCCTTCCCCCACCCCCTCCCCCAGATGGCAGGTTGACCAATACATGTTACATATGTTAAAATATAAATTAAATATAGTATATGTATACATGTCCAAACAGTTGAAATCTGTATTTCAACAATATATTTTAGAAAGGTTTTTATATGGAAGAGTTAAAACAATATTTTGACACTTACAGAGATAACTTCAGTTATCTAGAAAATTCACTTATATAGATTTCTTATAAGTTCTTTGAAGTCAGAAGCCTTTACTTTCTTATTACTCCATTTCTTAGAGTCAAGTATATTATAAGAGGTAGAGGCTTCATAAATATTTGAATGACAACTCCCTTATTCCCTGCTAAAGTCAGATCAATTGCTTGTATAGCAAAATCATTAATGGAAGTTTTTATGGTTCTATTTTGATCTGAAACTAGAAAATGTCAAGAGTGAAGAAAAAGAGCAGAATGGCACTTTCCCAGACCATACGCTGTGCTAGCCATTGGAAACCCAGAGCTGCTTTTCCTCCTTTTCCACTGCTTTACTTTGCAATCTTGGGCAAATCACTATCTTTGAATGTCCCAGTTTCCTCAGCTAAAAAATGTGATTAAAAATAATGACCTAGCACACAGTGATCTTTTTTGGAATAAAGATTTAATGTGTCTGAAGCATTTAAGAAATATCTGGGTGAGAGATTTGATGGAAACCTAAATGCTTGACAGTTCCAGTCTCTTGCCCATGCCTGAGGGTGCTAGTTTTGCTATTTATTCTGTGTTTTAGTGGGAAGAGTCCGAGAAGCTTCTGAAAACCTGAATCCAAGAGTCAAGGGTCACACAGAATAGCTCCTTCAGGGAGTATGACTCGCTCTATGTATCTGGATTGCAGACAAATAAAAGTATTGCTCTAAAAGATATTTAGGTTGCACAGGTCCTCAGGAGGGTAGCACAGCATTTACTCTTTGCTCCCCTGAGCACAAGATGGAAAATGAATCATTCCTCACCCCACCCACCAGCTTGAAGATTCCTCCCTCCTGACAATTTTCACAGTGTTTGGCTGCAGAGAGAATGGCTAGGGCAAGCTTGGCACCTGTTCAGAGATGGCTGCTGTGACAAAAGTCTGAAACCTCTTCAAAAGAGAAGTATCTGTCCTTGTACGAGAGAAGCATCCCCCCAGCCATCTAAAACCAGAATTAGTCCTTCTAAATCAAGATGCCAGCCTGTGCCTCTGTGCTAGGAGGCTAAATAGACCATAGTATCTTAACTTTTCAAACTGGAGAGGCAGAATGACTCAGTGAGCAGAGAAATGCCCTTGAAGGCAGAAACAACTGGGGACAAATCCTATCCTCCAACAGGTTTTCTAGGCAGGTTATTTTGACCTAATCCACTTAACCTTGCAAAGATAGTTAGAGAGACAACATGCTGACTAGCCATAGTCAAGCAACGTTACCTTTTGGCCATTTTCTTATACCATTGTATCATAGATCCTGTCTTAAAGAAAACAAAAGTTAAAATCATCTTTTTCATTACTAGGAAGATTATTTCAAATATAAAAAGGTATTGTTGACAGTGAACTCCTTTATCATGAAAGAAATATTTTGGAAATTGATGGAGAAAATATAATGAATTTCTCTGAAACAAAAGCAATAATTCTGATATGAAATATGATTTGATTGGCACAAAAAAGTGCAATGGAAGCGATGTCACCAAATCATTGGATCAAGTAGAAATGAAGCTTTCATTTTTCTCTGAGAGGACAGTATTAATGATAATTCATAGATGAAGGGATATATTGGGATGTGGTAGATAGAACTTTAGGAGTGACATCAAAAGGTCTACCTTCAAAGCCAACTTGTGATGTTTACAATCTATCACCAAGTCAAATCACACACATTCCCTCAGTCTCGCTTTCCTCCTTTGTAAAATGAAATGTTGGGACTCCATAGATTCTTAGATCTCCACTGATCCTTTCAAATTTATATGTACAAGTGTGCTGGTAAATGTTTAACAACCAGCTTTCAAAAGTGTAAATAGAATGCACATTTAAAGGAATGCAGAATACATAATTAAATATAATGTGAATTCTTAGCATTTTCTTTAATACTTTGTCTATAGAATCGATAAAACAATAAATGAAACCTTTATTTATAGTGTTTTACAGATATCTAAGGTATGAATGTCCACCATAAAAATTTCACAATCAGCACTGAGCTGATGGCAGAACACTCCTATCTATATGAAAATATTTTTGATCATAAAATATCACAGATATTCTCCAAGTCAGTGTTTATTATCTTCTGTAAGTTAGGTAGAAATTTTGGCTCCTTAAGCACAATTTAGTCCAATCCCTTCATTTTACTGATGAAGATATTAAGCTGTAAAGAAATTGAGCAATTTCCCTAATGTGATACAAATAGAATGCTTAGCATAGTGCCTGGCATATAGTAGGCAGTTCATAAAGGTTGATTATATTTTACTATGCTAGAATTAGTCTCAGAAATAGGCTTGAAATCCAGATTTTTCAATGACGGGATCCCATGTTTTTTCTCTTCTTCTTTACCGGTTCCCTCCATTGTACAGAAAGGGAAACTGAGTGACAGAGAGAATATTAACTTATGTGCCTGAAGTCAGACAGTGAGGCAATTGGAGAGCAGTGATATAAACACAGATCTTAGGATTCTCAACCCAGTGATTTTTGCTTCACTTCCTATACTCTTGGGAGAAATGTGATTGGTACTAATTCATTGGGCCTATTTTCACTATTTATGAATGACAGGAAAGAGTGACAGAAACAACAGTTAGTTGAGTTCCCCCTCCCTTGTTCTTTATTTTATTTTATTTTTCAACGTGACACATCACATTGGATGAGATTTTAGTTAAAACCAGGGACAAGGATGGTATTTTTCTCTTGCTATGAAAAGCCTCGGTGTCAGTCATCTGCTGTGCTTAAAGGGTATCTTCTCTTGACTGACATCGTTTAAAGCAATAATAAATTGCCTAAGGAGCAACCAAGACATCAGACTTCATAGTTAAGAATGCCATTTAAGAACTCCAGGGGGTTACGGTGTTCTTGCTGTTTAACAAGTGTAAGTAAGAGCTCCCACAATGCTGCTGTACAGAATCTGTTTCACATTGCATTTAATCCCCTTCATCATTTTCTTGCCTGCTCCTTAACTTCATGGCTACTCTGACCCTTTGAAGAATTTTTATTTCATCCCTGTGAATCACTGAAAGCCAAATTTTGCCCTTGGATGTGCATGGAAGTCAAGGGGAGTTGCCAGCTTGTATCTGAGGGCCAAATTTAGCTCTGTAGGTGGTAGTTGCTTTCTAACAAGTGAAAACAAGCCCCAAAGAAAAGCAGCTAGACAATTGCTTGGGAAAGAATGTCTAATAGAATGACCAGAAAACACCCTAATAATTATACCTATCTAGCTCACATGAACTTAATCGTGCTTTCTCTTCTATTTCTGTATCCTATTTCTTGTCTTGGATCATCCTGCACACTGTGTAGGAGTCTCATTGTATAGACTGGGGTCTTTATTCAATGACTTTTCATTAGGGCTCACCAAGTTCAAGTGATTGTTCTACTGACTGCATACAAGGGTGAAAGGAGATTGTTTCTATCCTTAAGGAATTTACAATCCAGGAGGGAAGAAGGAGCAGAGCAAAGGATCTTATGCTGAAGTCTGAAAGCAGGATTTCTTAATCATTAACTTTTTTCGATCATCGTATTAACAGATGACTTTTTTTTTAATCCTATGGGTTTTATAAATTTAAAAATACAATTGATGTTATAGTAAACATAACTCATTTGGTTCTGCTCACTTTACTGTGCATCAATTCATACTAATATTACAATTTTCCTTTTTTGAAAGCATTTATTTTTATAGTATTATACTATTCCATCATTCTCCTATGCCATAGATTGTTCAACCATTCCCTAGTTGATGGATCTCCCCTTAGTTTCCAATTATTTGCCAACCAAGAAAAAAGGCTCACATTTTAAGTGAATATATCGTATATACAGGCCCTTCTCTTCTTTCTTGGATCTCATTTGGGAACAGATCTACTAGTGAAACATCTGCTGCACACCATATACCACTAAGCTCTTATCACATGATGGTTTCTCTATCCCTCTTACTATTTTCAGCCATAACTGTCCCATTTCTTTTCAGGGCTATAACCGCTTCATCCTTTAAGACCTGGTTTAACTCCTCAACTCCATGAAGCCTTCTCAGACAAGGACTAAAGTGATGTCTCCTTCTAAGGTACCATAATGCCTTGTGTCTAGTTTAGCATCATCTGTATGTTATTTTATATTTATTTCCATGCAAATAATTCTGGGGAACTCTATGAGAGCAACATTTGTTTTATATTCTTGTTTGTGTTTAAACAAGGTGGCTGAATCTTGAAAAAGAGATGAATTAATGAGAATTTGGAAGGGCTTTGAAAGTTTCACCAAGGATGCAACTGTTATTAATTTTCTGACACAGTATTCTTCCTGTCCAGTTCTTCAGTGTATCTTTCTGTGATTAACTTCTCAAGCAACTTTTCATTTTAAAAAAGTACTTATTAAATTCTTTACAAATATCTCATTCAATCCTTACAATAGCCCTGTAAGGCAGATATCATCTTTTCCAAGTCTTACTTAAACATAACAATTTTTAAAACATAATAACTATGATCAAAGTAGTAAATCAACAGCAAAATACTTTAAGTGTAACATTTACTTCACTAATTATTATGTTAATTCCTTTGCTTCTTTTCTAACTTCATTTCTTGGAGAATATTTCACAACTTTTTACATAAATGTAATAATGTGTATGTTCGTTATTTCAAAAGTTCAAAAATAAAAGAGCAATCATTTGAAATGCCAAACATCTTTACAGATATATAACATGCATATATTAAAATTATATGTATTATATGCACATTATTAGTTCTCTATGTAGCCAATCACTATTTTAGAAATCACTAAAATCATATCAAACATTTTATATATATATATATATATATATTTCATGAAACTTTTGTTTTTTCTCCTTTCTCATTAAATTTGCACTTTTATTTCTACTAGTTAAATAATCAATATTATATATGAATTTCAATATAATTCAACTTGGACAAGTAAAATTTATATTACTTTTTATTTTAGGGTGAACCATTTAATTATATTTTGCATCTTTGAGTTAATGTTCATGTACAAAAACAAACACATAACTTGGCCAGCTTACTGTGGACAATATAGTTTTAGAGCTAATTGATGCAATCATATTTTAACTTAATTAATTGTCCTTATTCTCTTCTAGTGTATTAAAGTGCAGATAATAAAAGATAAAGGAGAAGTAAAAAGTAATTTCTTTTTTTAGAATATTGATTTTTCTGAAATTAATGCTTCTAACAGTAATGTTGGCATACTAGGCTGCAAACAGATCGAAGATCATGAATGTTAAATCTAAGCTATAGGATTCTGAACTGAACTGTGAAATAGGTGAATTTTCACAATAATAAAAAGAAAAAAAATATTTGAAGACTATGGTTTCTAAATCATTATCAAATTTGCAGTGAGGATTCATATGTAACCACATGCTTTGGAAAAGAAAGATTTCAATAACCTTTATTAAAGGGTAAAATTTAGTTGAACTGAAATTTAGGGTGGCTTTGGATTACAGATAAAGAAAATCTTATTGTGCAGCATTTGATTCTTGCCATACATATCGATTTCACTAAATTTATAGGCAATAACATTGCCGGATAATTTTTATCTCCTATAATTTCTGGATATTTTATTAGGTGGCCAGGAGAATAAACCACAAAAGGTCACTGATTTAATAGGAGCATTTATTTATTATTTCGAGTTTTATACAGTATTTTACATACATTACCTCATTTGTTCCTCATAATAATCCTCTATGTTGGGTAACTACAGGTATCATTAGGATTGACCTCATTACATCTAAAATTGATTAAGAGATTTGCCCATGTCCCATTGCTAGTGAGTATCAGAGGCATAAATCAGACACAGGTTTCTCCCATATCTATTGACCGAACTTTGTCATTCTGTCACACAGATTTCCTGATTTGTGATTCTTATGCTAGAACAAAGAAGGAAAAAGTCCTTCAGAATCTAATTTCTTGAACAAAACAGAAAGCAACGTTACAAATTTTGTGAGATGAGAATAACACAGGAAGATCATCACGTTCATACCCATTTCAGGCCCTGAATGGTTAATACAGTTACTATAACTAAACAAGCTAAATCCAAAATAAATATTTTTGTTTTTTAAAAACATTTTTAATTTATGGATTAAAAAGATGAATACATGAAATTTCAAATCCACCGTGTACAACTTGCTACTGTTTTCAAATATGCAAAAATAAATTATTCTAATTCTTCCAAACACATTTCCATATTCATCATGCTGAGAGAAAAAATTTTTGATCAGACCAAAAGGGAAAAAAAAAAAAAAAAAAAACATGAGGGGGAAAAAAAACAAGCAAACAACAGCAACAGAAAAAAAAAGTCAACATAGTATTCTTTGATCCACATTCAGTGTCCATAGTGCTTATTCTGGATGTGGATGGATGTTTCCATTACAAGTCTATTGGAATTTACTGGTGTATTGAAGTACTGGAAACTAGTGGGGTTTAACCACCTCATTGTTGAAAAGAGCCAAGTCCATCACAGTTGATCATCACATCATAGTTTCGTTGCTGTGTACAATGTTCTCTTGGTTCTGCTCATTTTACTTAGCATCACTTTATATGAGTCTTTCTAGGCATTTCTGACATCTTCCTGCTCATAATTCTTTACAGAAAAATAATATTCCAATGTTAGGGTCAAAGGACAAATGGGGCAAACCAGTGCAACCAGCAGGTTGAACTTGAGAGTCCCAGAAGTAATTTCTATGACCAGAGACCACCTCATGAGAGGGACCCTGGTCATACTGAGATTGCTTTGGAAAGAGAGACATCTCCCTCTCTGATTGGCTGTGCTTGTGACATCACAGACCCTACTTCATCTCATCTTAGGAGGCAGTCAGTCTCTTTTTTCTGCAGTAGCCAAGAGGTAAGAGGCAGGGAGTAAACATGTGGGTCTCTTACAGATCATGGGAGTTAACAAGATGTCAGAGCAGTATGTGAGCAAGTAAATAAAAGACTTTAAGTTTGCACATGGCTGTTCTTGAGCACTCTATAGGTTTAAAACTAGTTTTGAAGACCTCAGAACAAGGTAAGCTGGGTAAAGTTAGTTTATACACTGCAAAAGTCAGTGGCCAGAGGATTCTCTGAAGCCTTGGGAATTAGGAGAGCCTGGCAATATAAAAAATGCAGAGTAGTACTAGGGCATTCACAAATGAAGTGACTGACCAGGGTTAAGCATTTTATTTACATTCCAGTACATTCATATACCATAACTTATTCAGCCATTCTCCAACTGATGGGCATCCACTTAGTTTCCAGTTCCTTGCCACTACAAAAAAAGGCACCATGAACATTTTTGCACATGTGGTGTTATGTTCTTACTAAGTGCTAATGAGATATTAGGTTCTTACTAAGTGCTAAGTCGGTACTTAACAATTCTCTGATTCCACTCTTTAAAGGGAGTTTTACCCCTTTGAACTCCTGGGGAGGAGCTTACATGTTTAAGAGGAGTAAGTTCATTGGTTGAAGTATTTTTTTTCCCAGAAGCCCCTGAGTTATTCCATGCCCATTCTCTGGAAGGATAAAAGAAGCAACATTGAGCAAGGGAGAGAGGTCTCTATTCTAGGTCAGAATTGGCAGCTCTGGCCGAGAGATTGAGTTGAGACAGCAGATCTCCCAGAGAGCGATCGGCAGTTTCTGGAGATAACTGAACTTTACACATGGGACCATTTCCTTCTTTGATGATCTCATTGGGATACAGATCCAGTAGAATCAAAGAGTATCCACTTTTTAAAATAATCCTTCAGGCATAGTTCCAAATTGCTCTCCAGAATGGTTGGATCATTCCACACCCCCACTAACAATGCATTAGTGTTCCAGTTTTTCCACATCCTCTCCTGTATTCATCATTGTCTTCCTGTCATCTTAGCCAATCTGAGAGATGTGAAATGATCCTTCAGAGTTATCTTAATTTACATTTCTCTAATCCATAGTGATTTAGAGCATTTTTATATGACTAGAAATGTCTTTAATTTCTTTATCTGAAAATTGTCTGTTCATATAGTTTTACCATTTATCAATTGGGGAATGGCTTGTATTCTTATAAATCATATATATATATATATATGTATATATATATATATATATATATATATATATATACACACACACATATATATATATATATATACATATATATGTGTGTGTGTGTGTGCATGTGTGTATTTAAAGCAAATAAATAAAAATTAATTCTCAATTAATTCTCTGTATGTTTTAGAAAGGAGACCTTTATCAGAAACATTACCTTTAAATTCTTTTTTCTCCCTCAGATTTCTGTTTATAAATTTGGCTACATTTAACAGACACATTAGCAGATTCTCTAGATTAATTCTTTCATTAATATCTATTTGAATCATATATTTTAAGAAACTTGTAAAATTGAAACTCACTTCAATATCTCTGAGGAACTGATGAATATGGCCTTAAGGGAAATTAAATGTGTATCTAAGACTTTTTTTCTTTTTGGTCCTATATGACTATATCAAGAAGGGTTACAATTTTGTACAGAAGGGTGTCTATACAAAAATCCAAAAATATGTATTTGTAAATTTATGTTATTGTAAACTACAGTGTTTAACCAAGATAGGCTATCTAGCCCTACTAACTATGGTTGAGCTCTTTTAAAAATAGGATACAAATAAAAATCTTCTGTCCAAAATTTTCTCTTTCAGACTCTATATTGCCTAAAATTCCATTATTTCTGTTATTCTTTTGGATATGGAATATAACAACAAAGAAATTTGTTGATGAGCATCAACTCAGTTTCCAGTTCCTTGCCATTACAAAAAAAAAAAAAAAAAAAGGCACTATGAACATTGTTGCTCTATGCTAGACATTGTGCTTTCAAAATGTAGATTGGAAGGGCAAGCTTAAAAAAATGAGGAACTTTAACAAAAGAAAGGAGAAGAAAATGGAATAAACATTTATAAAACACTTTATGACAAATACTGTACTAAGTGTACAGACAGTATTGGTTCCTAGGAATATGGATACATTTTGCCCATTTCAAAAATATATTTTAACAAAACAAAATACCGTATTTTTATGCAACTAACCTGTCAGTTGAATCGAGTATCTAGTCAATTAAGTCAAATAGTTTACGCAAATGATTTTTCCCAGCAAATTGGCAAGCTTATTGATTAATTTGACCAATACAATCAGTCAAAACAATCATTTAGGCAGCTCCCTAGATGCAATTTCAGACATATTGACTAAATTCCAAATCCAAGAGGAAGTATAGTGAAATGAGGGGGGGGGGGTGAGTATAAATTCAATAAACCTGGGCTATGTTTCTTTAAATAATGCCTTTTAGTTAGATGTGTGGCCTTTAATAAATCATTGATCTCTTGTTTGTGTTTTCTCACCTATAAAGAATAATGTTGGATTATACAAGGTTCATTTCCAAATCTTAAGATGTTATAATTAACCACTGTTAATCATTCACAAATCTAGTCCATTTGTATCAATGAGCAAGAGTTGTCTGGATCTTCTGTAGAATCAGCCTTTTGAGTCAACCTCCTTCTCCCTCAGCCCAACTCCACTTTCAAACCCCACCTACTTATATCTTCTATCTAAAAGGAGCTGGTACTGAGAGTTCAAAGTTTTCAGAGAAACATAGTAAACAAAACTTGGAAGAAATAATAAGCTATTCCTTTTATGTTTACACTAGTGGATTTTATTGACATTTTAGGAGTACAGTTCTAAAAGCAGTGTTTTATTCTTGTTAGGATTATTTTAAATTGCTTTGATATAGATTTTTTTTCCTACTTATGCTCAATTGAATATTCTCTGTCCAAAGTTTGTCATTTTAGTGATTCTTAATTGTCTTTCTGTCGATATAAATATGGGCAAAATGGTTTGATATTGCTCATCCATATGTAGCTATCATAATCAGAATCTTTACATACATATACACACATACACACAAATAAAATAAAAGGCAAAATCACAACTTTTTTATTTATATTTCAGCATACATGGTGTCCTTTTTGAGTATGTTGACTACTTTTGCTTTAATAAGGAAAATGTAGCCATGTAAGTCACAGAATTTTAAGAGAACATCAAAGATCGTCTTCAAGGCTTCCATTTAAAATAAACAAATTCAGAGAGATAAAGTAAACTATCTAAGGGCTCACAAGATGTCGGTGATACAATTGTATATCTTCTGAATTTTAGGCCAGTATTTGTTCTAAATATATTGTGAAACTTACATAAATATAAAATAAGGATTATTTTCTATATAATTCTGTACATTCACTCCAATTCTGTGTTCCTCAGGTTTTGGAAAAAATATATATTTTTTATTTTTTCATGATCTATCCATCAAGTCATTTTTTAGTTAAAAATAATGTTTGGTCTGGCAATACATGTGATAAAACTTTCAAAATGAAAAGAAACATTTTAATTTCATAAATATGACTAACAAACTTTCATCTTCCTCTCCCCAAATGCTAAGATTTCAGTCAAAATCTAAGTCCCTTCCCTTGATATCACTAGCTATTTTCTCATCCTTATTCCCTGCAAACCTTTTTCTCCTATATTCCTGTCCTTCTCTGTCCATATCAATCACTGTGCCCTCCTTGAGCATATCCAATGTTCAGCAAATGTAGAAGGCTGGAAGTTAAGGAACACGCTGATGAACTGGAAGATGAGCATGTTTGAGAGAATCTCAACATGAATATTGAAGAATTCAAGTACAATGCCAGTGGGTACCATAATTCAGCTATCATGTTTCATGAGAAATGAAGGAGAATGTCCCGGAAGCTATTAGACAACTGCTGATCGGCTCTGGATGCTATGATCTATCTGAATAGAGTAAATCTTGAAGAAGGGGAGCTTGCTAAGTAATTAGAAAGAGGAAAGATCTGGAAGTAATATTGAGCAGCATGGAGTACATATATCTCCGTCAAGCTCATTGTCTCTATGGATGGGACAGAAAGAAAACTCAGGTTGGAGAGTATGGTAAAATATACAAAAATATATAGAGGCTGTTGAATTTTCTATCTTTTCAAAATGTAAGAAATGTGAACTGAAGATAACTAATAATATCTGTTTGTTAATAATAACAATAACTGAGCTCAAGGAAGGATCACTTTTTTCTCCCAATACTAGGACAAATGAGGAGATAATGAGATGGACATGTTGAGCAGATTCAATATGCAAAAGAAAAATAGAACAAGGGGTTTTTGAAGGCTGAATTTTCTCAGAAAAGCATGGAAGCAGGCTTTCCATTGAGGAGCAGGAGGGGGAAGAAGGGAGGTTGTTGGGGGAGTGGCCATCATGCTGTTTTGTCCCTTCAGATAGCATTATTTTTTCTGTATGACTTTCTTTCCATGGCTCTTTTCCATGCCTTGAATGTAACACCTTCTCCTCTACACCTGAAGATTATGTGCTTCCTTCAAGATTCAAGGCTCAGCTCAAACATCTTTTCCTTCCTCATTAAGATTCCCTGTTCCTTTCCTTTACCACATCACCCAAGGCCTTCACACCAAACTCATCCTTTGCATTTTCTTTCATATGTCTATGAGAAAATGCAAACTCCTAATAGTCAAAGACAGTTTCTCTCGTGTCTATATGTTCCAGTAGTGTACCTACAAACTATTAGGTGGTAAATCGATATATTGACTCAGGATCCTATTGACTGAAGAAAACAGAACATATTGGAATAACTTTGATGTTGTTAGAATAACAAGAGACTTGATCTTGAGGTAATTATGTGGTGTGCATAAAACAGAAGACATGGATCCAGGAAGACCTGAATTCAAATCTGGCTTGAGACACTTACTAGCTTAGTGACATCACTTAACCATGTCTGCCTCAATTGCCTCCAGTGTAAAATGGAAATCTTACTAATCCCTATTTCTCAGAGTTGTTGTAAGGACCAAACCGGTACTTATTTCAGTGCCGGCATTTAGTAAGTATTACATACCTGCTCATCTCCTTCTCCTTTCCAATTTGACAGATTCTTCAGAGCTTTTAATTACCTTACGTTTATTCTGGAAACAAAGCTCAAAATGTCTTAATGTTAGTATTCTTTGGGTGAGATTGTATGGAAAAGAAGTCATGATATACTAAGCCTCTGAAGAATTAAAGTTATGGGTTACCAAAAAAAGGAATGGGGAAAAACATATGGTGGGGGTAAAAAGCCTGCCATATTTTATCACTGAAGGATTGTTCACAAGTTGTGTCATAAAGGGTGTCATCGGAGAGATATATGTCCAGGAAAGGAAGTAAACCAGTCATGCAGCAAGAAGAAGCGATAACTTATGAAGAGCCTGTTCTATTCCATTGATATCCATACAATGTCAAGAACTCTTGAGGAAAGCACCCAGCACACTGCAGAGGATTTATGGAGGCTGAGAGGAAGAGCACAGAGATAAGGGGAGGATAAAAAAGGCACAGACAAGGCATAATCTGTACTGATGGAGAGAGTACACACATCAGTGAGATCAAGGATTCATCCACTTAAGCTATTCATTAGGATTTTCAAGCTGCCTGACTCACAAGGTAGTAAGATCCTCTGACTATTCAATCAGAAAGAACCTGTCTAATTAAATGAGACAGAGATGAAGAGGATTCATGTTTAGTCAAAAGCTAGAACTGGATGAATTCTAAGTTCTGTTTTCATTTGAGGGTTGTGTGCATCTATAAGTCTTATTTTTTCTAGAATACACATTTTTTCTTCTTCTGGAAAATCTATAACTTTTTTTCTGCCATTCTTACACCTCTCTTTATCTTTGATCCTCATTTTTTTTCCAAAATAAAACCTAAAAACTTATAGAGTAACTTAATCATTTAAAGAGCTTAGAATCTAAAATGTTCCTTTTTCTTTTTGTTTTTTTTTCTTTTTCTTTTTCTTTCTTTTTCTTTTCTTTTATTTACAAATGACAACATTGAGATTCAGAAAAAGTTCAGTGACTTTTCCAGAGTCACTCAAGTAGAGATTCACCAACTTAGGCTGGGATACAAACCTGAGTCCTCTCACCTGATATTCTGAACTTCCCTGACTACATTATTTCCCATAGATTTGGATGTAATTTCTCTGAATTGAAGATTTAAAATCCATTCTTGATTTCCACAAAAGTCTTTATTGGTAAATTGAGTCACATATACCATCTCATAATGTTTTTGTTTCTCTGAAGCAGAATACAAACATCCAAGTCTTTATTGTGATATTTCTAAATTTATATATTTTTGGTTCAAGAGAAGTTTATGAAATCTCAGAATAGTAGGATGAAAACTGACTAGCCTATTTCCAGTTGATTTTCACTTGTGATTTGGAGACTTTTGCATTAAATTAGATTGGGTAGGTAAATCTGCCGCATCTCCTAACATTCTCATAGTTATACTTTTAACAAGCTGGTGATTGTTAATAAATGATTTTACTAGTAGCTGGACAGATACAGCACTGAACCAGTAAATATATATTTTAAAAATCCAAATACTTTCATTCTTCTTAATTCTAATGTGGCACATTTAAATGGAAAGTATCTGAGTCTAAAAGGGAGTACTAAATTCCAGATACTCCTAATAAGTTATGTAAGGATGGGAAACACAATAAATTTTATTAGCAAAAGTGCTGTATATGTATATGGACTAAATGTTAATTCTACACAAATAGCACCCCAGTATATCTGAATTAATAGTGTAGAGTTCAACCTATGGTATCATCCACGAAGAAGTGTTCCTTCTGGATGCCTAGAAAAATTTTAAATTTATTTCCGACAAGTAATACACATTTTATCCTATGTGGTCAATTAGATATGTCTGTGAACTGTTCAGCCACAGGCAGTCTTGAATTATCATCCTTAAAGATCTCTGGTCTGTTTGCCAAGTATCACACAAAACTAAATTTAGTTTCTCTTATATTACAACAGCAAGTTTTCCCCTCTTTAAACATATTAAATTGTCACAATATTTCATTGAACCCAAACAACTTCTTTTGCCACTTTTTTCAACCATCTCTTTCTATGACTTCTTTTTAATTAACCTTCCTCAATGTTAGCAATAAAAATGTTATCCTACATATAGTGAGTTATTCCATACTCAAGGAAAATCTGTGAGGATTTTGCTATACCTTCTATCTCCTAAAAAATAATTTCCACACCGTACACAATTGGTTTTTATTCCACATATCTGCAAATATACACAGTACTTAATGTACATTATTTCTCCTAGAAAAGGGGAAAAAGATCATATCAAACAAAGAATAGGTCACCTAATAGGATTTCAATGCTAGTACTGAAAGCATTTTAATAAGGGAATAGGCATGCCATTGTCCAAAACATAAGATGGTCACATTCAAGTGGCATTGAGATACAGGTCCTAATCCTGTTTTTGTCTAGTATTGGATGTATAGCAACCTTGAGTAAATTCATTAGTCTCTGTGTTTAATTCCTTTATCTGTAAAATGAAATTATAGGATTGGGGGACCACTAAAATGTCTTCTCTATGTAAAATCTTATGATTCTCTATTATTGCCCCCTCCATCCACATTGTAAATAAGAACTCTCTGTTCCATATTAACCATCAGTATATTGGAGAACCAGTGACAACATTTGGAAAAGTGTTCATTTAAAAGGTACCCATGGACATAATATTTTGGATAATCTGTGGGTACACCATTTTCTGGTTCACATCACATTTGAGAGGGAGCCCTGACCTTCTGGTTAGAGTTCTGACTTCCAAGGAAGGAGCAATGGACACTAGTCCTTCAAAACCATCATCTGGTCTCAGACACTTACAAACTATGTAATCTTGGGCAACCCATTTCACCTTGTTTATATTAAATTCCTCATTTGTATAATGAATTAGAAAAGGAAATGGCAAGTTACTCCAATATCTTTGTCAGGAATCTCAGAGTCAGACATCTGAAATGAATCAATAACAACTTGTGAGACATACACATATGCAGGTGTATAATACATACATGTATGTAACTCATACCATATATGTGTAAATAATAAATCAATATGTGAATAAATAGATAATGTCATCCTAAACTAAGAAGTATGCTTCCTTCCCACCCTATTTTTTCCAAGCATTCTTATTCAGAAATCATCTCTTTTTTTGTTCCACCTCATATTTTTGAAATTTCACTCCAAAAGATTATCATCAAATATCCTAGCTGCTGCACATATCTTCAAGCTACATCAACCATTTTGAGTGAGGTTCATAGGACTATAAATTTAGACCTGAAAGGAACTAAGGTCCCCTTTTGGAGGTAATCTAGCTCAAAATGTTTTTGTTTGTTTGTTTTTCAATATATAAGAAGACTGAAGCCAAAAGAGTTTAATGGAGTTATTTAAAGCCAACAATAATGCACAAAACAAGGATTGAACTGGGGACATTTGACTGCAGATTCAATGCTTGATGTCCAGTTCAAGAACAATAACAACAAAAAATGAAATAATTGTAAAGACCTCATCATTCAAAGACTACAATTTTAAATATTTATCTTAGAAATTTGGAGAACTCAATGGTAGGAAACTCGCTGCTGAATAAGCAGGTATTTATTTCTTATGTGATTAATTGCATTAGGGTCTATTTGTTCCAATTCAGATGGTCATTGTCGGTACTACTAGAAATGCTTTTGAAAAAAAATCACCTAGGCTTCTGTGACTAAATCATTGGGAAGTACATATAGAACATACAGAATTGGCCCCTGAGCTACTTATGTTTCAAGGTTTACTAGAATAAGTCACTTTCCACAGAATAGAAAAAAAAAAGAGTTAGGATCAGAAAGGATGTCTTGACTACATCAAATGTTTTACATTTGGAAGAAGGGACTTCAGTCCATTCCATACATAATCAATAGTTCCTTATGTTCATAGTATTAGGAATCAAAGATCTTGCAGCATCCTTTTGTTAAAAAATCATCAGCATTTTATTTTGCTAAATATGTGTAAAAATGCTTTTCACTATTTATTTTTATAAGATTTTGAGTTCCAATTTTTTCTCCTTTATTTCCTTATTTTCCCCTTTCCAGGACAGCCTAGATCTCTCTGTGAATGCAGAAGGCATTATCCATCCCAAGTCTATTGGAATTGTCTTGGATCATTATGTTGTTGGAAAGGACTAGGTCCATCATAATTGATCATTACATAATCTTGCTGTACAATGTCCTCCTGATTCTGCTCACTTTACTCTGCATCAGTTCATTTAAATCTGTTTAGGCTTTTCTTAAATCATCATGCTCATCATTTCTTATAGAAAAAAATAACATTCCATTACATTCATATATCATAATTTACTCAGCCATTCTCCAGTTAATGAGCACCCACTCCACTTCCAATTCCTTGCCACTACAAGAAGAATCCAGCATCCTTTTGGAGGCATATAAGGATAAGCAACTTACTATCTGCTCCAGGCACATTTTTCCACTTTTGAATATCATTGATTTTTGGAAGTTGTTTCCCTTATATGTAGACAAAATCTGTCTCTCTATTCCTGTTTCTAAGCTAATAACCAACAGAAAAAAAAATTGACAATCTTCACCTTGATTATATTTCCAGCTTCCTTGCTAGTACTTCTTTTCATCTCATCCAGGTTGCTTTATATCTGTTTTGATATATCTATATTGTGTATATTGTTTTCTCTGTTAGACTAGAAACTCCTTTAGATAAATAATTCTTTAGCTTTTTTTTTTCTTTTTAACCTCAGTACCTCCCAGAGTGCTTAGAATATAGCACACATTATTTATGTAGTAGATATTTGCTGATTGGTTGATTGATTATAAATAACTTCAATGCCCTTCACATTGACAATGAGGTATGATGTTGGCTAGCCCAGAAAATACCAATGTCTTATCTTTTAAGTCCTTCCTTCCTTCCTTAACATAATTAATTATTGTTCCCATAGCTGTCACATTTCCAAGTGGTACAACAGTAGATTGATAGATAAATGATAGATACTAGATAGATAATAGGTTGTAAATAGATAGTAGATAAATAGAGAAATATATAGATAGATAGATAGTTCACTCCACCAGGAAGATTGATAGATAGATAGATAAATGATAAATAGATACTAGATAGAGAGATAGCAGATAGATACATAGAGAGATGAATGATAGAGATTTGATGGAGAGAGAGAGAGAGAGAGAGAGAGAGAGAGAGAGAGAGAGAGAGAGAGAAAGAAAGAAAGAAAGAAAGAAAGAAAGATAGAAAGAAAGAAAGAAAGAAAGAAAGAAAGAAAGAAAGAAAGAAAGAAAGAAAGAAAGAAAGAAAGAAAGAAAGAAAGAAAGAAAGAAAGAAAGAAAGAAAGAAAGAAAGAAAGAAAGAAAGAAAGGAAGGAAAGAAAGGAAGAGGCAAAGGAAGGAAGGAAGGAAGGAAGGAAGGAAGGGAGGGAGGAAAGGATAGAGGGAAGAAGGGAGGGAGGAAAGGAGGGAGGAAGGAAGGGAGGGAGGGAGGGTTGTTCACTTAACCAGGCAGATTGACAGATAGAAGTCAGAGATAGATAGATAGATAGATAGATAGATAGATAGACAGACAGACAGACAGACAATAGATAGCAACCTCAGTTATTAATTTGCAAAATATGGATCAAAGCATCTGGTCTGCCTACTTCCAAGAATGTTATGAGTACACCATGAGACCGTGAGATAATATAGAGTGAAATATTTTGCAGTGTATAAAGGGTTGAATCAATACATATTGTTGTTGCCCTGGTTTTCCTATAACATCTAGTGAAAATTTTTTGTTGTATGATAAGATTTGCTGCATGTATGAGTTCTTCAGCTAATAAGATTTAGATGACTCACTAAAAGTAGTTGCAGCATAATTCAGAATAAATAAATCTTATAAATAAGGGAATTTTCTCTTCTCCTTCAACTGAATAATTTGCTTTAGGTGAGGTAGAAGAACAGGATGAGATCATTAAATCACTGAGATGTAAGGGACTTTCAAACACATGGATGTACATACAACAATTAACCATATACATCAGTGGAGATCATAAACTCCCTTGGTATTTAATAAACTTTGTACTCAGGGAGTTTTTCTTATGATGAATTTAATTTCTTTAGCTATACTTCTCCTTGTTCAAACTTTTAAAGAAGATAGAAAACTGATCTTTTTAACTTTTTTTTTTAATTTTCAAAACATATGCATGGATAATTTGACAATATTGACCTTTGCATAGTCTTGTGTTTCAGGTAAGAAAAAAAAAATAAAAAGATTATCATCTTCATGCTAGTAACACAAACAACCTGATGGAAATTATTAAATTGTAATCTTCTAGTATTAATTTTGTTACTAATTTTAGGAAGTTGATGCCATTGATGTGTGAAACAGGAAAGTGGTGATTGTTTTCTCTTTTGATGATATCGGATAGTCAAGTATAGAAAGACTTAGCCCAATGGATTGTTTTTTCCAATATGGATTTTGTATTGTAGAATTAATTATGCTATGAAGAGGGATGGAAGAAAATCAAATGAGACCTCATCTTATAGAATATTGGATTTCTGGAAACTAGTTATAGAATATATCTATTCACTGAAGATCATTTTCACCAACAATAAAGATTACCACCAAAAGCCTGGTCATCAAGTTTTAGCCATTATGGCCTATTAAACAGATACAATATAAAAGGGGTGCTCTCATACAGAATCCTTCAGCCAAGATGACATCTCTGGCCTTCCTGATTTCAAGGTTGACTATTTACTGGCTACACCATGTTATCTCTCAAAAATATCTAAGTATGAAGTGGGGAAGAGAGGCTGGACCTAAATAAGTGCATATAGAAAAGGTATATCTATATAAAAGGTCAGTTTGTTAACAAAATTTATTAAGTGTTACTTAGGAAATTTATACGGTGATTAGTTGTGCAAACAAATACATGTAAAAAAAGAAAAAAGATAGTCCCTCAGCTCAAGAATTTTATATTCTAATGGGGAAGAAAATAGATAAAAAGAAGCTGAAAAGGCATGGACAGGGAGGATATGATAGCACCTGGAGTTGGAAAAGTTCAGATGAGTACAGTCTGCTGAGAATTAAACTGATGGCCTGCTTGGAGCAAATCCCCTAAAAATAACATTCTGGGAAGAGCTCTTCTATTAGAAAAAAGGACCCTAAAAGCAGAAGTCACTTGTGCAGTATGCTTTTGTGAGTTCTAAAGCTGAAATGATTTATGATAAAAAGGTTTCTTGGGGCATGATAAAGATGTCAGAAAAGATCAAAATCATTTTAATGGTAAATTCTATGCATATATATTACAAAATAAGATTCCCAAAAAAATTAAAATACAATGTGACTTAAAATTTAAAGAAAGTGATAATTTTTAGTGTTATCATGACTTTCTTAGCTCACAAATATTTTAATGGCCAACATGGTAGAGTGCCAAGAGTATTGGAATCTGAATCAGAACACCTAGGTTAAGTTCCATCTCTAAAACTTACTAACCATAAAATATTGGAGAGATGATTGAGTATTTTGAAAGTTCATGCTTGTGTCTGAAAATTAGGGATAACTTATAGTACCTACTATACAGGTTTTGTTTTTATTTTTTATTTTTGGTGGTTTTTTTGTAGGAAAATTTGTACTTAAATATTCATTATTATCTTTTAAAGAAACCCAAGGAAGAGTACAGGAAAACTCATAGACAAATTTCATGAAAGATAATTTCTTCTGTAAGTCACTTAATTGAGAAGTATATAGTTATTGTTGCTGTATCAGTAAGAGTGAGGATTCTGATTCTGTGAAACAAAATTTACTTTAAAATCTTCTAAAATAAAGTAACATTTATGCATGTTCTGCTACCATGAATGTTATAAATATTTTTGACAGATGCTAGAGAAAATCCATGAACTGGACCCCAAATTGAGAAGAAAGAATAAATGTTGTATTACATTTTTTAAAGAACACAGCATTTTCAATGTTCTCTTAGTGTTCACTGACATAGAGGCTCCTCTTTAACAGTAATATTTTCCTGGTGATATTAAATACTTGTGAAAGAAGGAAAACATGAATCTTGGAGAAATCAGAATTACAAGTAAGCTACAGAAGAATGGAAAAGAAACATAATGAGTACAACTGCACACCAGCCCCATTACCAATGAAAACTTGCTCAGGAGAGGTTACATAGAAGGTATCATTCAGATCACGTGTAACCTTAAAGAATGAATTAAGTCAGTCAAGATTAAAAGAATACAAATGGGTACAGCCTGGCGGCTTCATTAGTGCATTGAAAACATTAAAAGAAGAAGAAGAAAAATGTTATTTTGTGTGAATGCTGCATCTAGGGAGGATTTATGAAATTACACAGACAAGAAAAGGAGTTGAGGTTCATGATATATAATGTACTAGTGGAGGAAAAAGCCACATGGATTAAATTCCTGTTTTGTCAAAGTATTTACCAGTTTAACCATTCATATATTGATCTACAACAATATTTCCAAATTATCTGTAGAATGCATAGATAAATGCCATTCTATTAGATATCTTAACAATAAAAAAAATCGAGTGGAATGATCAGTACGTGATTCACAGGTTGTTACAATTCTATTTATAACTCTCATTATGTGTTCTCTGTTTTAAAGTACAAAGCCAACACATTCATAAGTAAATCATTTCCTTTGGCTTATATTCCTCTATGATTTTTGGATCTTTTTTTTTTTCCACTTACACTCATGATTGATAGAAACACTTAAAAAAAGGGGGAAAATGTGAGCCATCACTCATCATCACGTATTAGAAAGTCCTTACTCATCTTGTGTCTCAATAAGTTGAAAATTTTATCTGTGTAAAAGCAGATAGTGCAACTATTTCAACCTGTTTTTTGAAAGAATAATGTAACCACAAATATGAGAAAGGGAAACATCACAAAGAAGTATAGAAAATCAGGAATTAATTTCCAATAAAATATGGTTAGGAGCTATCATTAATCGATTTAAATCATGGGATGGAGAGCAAGAAAGGATCTCTACAATCAATTAATCACTTAACAAGCATTTTCTTTAAAGGATCTACTATTATTGGTTGCAGTGTAAAGAGGTGAAATTGCAAAGTAAATAATCAAAAATTCCTGAAAGAGCATACGATTCTTTGGGGCAAATAGACAGTGCACATAACAAGAGAGAAAAATTCAAAATAAGGGCAAAGTGCAAGGGATACTAACAACTGGGATGATTTAGAAAAGGAGCTATATAGGAAGTAACGTGCTGATCTTTGGGAAGAGTTAAGGTCTTTAGGATTTTTTTTTTTACATTTCACTGTTTTGATTTTCCATAATACTTAAAATGTTTATACCTCATTTTTTGTACTTAACAAATCATTTTACACACTTTTATAAATTAGTTTTTATTTACCAGATATATGCATGGGCAATTTTACAACATTGGCAATTGCTAAAACTTTTCTAATTTTTCTAATTTTTCCACTCCTCCCCGCCCCTGCTAGATGGCAGGTTGACCAATACATGTTAAATAGGTTAAAATATAAATTAAATACAATGTATGTATACAAGTCCAAACAGTTATTTTGCTATACAAAAAGAATCGGACTTTGAAATAGCGTACAATTAGCATGTGAGGGAAATAAAAAATGCAGGCAACAAAAATAGATCTTTTGCTGAGTTTATCTGGTTCTATTCATTACAGCTCTGTTGGAACTGATTTGGTTCATCTCATTGTTGAAAATGGCCACATCCATCAGAATTGATCATCGTATAGTATCGTTGTTGAAGTTGTTGAAGTATACAATCTGCTCATTTTACTCAGCAGCAATTCATGTTAGTCTCTCCAGGCCTTTCTGAAATCATCCTGTTGGTCATTTCTTACAGAACAATAATATTCCATCATATTCATATATCACAATTTATTCAGCCAGTTGAAGGGCACCCACGTAGTTTCCAATTTCTGGCCACCACAAAGAGGGCCGCCACAAACAGTCTTGCACATACAGGTTCCTTTCCCTTCTTTATGCTCTCTTTGGTATATAAGCCCAGTAGTAACACTGCTAGGTCAAAGGGTATACACAGTTTGATAACTTTTTGAACATAGTTACAAATTGCTCTCCAGAATGGCTGGATGTATTCACAATTCCACCAACAATGTATCAATGTCCCTGTTTTCCCACATCCCCTCCAACATTCTGCATTACCTTTCCCTATCCTTCTAGCCAATATGACAGGTGTATAGTGGTATCTCAGAATTATCTTAATTTGCAGTTCTCTGATTAATAATGACTTGGAGCATCTTTTCATATGGCTAGAAATAGTTTCAATTTCTTCATCTGAAAATTGTCTGTTCATATCCTTTGACCATTTATGAATTGGAGATTGGCTTGATTTCTTATAAATTAGAGTCAATTCTCTATATATTTTGGAAATGAGGCCTTTATTGGAACCTTTGACTGTAAAAATGTTTTCCCAGTTTATTGTTTCCTTTCTAATCTTATCTGCATTATTTTTGTTTGTATAAAAACTTTTCAATCTAATATAATCAAAGTTTTCTACTTTGAGATCAATAATGATCTCTACTTCTTCTTTGGACGTAAATTCATTCCTCTTCCACAGGTCTGAGAGGTAAACTATCCTATCTTCCTCCAATTTATTTATAATCTCATTCTTTATGACTAGGTAATGAACCCATTTTGACCTAATCTTGGTGTATGGTGTTAAGTGTGGATCAATGCCTAGTTTCTGCAATATTAATTTTCCCATCAATTTTTGTCAAATATTGAGTTCTTATCCCAAAGGCTGGGGTCCTTGGATTTATCAAACATTAAATTAATAGAGTTATTGGTTATTTTGTCCTTTGGACCTAACCTATTCCACTGATCAACTAGTGTATTTCTTAGCCAATACCAAATGGTTTTGGTAAAAGCTGCTTAATAATATAATTTTATATCTGGTACAATTAGGCCACATTCATTTATTTTTTTTCATTAATTCCCTTGAAATTCTTTTTTTTTTTTCTTTTTTATTTATTTTTAGCACATGTTGCTTTATGAATCATGGTGAGAGAGGAAAAAGTCTGCAAAAGAGAAAAACCATGGGAGAGGAAAAAAAATGGAAATGAACATAGCATGTGTTGACTTACATTCAGTCTCCTTGGTTCTTTTTCTGGATACATACAGATGGCAGGATTAGTTTCAATGACTTGCCCATGGTCCAATACCTAATAAGTATCTGAGTCCAAATTTGAACTCAAGTCTTTTTATCTCTAGTTCTGGCAATATATCCAGTGCACCACCTAGTTGCTTTATTTTACATATATAATACATATTGAATAAACCTATTGAGTACATCTAATGAATATAATAGTGTCATATTATAAATATATATGGATTCTAGAAATAAACATAATCTAATAAATATAACACATTGCATATTACACATGTTTATTAGATATACAAAATAGGTTTATATATTTGCTCTTATGGCTTCTACCTATGATTTCATAAAGAAATTTTGCTGAGCTTATCCCTTCTTCCAATGAATAGCATTATTGACTGTGCAATTTCTTTTTTTTTCCTTTCTTCTTCTGTGCTTTCTTTTTTAAAATTAATTTTATAATTATAACTTTTTTTTGACAGTACATATACATATGTAATTTTTTTTACAACATTATCCCTCGTACTCCCTTTTGTTCCGACTTTTTCCCCTCCTTCCCTCCACCCCCTTCCCTAGATGGCAGGCATTCACATAAATATTAAATGTCTTATAGTATATCCTAGGTACAATATATGTGCAGAACCGAATTTTGTTGTTGTTGTTGTTGCAAAGGAAGAATTGTATTCAGAAGGTAAAAATAATCTGGGAAGAAAAACAAAAAAACAAAAAAAAATTGCTCACAGTTTTCACTCATTTCCCAGTGTTCCTTTTCTGGGTGTAGCTAATTCTGTCCATCATTGATCAATTGGAATTGGATTAGCTCTTCTCTATGTTGAAGATATCCACTTCCATCAGAATACATCCTCATACAGCATCATTGTTGAAGTGTATAATGATCCCCTAGTTCTGCTCGTTTCACTCAGCATCAGTTGATGTAGGTCTCTCCAAGCCTCTCTGTATTCCTCCTCTTGGTCATTTCTTACAGAACAATAATATTCCATAACATTCATATACCATAATTTACCCAACCATTCTCCAATTGATGGACATCCATTCATTTTCCAGTTTCTAGCCACTACAAAAAGAGCTGCCTCAAACATTTTGGCACATACAGGTCCCTTTCCCTTCTTTAGTATTTCCTTGGGATGTAAGCCCAGTAGTAGCACTGCTGGGTCAAAGGGTATGCACATTTTGATAACTTTTTGGGAATAGTTCCAAATTGCTCTCCAGAATGGTTGGATTCTTTCACAACTCCACCAACAATGCATCAGTGTCCCAGTTTTCCCACAGCCCCTCCAACATTCGTCATTATTTATTCCTGTCATCTTAGCCAATCTGACAGGTGTGTAGTGGTATCTAAGAGTTGTCTTAATTTGCATTTCTCTGATCAATAGTGATTTGGAACACTCTTTCATATGAATGAAAATAGTTTTAATTTCATCATCTGAAGATTGTTCATATCCTTTGACCATTTTTCAATTGGAGAATGGCTTGATTTCTTCTAAATTAAAGTCAGATGAGGCCTTTATCAGAACCTTTAACTGTAAAAATATTTTTCCCAATTTGTTACTTCCCTTCTAATCTTGTTTGCATTAGTTTTGTTTGTGGAAAATATTTTTAATTTGATGTAATCAAAATTTTCTATTTTGTGATCAATAATGATCTCTAGTTTTCGTTTGGACACAAATTCCTTCCTCCTTCATAAGTCTGAGAGGTAAACTATCCTATGTTCCTCTAATTTATTTATGATCTCATTTTTAATGCCTAAATCTTGGACCAATTTTGATCTTATCTTAGTATGTGGTGTTAAATGTGGGTCCATGCCTAGTTTCTGCCATACTAATTTCCAGTTTTCCCAGCAGTTTTTGTCAAATAATGAATTCTTATCCCCAAAGTTGGGATCTTTGGGTTTGTCAAACACTAGATTGCTCTTTTTATTCACTATCTTGCCCTGTGAACCTAACCTATGCCACTGATCAATTAGTCTATTTCTTAGCCAATAGCAAATGGTTTTGGTGACTGCTGCTTTGTAATATAGTTCTAGATCAGGTACAGCTAGACTATCTTCATTTAATTTTTTTTTCATTACTTCGCTTGAAATTCTTGACCTTTTGTTGTTCCATATGAAATCTGTTGTTATTTTTTCTAAGTCATTAAAATAGTTTCTTGGGAGTCTGATTGGTATAGCACTAAATAAATAGATTAGTTTAGGGAGTATTGTCATCTTAATTATATTCGCTCGGCCTATCCAAGAGCACTGAATGTCTTTCCAATTATTTAAATCTGACTTTATTTTTGTGGCAAGTGTTTTGTAATTTTTCTCACATAATTCTTGACTTTCCTTTAGTAGATATATTCCCAAATATTTTATACTATCCACAGTTATTTTTAATGTAATTTCTCTTTGTATCTTTTGCTCTTGGATTATATTGGTAATGTATAAAAATCCTGAGGATTTATGTGGATTTACTTTGTATCCTGCAAGTTGGCTAAAGTTCTGAATTATTTATAATAACTTTTTAGCAGAGTCTTTGGGGTTCTCTAAGTGTACAATCATGTCATCTGCAAAGAGTGATATTTTCATTTCCTCATTTCCTACTCTAATTCCTTGAATCTCTTTCTCGGCTCTTATTGCCAAGGCTAGCATTTCTAGTACTATATTGAAGAGTAATGGTGATAGTGGGCAACCTTGTTTCACTCCTGATCTTACAGGAAAAGGTTCCAGTTTATTGCCATTACATATGATGCTTACTGACGGTTTTAAATATATGCTCGTTTTTATTTTAAGGAGTAGTCCATCTATTCCTATACTCTCAAGCGTTTTTAGTAGGAATGGATGTGGGATTTTATCAAATGCTTTTTCTGCATCCATTTAGATGATCATATGGTTTTTATTAATTTAATTATTAATATGGTCAATTATACTAATAGTTTTCCTAATATTAAACCAGCTCTGCATTCCTGGTATAAATCCTACTTGATCATAGTGGATTAACCTGGGGATGATTTTCTGTAATCTTTTTGCTGATATTTTATTTAAGATTTTAGCATCAATATTCATTAAGGAGATTGGTCTATAGTTTTCTTTCTCAGTTTTCAATCTACCTGGTTTAGGTATCAGTACCATGTCTGTGTCATAAAAGGAATTTGGTAGGACTCCTTCAATCCCTATTTTTTCGAATAGTTTATATAGCATTGGAGTTAGTTGTTCTTTAAATGTTTGGTAGAATTCGCATGTAAATCCATTTGGTCCTGGGGATTTTTTTCTTAGGGAGTTGGTTAATAGCTTGTTCTATTACTTTTTTTCTGAAATGGGACTGTTTAGACTACTTACTTCTTCATCTGGTAATCTGCAAGCTATATTTTTGAAGGTATTCTTCCATTTCATTTAAGTTATCAAATGTATTGGCATAAAGTTGAGCAAAGTAGCTCCAACTATTGTTCTAATTTCCTCTTCTTTAGTGGTGAGTTCTCCCTTTTCATTTTCAAGACTAACAATTTGCTTTTTCTCTTTCCTTTTTTTAATCAGGTTTACTAAGGGTTTGTCTATTTTGCTGGTTTTTTCATAGAATCAACTCTTAGTTTCATTAATTAATTCAATGTTTTTTTTTTTAACTTTCAATTTTATTAATCTCACCTTTTATTTTTAGAATTTCAAGTTTCGTGTTTGTCTGGGGGTTTTTAATTTGTTCGTTTTCTAGCAATTTTTGTTGTAAGCCCAATTTATTGTCCCTGTCTTTCTCTATTTTATGCAAGTAGGCCTCTAGAGATATAAAACTTCCCCTTATTACTGCTTTGGCTGTATCCCACAAATTTTTTTATAATGTCTCATTATTGTCATTTTCTTAGGTGAAGTTATTAATTATGTCTATGATTTGCTGTTTTACCCAATCATTCTTTAGTTTAAGATTATTTAGTTTCCAATTATTTTTGGTCTATTTCCCTTGGCTTTTTATTAAATGTAATTTTAATTGCATTGTGGTCTGAAAATTATGCATTTACTATTTCTGCCTTACTGCATTTCATTTTGAGGTTTTATGCCCATACAATTTTTGTATGGGTTCCATGAACTGCTGAGAAAAAAGTGTACTCCTTTCTGTCTTCATTTAGCTTTCACCAAAGATCTATCATATCAAACTTTTCTAGTATTTTATTTACCTCTTTGACTTCTTTCTTATTTATTTTGTGGTTTGATTTATCTAATTCTGAAAGTACAAGGTTAAGATCTCCCACTATTATAGTTTTGCTGTCTATTTCTTTTTGCAGCTCTCTTAATTTCTCTTTTAAGAATTTAGATGCTGTATCACTTGGTGCGCATATGTTTAATATTGATACTGCTTCATTATTTATGCTACCCTTTAGCGGGATATAATGCCCTTCCTTATCTCTTTTAATTAGATCAATTTTTGTTTTTGCTTGATCTGACATGAGGATGGCTACCCCTGCTTTTTGGCTTCACCTAAAGCATAGTAGATTCTGCTCTACCCTTTTACTTTTATTTTGAATGTATCACCCTGTTTCAGGTGTGTTTCCTGTAAACAATATATAGTAGGATTCTGGCTTTTAATCCAGTCTGCTAACTGCTTCCTCTTTATGAGGGAGTTTATCCCATTCACATTTATGGTCAGAATGACTAATTCTATATTGCTTGCCATCCTGTTAACCCCTGCTTATGCTTTTCCCCTTTCCTTCTCTCTTACCCCCCTACCCAGTATTAAACTTGTGAACACCACTTGCTTTTCACAGCCCTCCCTTTTTAGTATCCCTCCCCCATCTTAAAGTTCCTCTTCCTATTTTACCCCTTTTTCTCACAATTTTTGTATTGTATTCCCCTTAGCTTACACCTTCCCTCTCACTTTTGAATGAAGTGTAAGAAGTTTCACCATATATTGAATATGTCTATTGATACACACTATGTTCATTCCTCTCCTTTCTTTCTCTCAGATATAATAGGTTACCTTTGCCTCTTCATGAGATGTAGTACCACCATTTTACCCTTTTTCTCCTTGAGTCATTCATTTCTACTTCTTCAAGTATAATTTTCTATGATGTGTTTTCTTCACTAACTTTTTTATATCTTTTTGTAATTGTCCAATTGAGTTTTTATCTTCTATGGAATTTTTTTTTTCCATTTTATCCATTTTATTTTTTAGAGAGCTGTTTTCTTTTTCCAGCTCACTAATCCTGTTTTCCTTGGAGTTGTTTACCTTTTCCAGCTCACTAATCTTGTTTCTCAATGATTTGATTTCTTTATCCACTCTGTCTTTAAATGCATGGAATGACTTCTCCAGGCTCTTTTGCCAAGCTTCCCTTTCCTTGTCCCATTTCTCTTCTATCTCTCTTGTGAGGGCCTTTTTGATTTCCTCTATGAGATTCTTTTGTATTGAGGAGCAGATTATATCTCCCTTTGGGGATTCCTCTGGGGACAGTATGTTTTTAGTCTCCTCAGTATTTGAAGTCTGCTCTCTCTGCACACAGAAGCTCTCAATGGTTAGAGCCCTTTCGAATTTTTTTATTCATTTTGTCAGAGTAGGAATCAAAGAAAACAAATTGACAAGAGAAACAATTGTTCTGTTTTTGGGGGATGGGGCTAGATGGATAGCTTCTTCTATAGATTGAGGGAGACAGTAGTGAGGCACTAACAGGACAGCAATGCCTTTGCTGCATCTATGCTCTGAGGCTCTGAGAACTCACTGAGTCACTCTGGGTGGGGGTGGCCGGTCCTGAGAGATGCTAGCTTTCCCTGGGTTTTATTCTTTACCTCTGGTGTTTACACTTTCTCTGCTGCTCCTGGCTTGCTGCCAAAACGGAGTATCCATACTGGGATAAAAATCTTTTTTTTGCAGAAATGGCAGAGATCGTACCCCTCCCCCCTCTGGTCTGAGCTGTGTGAGCTGCCTGCCTCACTCTAGTTGCCTGCCCTCAGTCTGCACCTAGCTTGTTTGTCCCTTCCCCCAAGCAAACACAGACCTTCTCTGGTGAATTTCAAGGATGACTTCTCTTGGTGATTATTTGTGGGTTTCTTTTCTGTTCAAACATTAACTCCAAGGCTTGTCTTGAAGTAAGTCCTGAGAGAAAACGCAGAGCTCAAGAAGCTGTCTGCCTCCATGCTGCCACCTTGGCTGGAAGTCTCCCTTGAAATTCTTGACCTTTTGTTTTTCCATATGAATTTTGTTGCTGTTTTTTCTAGGTCATTAAAATAGTTTTTTGTGAGTCTGATTGGTATAGTGCTAAATAAATAGATTAGTTTAGGTAGTATTGTCATCTTGATTATATTTGTTCACCAAATCCAAGACCATTTAGTATTTTTCCAATTGGTTAGATCAGACTTAATTTGTGTGGAAAGTGTTTTGTAGTTTTGCTTATATAGTTTCTGATTTTCCCTTGGCAGATAGATTCCTAAATATTTTATACTATCAGTAGTTACTTTAAGTGGAATTTCTCTTTGTAACTCTGTTGGATTTTGTTAGTGACATATAAGAATGCTGATGTTTTATGTGGGTTTATTTTGTATCCTTCAACTTTGCTAAAGATGTGGATTATTTCTAATAGTTTTTTAGTTTGATCTTTGGGGTTCTCTAAGTATACCATCATATCATAAGCAAAGAGTAATAATTTGGTTTCCTTATTACTTACATTAATTCCTTTAGTCTCTTTCTCCACTCTTATTGCCAAACCTAGCATTTCTAATACAACATTGAATAGTAATGGTGATAGTGGACAACCTTGTTTCACCCCTGATCTTCTTGGGAATGTTGCAGTCTTTCCCCATTGCATATGATGCTTACTGATGGTTTTAAATAGATGCTACAATTACTTTTTTTTACTATTTTTACTATATTTTTATTACTTTTATTACTTAAAATAGATGTTATTTTAAGGAAAAGGCCATTTATTCCTATACTCTCAAGTGTTTAGGACTTTAGGATTTTTAAGGACAGTGGGAAAAGAGAAAATCTTTTGGATGCAGTCTCTGTAAAAGAATGGAGATGGGAAATGAAATATTGGATATGAGAAACATCAAGGAAGTCAGTTTGATAAACCTGAGATTGTGTGAAAGGAAAAAATGCAAAATCCCCAAAATAGTTTGGAGACAAATCATGAAGGGTTTGAAAATCTAATAAAAAGATTCGTCTTTGATCCCAAAGATGATATGAGTCATTCCAATGTATAAAGTAGAAAAAATAATGTTGCAGAAGTAGGCATTAGAAAATTCACTGTGTAAAAAAGATAAAAAAAGAAAATTCACTTTGTAGAGAATTCTTTGGATAAAGTAGATACCTGGAGTAAGAGAAATATTAGAAGGCTATTGTAAAAATCTAATTAAAGTACAAAATGAGAGTATTCCAATGCCCTCTTCTCATGGACTTAAAAACTGTGGCTCTAGAAGTTTTAATTGTTTCATACAAATCTAGCTAAAGGTAGAACTGTGATGAGAACTCATGTGTCCTGTCTCTTATAAAAGCACATATCCAGGAGAAATTGTTATCAGATTATTATTTCCCACCTAATGAAGTGATGTTTTCATGACTTCTCCATCATGATGCATTTGAAATGGTTACCCAAGGCAACAAGGCTCTCCATTCCATTACTAATCTCATGAACTATCTATTCCCATACTTGACAACTTTTATTGTATTTTAATGCAAATGAGTCACTGTTCAATACTTCTGCTAACTGCATGTCTCACAGCATTACCCAGCTGACTGGGCCATTACATGAAAGATGAATTTGTATTTCAGAATGCAAAATATAAACATTCCTTCAGAGGTTTGCTTTCCCTTCTAAATTAAAAATAAGTTATCATTGAAAAATGGTTTGATATTTGCTTTTAGATGTTTCCTGTTAAGGACAATTTATAAGATGGGTTATGCAGCATAATTTATACCATATTTTTAAAGAATATCACAAGCAATAAATGCCGGTCCCTAATTTTACTCTTGTTTACCTGAATTCTCATGCGGGGCACTTCTATACTATGGAACATCAAATAAATTATTTTCCAACCTTCAATTGCCTTATTTGAAAAATAAATTGGAGATAATAATAGCATCTCTTCCATAGGATTAGTGTTGGGATAATAGAGAAAAATGACAGCACATTGTCCACTTTCTTATATGAAAATAACTTTAACTCCTCTTTATGTAATAATATTGTTAAAACTCTATATACAATTATAATATTTATTTAATTTATAAGCACTTTATATAAGCATAAAACAATATATATTTAATATACTTATATTTACATGGATACTCTAAATACAAGCTATATAAAGTATTTTGTAAACCTGAACATAGTGTATAAATATAAGTGGATATTGTCATTTTGTAAAATGGATCGCTGTTTTTTAACTGTTCTAATGAAGGAGGAAAAATTAAAAGATTAAAGAGACTAGTCCTTAATATAGTCAAGAGCATTGACCCTTAGCATACCTTGAGATTACACTAAGAGGAAGTTTTAACCAAAATGGATATATTTAATTTGGGGCCATGTTTTGTTTCAATTCTTACCCTTAGTCCTGGGTATGTCTTCAGAGTAGAGGAGATCTGGAAATACATTAATTTTGAAAGGTCAAGGTTAACCACTGTATCATACATCAACACAGTTGTCTTAATCTTTTGTCTTCTCAAAAGACTTTGATGACTCTGGTGGAGACATTTTGTAGAGTGACATTTTGTAGAGCTTTGTCTGACTCAAATCCAATTCACTCACAAGTCAAGACATCATCCTCCACTTGGAGAATGAAGGATGAAAAACAACAACACTTTTGGATTGCTTAGATTTCAAAGAATCACATAGAAACTGGCCTGAAGTAATTAAAACAGATTTAATGGAAGCTAAACTGGTATAATAGAAACAAGAAGCATATGATGTGTTCTTAGGCTGCTAACTTTTTTTTTTATATTTTTCTGTATGCTGCTGTGTTTACATCTTGAAAATTAGCTAATATGCCATATGAACAGGGGTGATTATGTTAATTGTTAGCTATGAGGTTTTATAAGGCAAATATTCAATTATTACTTTTATTTTATATGTGACCACCCATCACATTTTATGAAATTTTTTGCTCCAACCAAATTTTGATCTTTAAGGGTCTGATTACAAATTAGTTTGGAGGAAAAAGAGAGCTTATGAATCTTCAGGTTCAAATATTAATTAGCAAGGGAAAAAAAAAAAACACAAACTGACATCAAGAGCAATGAAGTGATTTATTCAAGATCACTTAAATAGTTAAGGTCAGAGGCAGGACCACAGCTCCATTTGCTGCTTTCCATTTTGGCACATTTGGTTTTAAGTGAGCTTTCTATACTTGCCTTTAGATGTTTATGTATTGCTTGTTTTACTACTTATTAGCTTTTTGCCATTTAAGTTCTTTGAAAACTTTGATTAAAATAAAATCAGCCAAAATTCAAGGAAAGAAAATCAAAATCATAATGTGTATAAGAAAATTCAAAGTGAAGTACTAGGAGATCACTTCCAGGTAGGTAGTTAACAGCAGATGTCAATGGTGAGGTGGCAAGGAGAATGGTATGATTGTGACAAGAATGGAAAGATTAGATGAAGAGCTTGGGAAGGAAAAAGAAAACTCAAGACAAGCCCACAACAGTCCATTCCTTGGCCCTGGAAAGAACATAAGATATTGAAAAAGATTAAGAAGCACTAAGTAGAAGGATAGGGAGGAAAGTAAGAAAAGGATATAGGAAACCAATGAAGGAAGGGAATCAAGGAAAAATGGGTTTAACAAAAGCAAATCCTCCGCAATGTAAGAAAAAAAGAGCAGGAATGAAAAAACAACCAGTGGATTTGGAAATGAAATATTAATAATCTTGCAGATTCTAATTTCAGTCCATACTAGAGATAGATGGTTATATATTTTTGTCTTTTCAATCTTATATGAAACACTTATTTGAATTTAATAATTCATATTGATATACAAATCTCTTTTGTAAATTCCTTGACTAAAGCTGATTTGGATAAATTATTTGAGTAAATAAAAAAAAATCCTGAAGTAGTCGTAAGAAATAAATAGTTCTGATTTTTTCCAAATCTCCCTCTTAAAAATACATTTTTTTCATGCTTTTATGTTTTTGGCTCTTGTATATCAAAGTCATTTTTTCATTAAGCATCCTCATCTAATTGAAATTTCCCCCCTAGTGTAACTGCCCTCCAAAATTAAACAAACTCAACCAACCCAGAGCTGGCAGCACATAAATATTCCATATCACCAGCCCATCCACCAACTTTTGCACAAAATTTAAGAAAAGGTATATTTTACCCTTTATTCTCTGGGACAATATTTTTATTGCAATTATCTGAGACCAGACTTTCTATATTGTTTTCATATCCATTTTTCTATTCATAGTAAATGTTATATTCTCCTGTTTTATTTCTTGTTGTAACACGTCTTTTTTTCTGTTCCTTTCATTTGTCATTTTGAATGGCATTACACATGTAGATGAGATAGTTGTTCAAGTCTTCAGAATCTTCCTTTGAAAACTACAGAAAAAAAAAAAAAACAGCTTTTGGGGGCCCAAGGGGAAAAAATAATCTTTCCATTGAAAGAGTCCTAATCTTGATATGTTATGCAGGACAAATGTAGTTTCCAGGCAACCTTTGCAGCCAGTGGTTAAACTCACTTGAGCTCTAACTCTGCAGCAAATGATCCTGCAATTGCCTCACATTCTTTAAATTTTCAATTGGTATTTGAGGCAGCACTCCCAGATGAGCCATATGGAGAAGTAATTTTCAGTTATTCTGAAAAATAAGCAAAACACTTGCCTAAGAAATACATCTTTAAAAAAATTAAACAAAAATATCATGGTTACCTTAGGATAAAATGGCATTGCCATTATGTAAATTAAAACAATCATGAAGAATGTGTTTTTTTTTTTAAATCTTAAAAACTGAAAACATTTACCATATTGAGCAAAATGTGTGAGCCCTTTTAACATCCACTGATGTTACTTTCCTGTATTCAACTGTGGTTACAATTGAGAACAAGGACTCAGGTACACTATTTTTAAAAGGTTGAAAAGTATGGCAATCAATCACCAGGATGTTTTGTCTACACGACACCATACTACTTCTTTGATTGATCTTTTCCACTAAATACACTACCAAAAATGCATTTTTATTAATGTTATTTTTAGACATTTTTTTTACTTATATACAACTGGTAAATTTACTAATATACAATTGATAAAAAAAAACAAGGGAATTAATTGTAAATTGAATAATAAAAAGCAGGCTCTTTATATAGAAATGATATAAGTATACCTACATATATAAGCAATTATGCATGTATATATCGTCATATGATTGTGTGGCCATTCCGTAAATACAACCTTAATTAACAAAGCTAAAATTATACAGAGATCTGAGAGACTAATATTAGGACAGAAACCCCAAAGTCACATAACAAAAAATTATTTTGATGTTATCTTTTAAATAAAGGAACTTATTTTCATGCCAGAACATCCACCCTCATGGTTGTTTCATCTCATATTTTGCTCTTGCCCTGAGATTCATTTATTTGCCAACCAGGGAGCATCAATGTTGCCCTAGCCCCTCCATCACTCCTTTTGCCATATTTGAGTGAATGTGTGTATGTATATATCTATATCTATATCTATATCTATATCTATATCTATATCTATATCTATATCTATATCTATATATATGAGAGAGACAGACAGACAGACAGACAGACAGACACAGAGAGGGAGGGGAGGGAGGAGGAAGGAAGAAAAAGGGAGAGAGAGGGAAAGATGTGTGTGCTGTTAGTGTCCCTGAAATAGATTTTGGAAACACAAAAAAACATTCAATAGGGATAAAAATAAATTTCTAATTTTCACACTAAGTCAGATCATTTTCCATATCCAGAGACTCTAAATCTATCCCAGGACAATGTCAGTGAGAAGAACAGACAAGTTAGCCTGATGGCATCTGCTGATTCCCTGGCTATAAGGGACCATGGCCCTAGGCTATCTGCTAACAAAGAAAATCTAACTTTCCCTTGTCATGAAAGCCTTACTGGATACTGTACCCCAACAGATGGTGACAGAGAGCCAGATCTGTCCCCAAAGAGGATGAAAAGGTGAAATCCCATAGAAGATTCTCACAGAATTCAGCAAATATGAGAACTATAGAAACCCAAGAAGAAAACATGAAATTAAGAAAATATATGATTCAGAGAATGTAAAGACACAAAGATCAACAGAGATATAACACTAGCTAGTTAATAGCAAAGAACAAAATGGCATCACTGGAAGACTTTATTTGGGGATATATCCAGGTCAAGAAGTCAGTATGACATCACTTTGGTTCCTGGTGGACTTCTCTTTACATATATGTCCTTGTCTCATAGATCCCTACATATGTTGTATCCTATAACACTGGTATGGTAATCTGTGGGGCAATTTATCCAACCACCGCCAGAGAAACCTTTTTAGATGCTATTTGGCCAACTGTCTTTTGCTATAAACTAATACTGAAAAAAGTCATGAGGGCTCATGAGCTCTGATTTTCAATGAACAGAAACTTGACACTAATTTTCTGAGAGTTTCTTTGTGGGGAGAGGTTACAGATAGATGCATTATAACAAGGGCTCAAAGTCTCAGGACAGCAATAACACACAAGAAATGAAAAAGCTGATTTTCAAGTTTGTTTTGAATACACAAAAGGCTTTTCTATATACTTGTCCTTATGTCGTATAGACAGCCATAATAGATCCAATGGTGAAGCATCTTATTTTAGTTTATGATACATTCTTTTTTTTTCCTGTGTATAATTTATCTTGGGTCTTTTACCTTCCTCCACACATAGACTTGGGCAACATCCTAATTATCATGGCAGAACTATTGTACCTTAATATAGAAAGCAAACTTCAGGGCAGTCCTTCTCTCATAATGTCATGGTGGTATGATGAATTTTAAAGATCTTCTAGTACTGAAAATCATCGATAACAGAAAGCAGAGCATGCACAAATGTAACCACACAGAGGTCTTTTTGTTTTTTATTCTTTTTTTGCTCTAACCTGAATTATCTATCATAGAGTATCCTAAGATTATATAACTATTTCCAAGCTCCAGTCCTGGTAAATTTTTTTAAAATGATGTTTCATCCTGATGGCAAAAATTGTCAGTGAGAAATAAACCCTGTCAAAGACTCAAATCTTTCACAGTACTGGCTAATATATCCTTAATCCAATATGCTAACTTGTAGGTGCCCCAAATGGATGACAAGTGAGCGTTTTTTAATAACCTACTTAATGATGGGATGATGGATATTATTCTTAGAGGAAATTTTTATTTAAAATTAGACCACATATACTCTCATACACACCATATTCTTAACTTAGTGAAGAAGCTTGAAGTCCAAGCTTCATATGGCTAGAGAATAAATATCAGCCCCAAAAGAGGAGCCTATGTTGCATATTTTCTGTCAATAAAAAGCTACAATAATAAAAAAGAGGCTGAGACAATGGAACTTTTTTTAAAAAGCAATTTGCCTCAACTGCTTGAATTCCTCCTTTCTGATCAGATTATTTTGGCTTTTAAATAATAATCATCTTAGCATCAACTACTTTCCTGAAATATAGTTGATAATTTTCCCCTACAATGTGCCTATTCCAAGTTTTGGTATCGCGTTGCCCAATTTATATTCCTGATTATTAGTGAATTAACCTCCTCTCCTTCGTTTCTTTATTCATCTTGTTGCTTTAGAGTGTTATACTTTTATGACATTGTAATTCCTACAGTTAATCAACATCCTTTTTTCTTTTAATTTCTGTACTATGCTGATCTTTTTCTTATCCATTTCCATTTCCAAAGGGTTATGTGCAATGGGTACTTGGATCAGAAATTTTCAATCAGTTTCTAGTTCCTAGTTTCTAATTTCTCTGGTCAATGGTATACAAAAGACGTTATCTGGGCCTACCAACATAATGTGTTGTCTACCTAGAGTACCTATTGTGCTTTAGTGGAAATCTAGTCTCATCAATCTGGGAACTTTCCTCAAGGATGGAGATTGCAATTTATCTTCATACCTTTTCTCCCCTATGTGGCTCTTGTTCAGGTTCTGTCACCCACTTTACAAAGACCTTTCAAAAAGCAACTAGCCAATGAAGTGAATTATTCTTCAAATTCTTTTTCTGAGTTAATGGATACTAATATATCACGCTGGCTGTTCATAGTCTCACTACATGTCTAGATTCTTATATAGCCAACAACAAATGTCCTTTGTGACATCCTTTACACAATTTATGATACAAAGATTAACGTTAGAATTATACAGCGGCTTACGGGCATCCACCATACATCTGCATTGCCCTTTGTCACTAACAACAACAGTGATGCTTTAAAGATGACATTATTCCTAGATCTACAACTATAGAGTTTTAATAGAAAAAAATTACATCCCAGTTGTCCAGGCTCCTAGTCTCAATGTGACCCTTGATTCCATCCTCATATTCACTCAACGTATCTAATCTATTTTCGTGCTGGCATTTCTATCTATACAATATCTCTCATATGCATCCCCTTTCTTTTGCTCATATTGTCACATCCTATGAAAGCCTTTCATTTTCCCTCATAAATACTATTAAAATAGCTTCCTTTTTCAAGTCTCTCCTCTCTTCAGTCTTTCCTCACTTAGCTCTCAAAATAATTTTAATAGTACCGAATATATCACCCACCTCTCCCATTTATCTCCAACATCATCTTATTTTATCAGAAATCCAATGTTGAAACCTTCTATTTGTTTTAAACTTGGCCTTTTCCTGTCTTCTTAGTTTTCTTAAACTTTGTTCCTCTGCACACTCTGCAATCAACTATCTCTGATCTATTTGTTGTCCTTTGCACAGGAACTCTGCATCTTGTGACTTTGCTCTGGCTAATCCTGTGATCTGAAGTACTCTATCTCATTAGTTTTCCTGACTTCCTTAATTACTCAGTTCATATCTACCTCTTACACAATTCTTTTCCTGGGCTAGTCCTCCTCACTCCCAATGCTCTTCTACCTACTGCACCTTCCCTCCGATACTGCTTTCCATCACTTCCATTTGTGACTTTTGTGTAGATAATCAGTTACATTTTTCCCAATAAAATTTGAAGTCCTTCAGATCAAGGAAGCACACAGCACGCTTTTAGCAAACGTTTGTTCATTGATGACTATTGAAAATCATGGCAATGTTAAATGGCACATTAATATTACTATGTTAAATTTAATAATTTAATAAAATAACATGTTTCTTGAAAGACAGTGTCAAATGAAGGCATAAATAAGTTGCTTGAAATAGAATTTCCACATAAGCAGCTAAAGGATGCAATAAATAGAGCACAGGATCGGGGTCAGGAAGACTCTACCTTCGTCCCTCAACTTAATCACTTAAAGTACCTAGACATAAGATTTCTCATATATTAACATGTATAAAATCATATCTAATTCAGAAATCGCATGAAATAACATTTGTAAAACACAAAGAAAATGTTAGGAACAGCTGAGTGGTACAGTGTATAAAACACCAGGTCTGAATCAGGAAGATCTGAATTCAAATTGTGTCAGTTACTTACTAGCTGTGTGATCCTTGGCAAGTCACTTAACTCAGTTTGCCTCATTTTCCTCATCTGTAAAATTAGCTGGAGAAGGAAATGGCAGAGCACTCTAGTATCAAATGGAGTCCCAAAGAGTCACACATAACTGAACACAAGTAAATGATGTAGTTCTATACTAATAATACTCTGTCTTTTTCTCTCTATTTCTCTCTGTTTCTGTCTCTCTTTCTTCTCTCTGTCTTGTCTCTCTGTCATTCTGTCTCTCCCTCTTTCTCTCTTTCTTGTTATACCACCTCAAGGAACATAAACTTTTCTTTTACATATTTAGCATTTTCATATGAATATCATATCATACCCATTACTTTGAATATTTGTAAATCTCATAAACGAGACTAATGTATGATTCTGAAGTAAGAAGTTACCAGAAGGCTTCATGATCTCTAGGAGCTTTCTTCTCTTTGGATACTCTACAGAACCTCCTTTGAGACAGCAGAAAATACCTCTTGTGAGCATACATAAATTCCCATTTTTTCTGTTATGATTGACATTAGTTCTCAGAGAATCATTGAATTTGCAAGCAGAAAGTTGTGGGGAACTGAGTAAGTTTTCATTATTTCTTTTTCTTTTTTTTCATGGGATGCAATAGTCAAAGTATTCATCACTTACTAAGCTATCTATGGCTGTCTTTCTGCTGGTTCCCCAGACAACAGATTTTGTTGCCTATTAAATCTAAACTAAAAACCCTTCTGGCACAGCAGAAGTTTTCAGTGCTTGTACAGTGCTGGGATAATCATCAGGAACCCCTATTGAGCCACAATGGCTGATCTTAAGAAAGATTCATAGAGGTTATGATATCACATACATCCCTTAAGAAGTGTCTATACTTAAGGTAATCCTTCAGACAATTCAATTCCAATTCAATTGGAATAATACATAAATACAAATACCTGGAAAAGGCATTGCAGATGGACAGTGAAATATCTGAGAATTTTAGTAGAAGCAAATAAAAAATATCAACAAGGATGTTCTTCATGAAATTGTGAAGTGCTTTTGAAGACCATAAACAGAAAGTTATTAAAAAAAAAAACAATCTTCTCCCATAATTTTATAGTTGCTGGAGGAGATACGCAGGAAGGAAGAAAACACACTTTTCCTCAACATCTACCACATGTCAGACATTAAGCTAAGCATTTTTACTTCACAACAATTGTCAGAAGCAGGTGCTATTCCTGTTTTACAGTTTAGGACGTGGAGGCTGAGAGAATTTAAGTAGTCTGTGTAAGGTCACACTATTGACAAGTGGCTAGTACTAGGTATAGCACTCTAAGCACTGGGTCAGCTGGCTACTTCTTGGCAGTTAGCCAATCCGTTAGTGGACAAAAAAGAACCAAAGAGGGATTCAAAAGAGGTCAAGTATTTGGCCTAAGAAGTACTATTAGCACTGTCAATGAGGAAGAAAAATATACTCAGGAAAGAAATAAGGTGAGCATATAGGGAGATAATTAATGAGTAATATGAATACTTGGTAACCATAATCTGGAGGAAGTGGAGGAAGGGGTAGGGGAACAGAACAAGCTTCTCATTATTTGATTAAATCTTCTGTGAAAAACATATAGAATTACACAAACAAGAAATAAGAACCATGGGAAATCATGGGAAATCTGTGAGATCTCTCAAAGTCAGTTCCTCTAATCAGGACTCAGTTTCCTTATCTGTAAAATGAGGAGATTGGGAATTCTCCTTATTGAAAACACTCCTTCTGGAACAATTCCTACATATTCCTATTATGTAGAGGAATTTCTCATGGTATTTGACAAATACCAGTTATATTTAGCAGAAAGTTAAAAGGCAAATTTTATAGCGGCTATCAACTTCATTTAGTTTACAAATCTTTCTTAACAAATATTATCATAAAAATGGTCTATTAAATCCCATGTATAAATCAACTTAACATCCTTTCTGCAATGTAAACCTCTCCTATTCTAGTCTTTAACCTAATGTTTCTCTGTGATTTTTATAATTATATGTTTATATACAAATATTGTACGTGCATATGCATGCAGCCACATTATCACAATTTGCTTAGGATTGTAACCTGTTACTGGAAAGAATAAGAATATGTACAATTTGCATTGTTTAGCATTTAATACATTATCATATTAGGTGTTTAAAATTATTATCACATGATAATTATACATAGTGGTTTAATGTTCAAAAGCTAATCTGAGTCCAATGAGGTTGGATTAGATGAAGCATCCCACTTTTTCTCCTGACCGTTGATATCAAGTGACAACACAGGTATCATTTCTGATGCTGAAGAAAAGGGAAGAAGCAGTGACAATACAGAAATCTGATTTAGTGACCTGAGAAATTTTCAAATGATTTTTTTCTATACAAATTCACATAGTACAATTCTGTACATTTGCTACTGAAAAAAATTTCCTCTTGGCTATCCTTAAGGCAAACAACAGAATATGTAATAGATAGGAAAGATTTCGTTTCCAAGCTCAACTTTTTTTCCCTAATGTTATTATTTCATTATGGCAACTTTCATATTCTAAGAGCTATGATTCATTTGTTTCAGAAATTACATATTCCATCATATTCTCGAACTTCCAATAGTGGGGTTCCTTCCTTCACTAAGCAAGCAGTTATTAAGTATAATGTGTTAAGTGATAGAGATACAAAGTAAAGCACATCTACATGCTTACACGCACAAACACACAAACACAAGATTTTCCTCAAGTGTCTTAAATTTTAATGATAGAGATAATATGTTGTAAAGGGATTTTAACACCAAACAAAGAACATATTTGATTTTAGAGGAAATAGGAAACTGCTAGAAGAGCTTATCCCTCTTACATATTTCTTCTTCTTTCCCCATCAGTACTACATATAGGTTACACACAACTTGCTGAAAGCCTTTCTGATGTAAGCTTCCTGAAGGTAGCATTGCTTCATTTTTAATCCCCAACACCTAGCACAAGGTCATTCTACATAGTAGATATTAAAACCATGATTGTTGCTCCATCCCATTGTAATATTCAGACAGAGTTCATTGGTCAGCTCCTATTCTTGCTACATTTTGACTTAACAACCTCTTTTGGATGTATGTCTCAATGCCTTGATTGTCATTTTATGCTACTTTTATGTACAAGTCATTGCTGATTTTTTTTTTCTTTTGCTCATGATGGTTAATGTTGTCTATTGACTGATATTTTCCAGTTCATAACTTCTAAGGTGCCATCCATCTCTAAATCTATAATCCTATTTGTGGCCAATAAAAGCATTTCCAATGTTCTTGTGTATTTTGTGTATTCTAGCAATATGATGGAATTCCATGATTCTTAATTATATCAATTAATAGCACTAGTGGAATTATGTTGGTGTTAAAATGGCATATATTAGTTCTATTACATCATTTGGGATTATTGGAGGAAGAAGATAAAATTCTTCAAGCTAAATATAAAATATATACAGGTACAACTTACTTTATTGTACTTGGCTTTATTGCACGTCACAGATACTGTGGTTTTTCCAAATTGGCAACATGTATTAAGAAATCTATGGGTGCCATCTTTTCCAAAAGCATCTTCTTGTTTTACGCCTCTCTTTCAAATATGAATGATTCTTGCAATATTTTCAACCATTATTATAATTATTATATCTGCTGTGGGAATCTATGATCAGTGATTTTTGATGTTACTATTGCAATTGTGTTGGGTCACCGTGGATCGTGCAACTTAATTGATAAATGTTATATGTCCTTATGAGTGTTCCACCAACCTGCTGCCTTCTGTCCCTCTCCTTTTCCTGAAGCTTCCTTGTTCCCTGAGACAGCAATAGTGAAATTAGGACAATTATTAACCTTACAATGGTTTTTAAGCATTCAAATGAAAGGATGTTTAATAATTAAGGCACATTTCATTGTTGTCTTATTTTAAGAAATTACCTCAGCTACCCCAACTTTCAACAATCACTACCTGATTGGTCAGCAGGAATCAACATTGAGACAAAATTCTCCACCAGCACAAAATATTATGCCTCACTAAAGTTTAGATAATGACTGGTACATTTTAGCAATAAAGTATTTTTTTAATCCAAAGATGTACATTGCATTTTGACATAATACTATCATACACCTAATAAACCACAATATAATGTAAACATAATCTTTATGAGCATTAGGAAGTCAAAAAAATCATGTGACTCATTTTACTGTGCTATTCATTTTATTACAAAGGTCTGGAACCAAATCCACAGTGTCTCTGAAGTACTTCTATATTCAAGACTTTCAAAAAAGCATAGCCCCTTAAAAGACCCATGTGAAGTGTGTGGGACAAAGAAGTATAGAAGCTGGGTGCAGATTTGAAGTTGGGTGCAGGTCATTGCCAATTCACTATGTATTGTACAATAATTACTAAGCTATAGCACTGAGAGTTACATTAGTGACATACTTAACAATAAAAAACTGCTGTTTAAATAGAGATTTATGTTTCAGAATACCCTTTCATGAGGTAGCCCAGCCTTGCTCACTTCACCACTTCCCTCCCTTCTCAATACACTTTCCAAAATTCATCTCTTTATCATCTTCCTTCCTATGTCTTCCTCCTGCTCTCTTGTATATTTATTTGTTGCAATGTAATTTAATCTCCTTGAGGTAAGAACAGCCTTGGTTGCTTGTATTTCTCTAAGGTGTTACATAGTTCTCATTTGTATTCTCTCCCTCCCTTTCTTCTCTCTCTCTCTCTCTCTCTCTCTCTCTCTCTCTCTCTCTCGTCTCTCTCTCTCTCTCTCTTCTCTCTCTCTCTCTTCTCTCTCCTCTCTCTCTCTCTCTCTCTCTCTCTCTCTCTCTATCTCTCTCTCGCTCTCTCACTTCTCTCTCATCTTGTCTCTCTCTCTCTTTGTCTCTCGCTCTTGCTCTCTCTGTTTCTCTCTTTCTTTCTCTCGCTCTTTTCTCACTCTCTCTCTCTTTCTCTCTCGCTCGCTCTCGCTCTCTCTGTCTGTCTCTCACTCTCTCTTTGTCTCTCGCTCTTGCTCTCTTGCTCTCTCTCTGTTTCTCTCTTTCTTTCTCTCGCTCTTTCTCACTCTCTCTCGCTCTCTCTCACTCTCTCTCACTCTCATACACACATAAATGTATATATACATATATATTTTATATATACATTTTTGCACACACATATACACCCTCTTTACAATAGTTGTTGAATTATATAATGCACATTTCATTATTTCTAATTTATAGAGTAGGAAACTGAGTCTCAGAGATGTCATATTCTTGTCCAAGTCGCACTGCTAGTAAATGGGAGAGCCATAGTTTCAACCCAGATGAATTGAGTACCCCTCTGTACAGCTTAGTTTTTCCCACTCCTAGCACATATAATGGGTTGTATCTAAAAGTGGAACTCTGGAAGATGACACTTCTGTTAATTTTGAGGATTTTGATTATTATTATAATTTATTGAGACTTTTTATTTTCTAAATGTATGCAAACGATAATTTTTCACCATTTACCCTTGCAAAACTTTAGGTTCCAATTTCTCTCCCCTTTCCTCACTCCCTCCCTTTGATGGCAAGTAATTTAATATATATGTTACACATGCTAACATGCATGCAGATCCAATATAGGCAAATGTATTTATATAATTATTTTGCTGCACAATAAAAATCAGGTTAAAAAAAGAAAAAAAAATGAAAAATAAAATAAAATTAAAGCAAACTGCAACAAAAGAAGTAAAAATTCTATGTTGTGATCCACACTCAGTTCCCCCAGACATATCTCTGGTGTAGATGACTCTCATTATCATGAGATCATTGGAACTGGCCTGAATCATCTCATTGTTGAAGAGAGTCACATCCATAAGAATTGATCATTGTATGGTCTTCTTGTTGATCTCCTGATTCTGCTCACTTCACTCAGCATCAGTTCATGTAAGTCTCTCCAGACCTTTCTGACATCATCCTACTGGTAATTTTTTTTTTTTATAGAACAATGATATTCCATAGAATTCATGCATCATAGTTCAACTATTTTCCAACTTCTAGGCATCCACTCAGTGGTGATTATTCCTGCCATTACAAACAAGGCTGCCACAAACATTTTTACACATCCTTTAAGATCTATTTGGGATAGAATCCCAGTAGAAACACTGCTGGATCAAAGGTTTGATATCCTTTTGAGAAAAGTTCCAAATTGTTCTCCAGAATGATTAGATCAGTTCACAATACTACCAACAAGATATTAGTGTCCCAGTTTTCCCACCTCCCCTCTCATATTCCTCGTTATCTTTTCTTGTCATCTTGGCCAATCTGAGAGGTTTGTAGTGATATTTTAGAGTTGTCTTAATTTGCATTTCTCTGATCAATTCATATGACTAGAAATGGTTTCATTTGCTTCATCTGAAAATTTTCATATCCTTTGACTATTAGTTGGAGAATAGTTTGAATTCTTATAAATTTGAGTCAATATTCTATATATTTTAGAAATGAGGCCTTTATAAGAATCTTGGAATGTAAAATGTTTCCCCAGTTTATTTCTTCCCTTCCAATTTTGTCTGCATTAGTGTTGTTTGTTCAAAATAGTTTTAATTTAATATAATCAAATTTATCTATTTGGTGTTCAATAATGAGCTCCAGTTCTTCTTTGGTCACAACTTCCTTCCTTCTCCATAGATTTGAGAGGTAAACTATCCTATGTTCTTCTAATTTGCTTATAATAGAAATTTTTCATTTTAATTGAAACCCAAAAAATGGTGGCTGCATGAATCCTGTAGTCATACAATGAAGGATAGTATAATATACCTTCTATAGAAGTCATAGTATTTTTCCAGCATTTTTCATAGGAAATTAGTAAACCTAAATGATTGTCATTACAAATAATGTTTTCTGCTAGATAAGCAAATAAAAGGCCCAGTATCTAGAATCATTGGTTGTAAAGATTTTATATTAAAAAACAATATTAGAACTTTATAATTCTTCATACATTAGGAAAATGAAGTGAACCCAACAAGGTGACAAATATAAAGTCCTTCATTTGAAATCAAGGGGAAAAATAATTGATGTCCAAATAGTATACTTCAATGTTATATGAAGATGTATTCTGATGGAAGTGGATATCTTCAACATAAAGAAGATCCAATCACTTCCAGTTGATCAATGATGGACAGAAATAACTACACCCAGAGAAAGAACACTGGGAAGTGAATGTAAATTTTTAGCACTACTGTCTATCTACCCAGCTTACTTATACCTTCGGAATCTAATACTTAATATGCAACAAGAAAATGGGATTTACACACATATATTGTATCTAGGTTATATTGTAACATATGTAAAATGTATGGAATTGTCTGTCATCTAGGGGAGGGAGTAGTGGGAGGGAGGGGATAATTTGGAAAAATGAATACAAAGGATAATGTTATAAAAAACATTACTGATGCATATATACTGTCAAAAAAACCTTATAAATAAAATTTAAAAAAATTAAACAAACAAACAAAAAAAAAAAGATGTCCAAATACAGAGTAGAGTAGGTCAAGCTAGCTAGACATGCATGAGAAAGAATTATTTGATTACATTTATTCCTTATGTGAACTCAGGAGAAAAATAAAGAAATTGGTGGATGTTAAAAGGAGTGAGATTTCAGTTCAATAGAAGATATTTTATCCTAACAGTGGGCCTGCATCAAGCCAAATCTAGATTACTGCCAGGGCCATTGGTATACCTATCCCCTCAAACAATCTAGAATTTAAAAGGGAATATTGGGGGAATTAGAAAAGGCTTATTATTACTTCCCACCTATTTTATAATAATCATCATAGGAAGTTACCCCTTCCTTTTTAAATTTTTGATTCTATTAGAAGTTCTTAATACAAACATCTTTCTTGGGTTTAGTTAGAAGAACTTATTTAAAGGAGCACAGAATCAGGTATCCTGATAACATGTCTATACAGGACAGAATATAGTATGTTGAGGAATATTAGGGAAGGCAGCCATCATGGGGAGACATACCTTTTCTATCTCCACATGGGTTACATTTGTTATTTTCCAATTTGAACCATGCTATGGAACCCAGGAGCTAGAATAATGTTTTGAGATTCCCCTGAAAGACCACTCAGTGGTTATGTAGAGTATTCAACTTTATTTAACACTGAGGATAGAATGGAATGGAGTAAACCGACAGTCTCTAGTATGTACCATATTCCAATTTGCTTGCAGCTACAAAGGAAACTGCTGTGTTTAATTTACTTATCTCCCTATGGAATGGGTTTTTACTACTCTGGTCCAAGCCTACCTTTGGAAATACTTACCTCTGAAATTTGTCAGCACATGAAATCATGGGAGGGCAATAGTTGTACTCAGTAGGTCAGCTTTCACAGTGAGACGACCACACCTGGAAAGCTAGTTTCTCTTTGTGGTCATATAAATCTATAGATTACTACCCTCTGAGATCTCTTTAGCCTGAGGAAGGATTTACTGAATGATAAAAAAAGGAAATGAGGTGGCTATTGTACAAGAAATCATTCAGTTTGTCCCAATGCTATTTCTCACATTTAATATATGTTTTTAACTGTATAAAATAAGCCAGAGGCTTAGTAATATTTTGGTTCAGCGCCTCACTCAAAAATGTAACAAATAGTAGGTATGAGACTTTTGCCTATGGGAAAGTAGAGGCAATTTTATATGAATATGAAAATCACATGAAGCAGAGAAGTCCCTTTATGCTATGATTGAAGTAGCCCCATTAGATGGGAAATGGCTGACCTAAGGAACAGTATTCTTTTGTCAGTTTTTTTTTTACTCATCATTTCCTGGCTTTAAAGTTCTAGTATAAACTTTTTTTTTTTTTTTTTTTTTACTGGAAAATACTCCCATCTATTCATACAGTAAACATAAAGAAGAGACATGTCATTTTTTGGACCTTTATTAGATTTACATTATAGATGGGCATTAAGATGTCAGAACTATGAAAAATAGTCCTCTCGAAATGATTCTGAAATGATTATATAATGAATAATGGAACTTAACATCATAAAAAAGGATATCAAAGGGATATGCGACAGAGTGACTGAGATTGTGTCACTTCTGAGACATGATCACTCATCATGATTGCTTACTAGGTTCCAATGGGAAAGTTCTTTGGAATAATAGCATTGATGATGTCTTGACTTGATTTCAGTGAGGCAGATTTGGGCAAATTTGGATCCATTCACTTTTCCTGAGTGATAAAAGTCTAGTGGCAGAACAAAAATCAAGACAACTGCCAATGGCCTGAATTGCAGTAGATGACCTTCTCTAAGCTGCCCTTAATGGCCATTGGAAATTATTTTTTCTCATCTGCACATTTGATGGCAGAAATTTTCATATGTTTAGGGAAGACATTGACCTCACTCATTAAATGATTGGGGGCCTTTTGGCTACACTGAACCTGGCTGAATAGGCTTTAGCAGGGGATGGCCACTGGGCATGCTGAAACTTCTTGGAACCACAGATGATAGTGACTAGATAGATTCAATATATTTAGTATTAACAGGATGCATGATGAGAGATGAGAGACAGAACAGCTCAAAACTCTTGTGCCTTGAAGTGAGTTATAACCTGTCAGTAGCTCCCCCAATTATAACACGGTAAAGGAAGATAGTGAGATATAGACAGAGGTGTTTATGAAATACTATATACAACTTTGAAGAATGAATTGTTAATTTTCATCTAAAACATTATGAAAAAGCCATGTTTTGTTGGGATTCCTTTTTCTTTCCATTTCTTTTTTTTTGCTGACATTGATAAACCCAGTAGCAATAGCATCTTTAGATAAAATGGGTCATTCTGTATATTAGGATTGATGTTCAATAGTAGAAAATAGCATTGGTTGTCTTCCAGAGTAGGTAAGACTTAACGTACTTGTTTCTTCATAAGAACATAGAATGTTCCTATCAATTAAAGTTCACAGCCTGGGGGATGTTAAGTGTGAGTCTTCAAGCAAAAGGGACTAAATTAATTATTTAATAAATGAAGATATTTATTATTATGTCTGAAAAAAGATGTGTGCCCTGAAGTGTGATTAACTAATTATAACAAAAGAAATGAGACAAAAACAAATTGCAATTTGTAGGAAATTAATGTTTTTACTTGTTTATACATGCCATCTTGTTAATAACAGAAATACTGATGTCATACGATTAAGATACGAGATTAAAATATTTATTTAATAACATTTTCCAATTACATGTCAAATGATTTTTATAGTCATTTAAAAATATTTTGAATTCCAAAGTATCTTTCTCTCTCCTGCCACTCTCCCTTTCTATTTGGTCTATACATGTGAAATCATTACAGATATCTTTCCAAATTAGAAGAATTGTAAAAGAAAACACAAAATAAAACAATACAGATAAAGATAAAATATATATGTTCTTCAATATGCATTCAGAGTTTATTAGTTCTTTGTGGAAATAGATAGCATTTTTCATCATGTATTCTTGGGAGTTGTCTTGGATCCTTATCCTGTTCAGAGTAGTTAAGTTTTTTCCCAGTTGATCATTCTTGCAATGTTGTTGTTACTATATATAAGGCTTACTTCACTTTGCATGAGTTCAGATAAGTCTTCCCACTTGCTTCCTGAAACTATTCCCTTAATCCTTCCCTATATTGAAGAGTCTAGGAAGTTGCTTTACAAAGAACATGTGCCTAGACATCCTAAAACAGGTTCTAGTTGGCAAACTAGCACATGGTCATAGACATATTTTTCCAAGTGGCTCTAAAGTCGAAACTGTCATCTTTCTCAAGAAGACTGAACTCAATTTCAGATGGGTCTTAACTACTGCACTGACACCCAAAGGAATATGTTGACTCCTTTACTCACAAAATCTATTGAAAGAATATGCTGTAGGGAAGGACTCCAAGATCTTTCCCTTTCAAGGCTATTTGACTATGAAAAACAATTATTTGTTCCTTGGTCCTTTTTATTTATTCACTTCTATGTCTTCTTAAATAAGGTTCCCAGAATGACAAATCAATGCAATTTTTCAGGCAGAATTTCAACAAAGATAGTCTTATCTCCAGGGTAAACATCCTATTCCAATGCCATTTAACTGCTTACACACACACACACACACACACACACACACACACACACACACACACACACACACAATTATAATTCAGTAAATATTTATTGAGTCCCTACTATGAGCAAAGGACTTTGTTCATAGAAATCAAAATATGTACACAAAATGTAGAAGAGAAAATGAAGTTCAGCAACAAGAATAAAATCATTGGAGATTGAAAAATATATTAAAATCTAGTATATAATAGGGTGTTGATAAGCGCTTGCTGATTTCAACTAAATGAATTTACTTTTCAATTGTATCTTGAGATTTGGGAAAATTTGAATAAGCACAGAGTGTATTATTGGTGAACTAAGCCAGTATGAACATTGACAAAGACAAGAGAAATCTTTAAAGTTTGAGGAATAAATAATTCAATTTGCTTAGATCATTGAGAAGAACTAAGAGAGATTATTAATGGAGATACACTTAGAAAGGAAGGCTGTATCCAAATTGATAGATAAATTTGCTTGGTAGCCATTTTATAGACTTCTCCCAATTTTCCAGACCTAGTCTTTCTATGTAGAAAAATATCTTAAAACATTATTGAGAAAAATTATCCTGATTTTGCTAATACTGTCATAAATATGTATGTTAATGAAATTAATAGTCATTATATATTTAATAATTGCTTTTCTGCATTCATATTTTGGAGCATCTGTGAAAATATAGAACAAAAAAGGAATAAAATCCTCTAATGCATGAATTATAAAGAGCAGAGAAAAACATTTGACAGCTATAATTTGTTGCTCAGATATCTTACAAAACTGTTTTTAGAAATTAACATATTTTTCCCAATTGGAAATATCACTTTTAGTCTTCACTGACCTCTGTTTTCAAAAATACTCACTGCTCTTGTCATGAAAAAGAATACCACTTTTAAGTTAAAACATGCTGTAAATGTCCAGTACATCAAGATGAATTTGTAATTTAACACATAAAAATTTACACATATAGTATGTAACAATTACAAAGCATGTTTTACTTCCCTTAAAGAGTAAAATCTTTTATAGAAATGAATCTGCAAATTAAAAAAAATAAATTGTAGGGAGACTGTTCATCTTAAAAAGAAATAAAAGGAAGCTTTTGTTCATACTGAACAGTCACCTTTCAAAACTAGGTTTCTCAGTAGGAGGGTGGTATTAGGACTGATTTGTTAATTGGCAACGGGAAGCATAATTATCTGTTTCATTAGTCATAGAACAACAGCTTTCAAAGCCTTGAGAGATTTATAAACAAGTTGGTTTATAAAATCCTGAATTTTAGAGCAAGTTGGGAAGGCAGGAGGGAAATCTACTCATCAAAGACTTCATTAGCTTTTTAATTTTAATTTGTCTAGAAATATCTATTTCCTTTATGAAATAAAGTCAACATATTTTAGCAGCAATTCATTGTGATGAAAGCCAAATTTGGAGGAATTTTCCTAGACCTAGGCTAGGCCAATATTTCCCTTTTGTCCAGCCAGATGTTAAAAGATCAAATGCTTGGAATGTAGTCACTCACTGAATCTTTTACCCTGGGCGAACCACCCAATCTAAGTTTCATTTTCCTCAAGTGTAAATGAAACAAAAATATTACCTAACTCTCAGGCTTATTTTAAGGACAGAGTGAGATAATCTGAATAAAATTATTTGTAAAATACAATAAGCTATATAAATATTAACATTATCATCACCTTCATTTTTGTAGTCCATGAAATTTATTTGGACATGCTCTATATGCAGCTCTGAGCAAAATTCTTGTATGATGGGGAAAATCTTGGCTAAATTTTAGAAAAGTTATAATATGGTCAACTGGAAACTTATAGAATTTCCTGACAGGTTTAGAGTATAGCCTTTGCAGCATAACAAGTGAAGGAGGATATAACATTATTTTAAATAGTGTTAATCACAGAAACTCATGTGCATGAGTTTCTGCCATAATATATAGCTATTACTTTAGGGGATAGGTAGGGTGTGAGTAACCCAGAGTTGGGGTTTAAAATTTATTCCACTAAACAAAAAAAAAGCATTTTAGTTGATTGCACATTTTTAGATATCAATATTTGGAAATGGTGATTTTTTTCCAGGTTTATGAAGCTGAACTCCAGCAAATTTTGAGTTAATCATATTGAAGAAAGTGTTGAAGAAATCCTAATGAAAGTAAACAACTATAATTCTCCCATCAAACTATAAAAAGCAACCTTTTGCTCACAGAACAAGATTTCATGAATTTCTCCTCATCCTCCATAAAGGTCCAGATGGCCATTCCCCTTATCAGATAAAATACAGAATCTTAGTGTTAAAGGGGGATCCTTTTAGCTGAAAAAAAAGGAAATAAAAATGCTACTTCTAACATGATCCAATTAAAAGCACAAAGCAGCTTTGGCATCTAGGTGGTGGTAGTAGAATATAACTCAATAATTACATGTTGAAAACCGAAAATGATTTGCATTTTTCTCTTTTGATAAGGCAGATAGATTTCTTGGACATGAAAATATATCCTACCAAACAAAAAAAAAATTCATTTGATAACATGTTGTTATACCAATAATTGAAATTAGTTTTGTTTTGTGGCTTGTCAAATACATTCTACATATTAAAAGACATTCTTGAGACCATAAAAATGTATAGCAACTTGCATTGGTGAAGGGAGAATCATTTAGGGAGTTGTAAATATTGGTGAAATTATAGGTCTAGACTAAAAGCAGAACCAAAGAAAAAATAAATGAATTTCTCTTAATTAATTTCTCTTCCAAACTATGAAAGTCAAGATAATGTTTAAGATAAACAAATTCTGTTATTAGGGATATTAGCCTGTGGAACATTTTTGAGATGAAAAACAAGGCAGTGAGCATGTGCTAGTTAGTGCTAAATAATCACAAATCCTGCTTCTTTTAGTTTCTATCGCCTAACATGGCAGGCAGCTTAGGGGATGGGGAGGGTATAAGTAACCCAAAGTTAGAGTTTACCTTCTCTAGAGACTTGTTAAAAAGTCACAGGCAGAAGAGAAGAATTGGTAAAAATGAATTGTAAAATCATTTTGAGGTGATAAAAATTTTATAAAGCGTCAGAAAAATATGTGTTGGTGAAATTCTCATTCATGAAAGCAATTTCTTGTCATGTATAAGTGGCAGGGCCTCAGTAAGCCTACAAGGAGGTTAACTACTTAGCTTCTAAGCAATACAACTATATATATGACTAATGGAAGCTTAGTTTAAAAGAGGAAAATATCTGTATTGAGAGTTGTTATCCTTTTGGGTTTTCAACAATGAAATGACTATTTGCCTTTGAAATCAATATCCTATTCTGAACATTTTTATACAGATCTCATATACGTGTGTGTGTGTGTATTTATATATATATATATATATATATATATATATATATATATATATATATATATATATATATATATATATACTGAAAACAGTGAACCTGTACTAAGTGAATGACTGACAATCTCTCCAAGACATTAACATTACCTCCATTACCCTCTCCTCCTTTAGGTGCTGGCTAGAGGGGAAAAAAGAAGTGGAAGTTTCAAATTCAATTCTAGTAACATGAAGTTCTTATAATAGATGCTGAAAGAGATACACAAATAGGTCCAATTGACCAAGATTTAATTAAATAATAAATGTAATTAAATAAAAAAAATTAATTATTTAATTAAATAATTATTACATGCAAGACATTGAACCAGATGCAGGGGATTAAAAAGCAAGCCAAAATGCTCTCTAGGCATAATAAATCTTCAGTTTGACTTAGAAAAACTCTTTCAGATTGGCCCTCTTCCTACCTCACAAATCTTCTGACCACTTGCTTCCCTCCAAAAACTCTATAATCCAGTGACACTTGCCCTTGTTCTTAAACAAGACCTTCTATCTCCCAAAGAATGCTTTCTCTGGCTCTCCCTCATTGTTTAATACTTTTAATTAGATTTATCATAATTTGCCTTCAATTTTGTTTTATTCTCACTTATAATATCCTTGAAGTATATAAGGGAAAATATTTTTCCATGGTTTTCTCTTATCTAGAAGGTAGTGTTTGTTGAATTGAATTAATATTATATTTAAAAGAAACTTCATACGTGCATATGTGTTTTAAAGATTGGATTTGCCATTGCTTATAAATTATAGTATAAATTGCCATCAGGAAAAACTAAAAATAAAGTTATCTATATGGTTGGAATCAGGGAAGATAACTTTGCCTTCCAAAGGATCATAAAGATGGCCATAAAGATTTGTTTTTGTTTAGTTTGCTTATTTATTATTCTTAACAATTCTCATTTATTGTTCTTAATAATAAGAGTTATTCTTATTTTTGTGAATATTTCATGTTTCCATCATGGAAAAAGGGGGACAACTCAGAATAGTGGGTATTCATCAGTCAAATTTTTGTCATTATTTCTTCAATCCTTTGAGTTGCTTTCTGATGACATATAAAGCAACTTTGTGTTTTCTAAATGCATGTGAAATAACTGGGCTTGGAAAAGAGAGTTTAAAAAGTTTTTAAAGTTATGTTTCTTATCTTCTTTGCTCTTCAAACTAGAGGCTAATGATAACCAGCTGTGCAAATAATTCTTGGAAATCCAACACATTTGCAGATCTAGGTACCTTTTTCATTAAGAGGCAGTTCCTACTCTACTGAAATGGGCTTTTTAACAGCTGGGTACCAGGCCTATAGCCTTCTATGCCTTTGAAATAAAGGACATGAAAACATGAGGGGAAACTCATCTTCTTGTTGTCAGGGGAAGAATAATAAGGAGAAAATAGGGAGGACATCTTAAATAGGACTCAATCCATTTAAAGCTTCTGTTTCTTGTTTTTCTTTCAGTTTATCATGATAGTAGATAGAAAAGAGAGAGAACTTATAACGTCTCATAATTGAGATATGTGAAAAGCATATCCACCAGAGGAGAGGGTGGGTATCAGATGAACTTTATGCTTATTTAAAATAAACAAATGAGAGTTGAAGATACAGAGAATTTGGTGTAGAAAAATCAAACTTTAGAGAGAAATAAAGGAAGAATAAAAAAGGATAATTTATAAGGAATGATATTTCCAAGAAATTATTAATTCAGTGCAAAAACATACATCCTCATACTATATGGGGGACCGAGGCATTAAAAAGGGGTAGAAGAAAGAAAATAACTATACTTTAAATGAATCTTTAAAATCATCCCTTAGTCAACTGGATAATGGCTAAACAAATTTTAGTATATTGAATATAAGGGGACATTATTGTACATAAGGAATCTATAAAAGATAAAATAAAAGAATCCTGGGTAATATGAACTGATACAGAATGAACTAGGTAGAAAGAGGGGGGAGAAACATCATCTAAGACAATCAACATTATGATAAAAGGCAAAATTGAAAGAAGATCTGTGATAAAATGTTTCTATTATGTAGGCAAAATTATGGACACAAGATAAAGAAAAATGTGTTTGGAAATTGTTGCTTTGTGAATTCATTTTGTTTTCTGTGCTAATTTGTTATAAGGTTTATTTGTTTTCTCTCTGTTGGCTATGCAAAAAGATCATTATCAAATAGTGATTTGATCCAGCTGTTTCAATATACAGTCCTCAGTATTCAGGAATATGAGGACAAAGGCAATATCCCAACTCTGTCAAAGAACTTTATCTTGCCACACCTAGTAAAAGATAGCTGATTGGGACTGAATAGTTAATTTTATTCTACACTTTTGTTTGTAATCTGCTCCTCTGCTCCCTCCAAAATGCACACAAACACACACATAATCTCTTCTATAGCTGTTCAGTCTCTACCCAATCACTCACCAGGGACCAGTTTCCATCATTGTTCAAAATCCTCAAGAAACTTTTCACATATCAGCCTCCTATCTTTCTTCTGACTGCCTTTAGCACATATTCTCCTCACAAATATCTGCACTTTATTCTGTCCTGTAGTATTTTCTAGGATATATGTCTTACTCTAAGGATTAAACAATTAAGTATAGCAAAAATTTATTGTGACATCTAGGTCAATTCTCCATGGACACAAGGATAAATATAATATTGGTTCTGCTCTTAAAAAGATTATAATCTAATGTGGGAAGGAGAGAAGACCAATGAAGAAACAAAACTAGAACAAGAAAAAAGAAAGTAGGTATAGCAAAGAGCAGACTGTGCATTATGAGAAATTTGAGGGCAGAGAGATCATTTGCCATTGAAAGGTCTCACTTGTAGAATCACTAACTTCCTTTCTTTTTCAATGCAATTGCTACCTCATACAAGAAGCTCATCCTGGTCCCCATTCGCCAGTATCCTCCTCCAGGGTATTAGATTATATCTATCTTGTGTTTGTTATTACTTACTTATTTGTTCATATGTGCTTCCCATTTCACCTAGATAGAGAATAGCTATGTGTGTTTTGTCTTTTTTTTTTTCTTTAATAATCCTCAATACTTAGCATAACATGTGGTACAAAGCAGATGATTAATCCAGCATTTCTTAAATGAATATCTGGAGAATATAAATCATTCTGATCTATAATAAACTTGGCAATGAGGATTATTCCCATTTTATAGATGAGGAAACAGACTTAGAACATTTTATGACTTGGTGAGAATTTTATAATTCACCAATGGAATAGTTAGAATTTAAAGCTAGATTTCCTAACTCCACCAGTCTTTTTTTTTTTTAAATGACATGATTTCTCTAGAACTCATATAAATAAAGAAATGTATTTATCATGCCAGTGAATATTATCTACAGACACACTTATGTGTATATGTATATTTCATATGTATATGAAATATACATATACACATATTCAATGAGTGAGATGATAAAATATATGCAAATATATATTAACTTTCCAAGTATCTCTAGATATCTCTTGGAAGGGGTAAAATCTGCAAGGAACTATACTGAAACTTTCTTTGTCAATGTTCTCCCTAGAGAGAAAGTGCTCTAACATTAACAAAAACAAACCTTAAATCAGTTTTAAGAATTGAGACATATCCTTCCAGAAACCAAAAGTTAAAACATATTTTTAAAATCTTGAACCATAAACAAAACACTGACATTTATTTCAGTGAGGAAAAAATTAACTGAATAGTTCCTCCCCCAACCCCCCTACTTTCAAATCCAATTCCTCATGGAAATAGTTTAAATTAGAACCAACACTTTATATTTTCTAAAATAATAGAAAAAACAAAAAAGAACAAAGCTCTATTATCTTGTAACCTAATATGAACTGAATAAGCATGTTATTTGTTTCAAATCTTTAATCTTGCCCTATCAGTCAATGTTCTGATGGATTTGTTATGTTATTGGTAGAGATATTCCCTACACATGTCCAGTATTAATTTCAGAGAATCATCATCTTAACAAAATGTTTACTTGTCTATGTTTTTCCTTTAATCCTTTACAGAGCATCATGTCTACACTTTTTATTACCCTCATTTTGTCCAGCATGTGAAAAACTTTGTGTAAAGGTTATTTATACTCCTGAATTTTCTTGAATGGTGTTATAAACAAAACACTGATGACATTCTCTTATCTGTATAAAACAAAGCATCTTAGAAAAGTCAATAATAATCTCTCTTAGTTATTAATTGGATTTAATATTTGAAAGCATCAGTCAGTACTATTCCTATATTTTACAGATAAGGAAATTGAGGCTTAAAAGATGCATTATTTGTCCAAAGAGATATTGGAGGAAAATGCATTTAAACTCAATTCCTCTGATTCTGAATTGTATGCTGCATCTCTTAAAATGAATAATAATTATAGTGAAGTTGGGGGATTCAAATCTCAATTCGCTGTTAACTTTAAAAGAGATAACCAAAGTAAATGGTCATTATTGGCAAAATAATCAATTTCAAGATATCAATAATGTAAAAATGGAGAATAGACTTGGAAAATGCTCAGAATTACCTCAAAATTTTATTCAAGCCTGGTTAAAATAGAAACTATCTACCTAAACCCCTAAGAGGTCAATTCTGCAAAAATTATCTATGGCCTTCTGTACTTTGCAGGGCTCCAGAAGGTGACAGATTTTGTCTCTGCTGCAGAGTAAGCTATTCAGCTACAAAGTTAGGTGGTCTGCAGAATATATTCTGGCTCATTAAGTATGTCTGGATCAGCTTGTTCCTCTGGAATAGAACAGAAAGTGAGGAAGAAAGAATAGCTGAGAAGTAAAAAAAAATGAACTAATGGAGTTAACAGATAACTTAAGACAGATTCTGGGTTTTATTTTTTATGATACTTTTAAAAGTTCTTCACTATGAGCCAAGCAGGGCTTCTTAAACTTTTTCTACTCACAACTCCTGTTTTCCTAAAAAATTTTTATATGTCCCAAGTTATCTTGGTATATAAAATAGTTATACCCATCATACATTTACTGATAATAAATCATAAATTCACAATTGCCAATTCAATTATAATATGGGGTCACAAAGCAGTCTAAAAAGGTGATTAGAGGAAAGCTTGATCTCCTTAGGAAGACATGGATAATCATAATGAGAATTGACTGGGCACAATGCAAAGTCCAGATAAGTTTTCAATCTGTCCAATGAATGCTGATGCATAATATAAAACTCATTCTTTATAGAAAGGAGCTAATTTATTGGAAATTTCTAGATTGTAGCTGGATTTAAGGAGGATCATAAATAAATAATTTCTTTCTGGGTATTTTGGTGGTTTCATACAGTGCCCTACTTTTTCATTTGACCATAAATTCTATTATTATTCCACCCCCCAAGTATATCATGGGGCTAATTCTGTACCTAAGGCAGGGAAGTCAGTAGGGCATCACTGAAGTGAAGAATAGAGAATTAAAATTAAGAACAAAATGCTTTTTTTTTTTTTTGATCCATGGTTTGACTAAAAATGGTTCAGATTCTCTGAAGCTTTCTTCTCATAGTTAACATGTGAGACATAAGATATTAAATTGATGCCACTGTGCGCCAAACCAGAATTACACAATATTATTATGCTGATTTTACTAATAATGAAATGAAAATTTGGGAAATAAACCCATAAAACATTAGGAAAACCTAGAAACATTGCTCTTCCTAAGGTTATATGAACTAGTCTTTTTAATATTTGCTTCTTCTAACAATGGTATGAAATCCCAGAAGTTATGGTAGAGGGCACTGTGTTTGAAATCTGGAAGCTTAGTTTGAAATGCAAGATTAGCCATTTTGTCCCTGATACTTGGAAACCTATTTCTAATTTCAAATTATCTTGGAAAGGAATCTTTATGAGACAAAAATTACTGAAAATCAGAACAAAATTTGATGGAAAATATATAAATACCTAATACCTTAAACCACAATAAACTACTAATATCTCATAATAACTGAGAAAGATCAAATTAGAGCAAAAACAAAATAAAATGGAAGTAGAATTTTCAGTTTAAAGAATTAGCAACCAAAAATTATCAAATTATCAATTATATATTTTTTTTCAATTGTAAAATAGCTGAAACATTTTAAAGTGGACAAGAGTGATAGTTTTGCATGGAAGAGAAAATGTTAGATAAACCTCTTCAAGACTGGGATTGCTTTCATTATGTCTTGTAGACCTGGAACAACGCCTGGAATATGGTGAGTATATGCTTACTGAATTGAATTAAAATCCCATCTTTTATATTTCCAGGTTGTATAAAGCCTCACCAAGACACTGAAATTCTCAAGAGTCTTAGATAATTCCCTAGAACTTATTTATGAAGTTACACATGTTGTGATCCTTGTTAATAGAAGGAGTTCCCAAATAACGGAATCATGGATCTTTCATATATTGACATATATTATGTGAACAATATCAATGTACCTACTGAGTTAGGAGAGCAATCTCTGCATCAGATCGCTCTGATAAAAGCCAAAGTACTTAGATAAATAGGCATCCCTCAATATAAAAATGAGCAAAATGTATGTACTTTTAAAAGATGGGAACTTTGAATTTAAAAAAAGAAAAAAATAATCTATATCAGTAATAATAAGGAAAAAGGCAAATTAATACACCTTAGTTTTATTCTTCCAGGAAATTGATAAAAGTAATAAAAATAGAAACAATCAGTTTTGAAGGGGTTGAAAAAAATCAAGCACAAATATAAAATTGGTAGAGTTATGAATTGGTCCCATTATTTTGGAAAAAAATTTAAAGAATACAAACAAACTTACTAAACTGTTTAAGCTTTCTGAACCAATCATCACACTTTATGTATGCTATGGGGGTCAAAGACAGAAAACAAAACAAAACAAAACAAACAAAAAAAAAAACTTCCCATATGCACCAACACATTTATAGAGAGCACTTCTTAAAATAGAAAAATGGAAACAACAATTAAAATAAAAAAAAAAAAACTGAGAAAAATTTGTAGATACCTTTACATCTGGAAATAGCCAAATTGTATTAAATTGATGCGAGTTTTATTATAATGTATTTTAAGATTCTTTTGAACAGATTTAGACTGAAGTAAGCAGAATTAAGACAATAATGCACATGACTATAATAATGGAAAGAAAATAAGACATCAGAAATCAAATTAAATGTAATGGTCAAACCTGCTTTCAAGTGACAAATAATAAATTGCATTACTCCTATTGGTAGAAAGACAATAGTTTACAAATGTGATATGCTGCAGATATCAGATGCAGTCATTGTCAGTTGATTTTGCTTAATTAAGAGAGATTTTTTGAGGGGACAGAGATAAGGTAGTGGTAGTGATGAAATAAGAAATTACTATGGAATTATAGCATTAATTAATTATTAAAATAATTCATTTCAAGTCATTCATTGTTAATTTATCCATTAATTATAGAATTAAAACTATGATTAAAAAACAAAAATCTTTATTTACTATACTTTTATACTTTTTATACTTTTACTTTTCTTAAAGTCATGTAGCTTCTTAGCTTTTCATCAGTAAAAAGAAATGGCTTGTTATCCTCCTCCTCATCAAAGTCCCCTCAAGCTCTGTGATTAACTTCTAATAAGTCATTTACTTGTAATATAGCACAAGTTTGGTTCAAATGATTTTATTTAATAGAAGCTACTATAAATTGTACTCTATGCTCAACCTTTTGGTCTTCATTTCTCTGGAAACTTAAAGTAATATACAAATAATTATGTCTCCCCAAACATTCTTTCCTCATTTTTCATTTCTAGTGCCTTTAAAATTAATGAATTACTAGGGCAGGGAGAGCTAGAGTAGATGCTAATCAGTGGGCCTTTCATAATAGTTGATCTCTTCATCCAATCCAGAAATCTCTCAGATGTTAAATTTTCTTAGCTTCCATGATAGAAAAACCCCTTCTTACTGAAATCCTTTTATACTTAGGGAGAAGAAAAGGGTAGATATAATTATTCCATATCCTATAGTCAATTTCATGCAAATGGATGTGAATAGCAATGGTAGTATTGCCATTAATTGCAAAGAACCACCAACTAATTTTTCTAGCCCTCCTTTCACAATGCAAAATTAAAGAAATGTGTCCCCTGAATGTCTTCCCATCATATGAACTGTTCTAACATGAATGTGACATCTTATCCTAAGTCAGCAAAAACCTATCATCTATGGATACAATCAGCTTTTGAATAGCTGAAACCTAGCAATGAATAACAAAAAAAATCAGTTTATATGTAGTTATCTTTACCATGTTGTGATAAAATCTATGTCCTCTATGAGATTCATTTAGTTAATGAAAAAAACTGTTTTTAGTTTTTTAGACTTCTATCCTATTGGCTCCATCAACTCTATCCCCTACCACTGGCCAATTTTCTGTTATTGTAAAATTCTGTACAGTATTAAGGATGTAATCTACATATCTCATCTTTTCAATTGATATCATTGGAAAGAATTCAACATCTTATAATTTTATCCTCCATTGGGCTAGAATAATTTTTGCATTTAGAGTATTCTAAGCCATTATCAGGACTGTGTTTTCTCTTATTATTTAATTCCAATACAATCTGCTGTCAAACATGTTAAAAACAAATAAATAAAACAGATCAGAATAATCATTGTCAAAGAATATAGATGTGTCCCTCCAATTCACGTGAAAATTAAACAGTTAATTATCTTTAGGGGCTTAGTCATATATTCTTTTATGTCATTCTATTATGTCACAAAGCAGTACTATAAACAAAAATCTCTATAGAAGCATTTGGAATGAGACATGTCCCTTCATGAAAATAAAAGAGTAAGGTAACCCAAGCTACCTTCTCATAAATTCTCAACTGAAGAAAATAAAATTAAGGGAGGGAAAAATCATCCAACAGACAACTACTATTTGGTCCTGAAAAAAAGAGGCAGAATATCATTGAGGGCAAAACTGTCCCACTGTAGGATGAACCATAATAATAATTAATAATAATAATGCAATTTATATAGAATTATAAAAAATAGCATAATAGACCACTGGGCAAATGTGAATTATTGCCTCTTGTTTTCAAAATGTTTTGATAAATGCTAACTGTTTGACTATGAGTAAGAGAGAACAAATCACTATTTCATAAATGAGGAACACGAAACTCAATTTAAGAGACAGTACGATGTTACTAATCTAGTAATTGGTAGAGTTTTTAGTTTGGGTTAACATCCAGGAAATCTGTCTATAAGTTCAGGGTTCTTCCAAAAATTACACTACCTTTTTAGTGCATGAAAGAATAGATCTAGACTTTAACAGCCTCCCTCTCTGCTCATAGAATACATCCTATATTTTTCATCTGGAATGCAGCTCTTTTTCCATTCTGGCTCCTGCCTATCTTTAAAGTTAAATTTCTGACTGTTTCCTCAAGTGAACTCACTATTGCAGCCAAACTCAAGTTTTGCTGAGTTTGCTCACTGTTTGTTCTTCCAAAAATGGCTCACCTCCCCATCTTTACTTATTGAGGAGCTCTTCATTTGTTCAGTCATGGTCAATTCTTTGTGACTCCATTTGCACTTTTCTGGGTAAAGATATTAGAGTAGTTTATCATTTCTTTCTTCAGGTTCACTTTACAAATGAGAAACAGAGGCAAATAAAATTAAGTGACTTGCCTGTGATCATAGATCTCTTAAGTAACTGAGCCTATACTTGAATTCATGTACTCCCGACTTTACCTATTTTTAAGATTCTTGAGATGCCAGATCAAGTGCAATTTTTTTATCCATGAAGTTTTCTCTCCTTATCTCAACCATGTCAATTCTAAATTAATTTTCTAGAATTCAATTAGCACCTTTATTACTCTGACATTTGGTATGCAACATTATTATTTTCTACTATTTTATAGGCATATATGTAATGTAAAATATAATAATAATAATAATAATAATAATAATAATAATAATAATAATAATAATGTGTTTCAGAGGATGAACTAGACCTGAGTCAGGAGGCCTTAATTCAAATCTGACCTCAGATTTACTAGCTCTCTGACCCTGGGCAAGTCATTTAATTCTCTTTGCTTCAGTTTACTCATTTGAAAAATGAGCTAGAAAAAGAAATTAAGTGACAGAAAAATAATTAAATGGAGAAAACTACATGTGAGGTAAAGAAGAGTCAGAAATGATGGATCAAATGAATGAAATGGACTATTTTGTATTATGATTATATGCATATATATTTGTGTTAATATATATCCTATGTTATATGTAGAATGTTATAAATAATTTTGTTGCAGAAAATATATACATAAGTTTTTGTGCATATGTATATGTATGTATGCTTGTGTGTATGGAATCATACATTTTTATTCTATACTTTTCTAACACAGCACCTTGCAGATGGTAGTTGTTAAAGTAAACTTACCATCTGTCCCCCTAAACTAGATCCTTCCTAATAACTCTCTGAAACCCTCTGTAGTAGATTTATCATTGACCAAAATTACATGGATTATAATGCCTACAATTGGATATTTTTGCTTTTAGGTAGAAGTCCAAGAGAAATCATATATATAAATCAATAATGTCTCCCTGATCCTGAACTGAAGGAATAATTACAAAATCCTGGCAAGTCCAAAATTAAATAAATAAACTTTGAAAGTGATGATGAAATGAATGAAATAAATTAATTTTATGTATTATTTTTATATGCAGATACATTTATGTTCAAATCATATTTTATACCCAATAGTAAATTCAGCAGACTGTATGGTATTTTGCTACGGAATTTTGTTAGTCTCCAAAAAGCTGCATCAAAACTCGATGAGGCAAATGGCACTGAGTGATAAGTATTTTATCATTGACTTGTGACATCTGAAGTGATTGTGTTCACCTCCCCAATGCTCTGAAGGGGAAAAGGAGATTAAGAGAAAATGAAATTATAGTCTCCTTGGGTCTCGAAGGGGGTCACACTTATTTGTGTTAAGGAAGAGAAAGTACTTTTTATTTGATTCCTTTTTGTTGTTTTCTACATTTAAAAAAAACCTTAAATACTGTTTTTCAACTTAGAACTTTTACATAGCCTATTAATAGAAAGCATTATATTGATATTGTTTGAGCAATGTTTTTTCAAAGACTATGACATCCCAAAATTCACACTGGGCCTAACAAACTAGAAAGGGTCTCCAGATGGAGAATTTTCAGAATTTTTGTTTACTCATGTTAATTTTATCACCTGTGCCATGGAAGCCTTCTTTGGCTTTTTTCTCTCCTTCTTCCTCCACATGCATCCACTTACAAAAATATACCATTTTGACATATGCAGCATTTCTGAATCCATTCCCTTCTCAGCATTTCAACTGCAGCTCTTTCTAGTATATATATATAAATATTGTTGTCCAGCCCAAACCTTCTTAAACTTGAAGTTCTTAAACTAGAGTAGGGGTAACTAAATGTGGGGGGAGGTTCACAAAAATTTTGTCAACAGTAAAAGCCATCAAATATTCCACCAAGAATTAATTCTTTATGTAGAAATAAACACACCTTTCTCATTAATAGGCAAGTTTGCTTTCATTTTTAATAAATGACATACATACATACATATATATATATACATATACATATCAAAGATTTTTTTAAATAAATGTATTTATGATTTACCAGCAAATGGTTGATTTGTACAACTATTTTACATAACTATATACCTGCAAATGTATAAACATATCTTAAGTGAAAATGAGTTACAAATAGAAAAAAGTTTAAGAAACCCTTATCTGTTTTCCAATAAAATTTTCTTAATTTTTTCTCTTTCCAATTTCTCTTCCTGTGTCTGTTCTATATTGCCTCAGTTTTTTTTTTCAAAATTTGCTTTTATCATAAGGTAATTCAGGATCATTCAATTAAATAAACTTTATTAGCTTTTCATTGCTTGCCAAATAACATTTTTAAAGTATTCTTATTTTTAACACCTACCAAAATCTGCCTCCAACAATTTATCTCTCTAAAATGATCTCAAGCTATGCCCTTTTTGTACTTTATTTAACTTTCTCCCATACCTGATGTTTGCACAAAGTCCTGCTGATTTCTCCTATCTCTATACTTTTGCTTGTGCCATGGTTTATCATTGTGATGAATAAGCTTTTCCCCATCACTATCTTTTCATATTTCTTTCTTCATTCATGGTTCCTATGCTTGTTCATGATGTGCAGATGGACTACCTAGAACTCAATACAAATCTTTGCTACTGTGACATTTATTATTTGCCAATATTATAATTGTCTACAATTTTATATATTTTATGATTATATACACTTAGTATTAACATTAATTTGATACTATATTACTTTTAATCAAAAAGTAGTATCCCTGTGGGTATTAGGATGGTTTTAAGAAATGGAAGAATACATATTTATTTATCTCTCCTCAGCCCCTGTATCCCCTCTAGTTTCAGAGTCAAATCAGTTTCTGTCTCTTTCCAAATGATGTTTATAGAAAGTTTTGGGTCATTTCCTCTCAGTTTCAGGAAGGATTGACATAATCTGGTGGGGATATTTTCCCTTCAGCTCCCTTTAATCTATTAATCTGCTCTCAATCCAAGAGGACCTTTTGGATCAGTCATATTGGGTAAATTAGTATAATCACGATTTTCAATGCCTGAAGAGTTAGGGAAAGAGAAGAAAAGTAACAGAGGAAAGACCTGTTATTCTTGGTATAAGTTAAACAATGGTGTATTTCAATTAATCAGTTAGCAACCACAGCCATTTATTATGCTCTTATTGTATTCCAGACCCTGTTCTAAGCATAGGGAATACAAAGAAGGGCAAAAACATTCCCTGAATAAAAGTTTACATTATAATGGGAAGACAACTTTCAAATACCAATAGCCAAGAATATAGAATATATATTAGGGATAATAGGAGGAAATACATGGACATTAAAGAACAAAGATAAAGACTTCCTCCTCAAAGTGGCTTTTAGTAGTTTCTTGAAGAAAACCAAAAAAAAAAAAAAAAAAAAAAAAAAAAAAAAAAAAAAAAAAAAAAACAGAAATTAGAGTTAATGATTAGGATCAATCTAGGCACGAAGGGGAAAAAGAGAAAATATGTGAATCTGGAGGAGGATATATCCTCTTCAAGCACAGTGAACAATAAAGCCAATGACAATGAGTTGTCAAATTATGTGGTGGGACATAAAGTGTGAGTAGACTGGGAAGGAAAAAAGAAGACATGTTGAGACTGGCCTTAAAAGCCAAAGGGAACATGCATTTTAATTCTGGAGATAAGAGAGAGAACTTAGAGTTTTATTTATTGAATGGAAGAAGAGAAGAGAAATAAAATGTTCAGTCTTGGGCTTTAGGAAGATCAATTTAACAAATAACTGAGAGAGAAACTAGAATCTTGAGAAAATTGAGGGAAACTAACTGGAAGGCTTTTAAAAATAGTCCAAGTGTGAAGTGAGAAAAGTATGTTGTACAATGTGACAAAGAGAGAGAAGAGCACTTATATGAGAGATACAAAAAGGGTAAATTTGACACACCTCGGCATGGAATTGGCTTCCAGAAAGGCTTCAACTCAATCTGAGGGAGAACTTTTTTTGTTTTTGGAAAAAAAATGAAAACATGACACAATGAAAATGGTCCTGGCATTGAACCTAAGTTCAAAATTCATCCCTGATGCTTAGTACCTGTGCAGCCTTGGAAAAGTGACTTAAACTTCCTGGGTCTTTTTTCCTCAACTAAAGTGAGAGTGGAAGCTTTACACATCTATTTCTGGTTTATATTCATGAACCTGGGATCAGAATTGGTTGATTGTTGTCCTTTTGTCTCAAAGAGAGCCAAAATGGCACCATTATTTTGGGGCCAAATAACAATCTCTTCTATTGTGACTAATCAGACCAGTCTGGATTTCGAAGGCTCTACCGCAGGTCAGGCACAAATAATCCAATTGAACATTTCCAAAATTCTTCAGAGAGAACTGAGAGCTTCCTTGTCTTGTTTCTTCTGACTCCTTTGTAAGCACTTGCCTTGTACAAGTTCACTCTAAAATAGTATGGTAGGCAGACTTTTGTATCAATGGGTATTGATTGTTAACCAATTAATTGAAACCCACCATTGTTTTGCTTATAACCAAGAATGACAGATTTTTACTCTATTACTTTCCCCATCTTTCCCTATCTCTTTGATGAGGAGTAAACTGAGGTTCTAAACCAAGATGGGGCAGTTCCTTTTCTCTCTCTCCTTCCTTCCCCAAAGTAACCAAGGGCGGGTTCGGCAGCAAAGGAATTTGCTACTTAATGCTATATGGAAACAAAGTCTTTATTGATAGTAAAGGGAAAGACAGGCATTTGGCCTTCAGGAAGACCCAAACTGCCTGAAAGGGGGACGTCAGTTGACAGGCATTTGGCTGGTATATAACAAATGCCAAGATTTCATTTTTCAACCTTCCTTATATACATACATGATAACTAGAGTCATCAAAACAATGTTTGCACAGAGATGTTATCAAGAGGTTCCAGACATATTTGTCAATAATACAAGAATTCTCTGTTGTTGTAAATAAGACAGGAATTTTCTTATTATTGTAAATAAGACAAAAATTCTCTATTGTTATCTCCTTCAGTCTCTCCCAAAAAAGGAATTTCCTGTTGGTATTTTTGATCTTAAGCGATCTCCTTTCCAAACCTCATCATTTTCATACTTGTATCACATTTAAATGTATCAACACGGGAAACCTCACCCGGCCCAGTCACGGAAAGGATGGACAGATTGATAGCTCTTTCTCGATTCATTTAAATCAGCCCATCACAGCTGAGATCTCAAGCAGTTGAATGCATACCAATTGAGGAAATACCCCAGTGAATGGTAACTTATCTTGCCAGATGATCTTCAGAATCTTTCTAAGACAATTCAAAATCAATCCAATTGCTTAGCACGGCTCTGGTATACTCTCTAGATTTCACAGAATTACACCACTGGGATCAGCCCAACTGCTCTATAGATCTTTACTTTGGTAGGCAGTCTGATATCATTTTTTTTTCCTCCCACAATTTCCTTCAGACCACCTCAAACAGTGAACTAGTTCTGGCAATGAATGCATAAATCTCATAATCTATGTTCTGTTCCTGGAAAGTATACTGTCAAGGTAAGTAGATTTATCCACAACATTCAATATCTCTATTTTCTGTTACTAATGTTTCTAAAATATGGATAGCAGAGTGCTGGCTGATGAAAAATTTGCATTTTCTTGGTGCTAATTATTAGACTAAAATTAGTTATAAGCAGTTGATAATTGATCCATACTTTGTGGTTTTTCATACTCAAAGGTTGTATTGAATGCACAATTAGTTGTGAAGAAAAGAAGTCAGACTAAAAGTATCTCCTCTCCATTTTACTTTTGTAGCTATGAGAGTGGGATTCACCAACGGGGTATGAATTCTAAGGCTTGATGTCCCTGGGTCTATTGTAGAGGGAAATTCATGCTTCAGGGAAAAGGTTAAATTAGTTCGTTCTGTATGAAAGTATGATTTGATGAAGATGAACACACTATTTTAGGAAGCATGGCCTGATAATGGCCCACAAGGTTTATTGAGGGAAAAGAGAGGAGATTAAAAACAGAGACACTACTTACAAAACTGTTGCACTAATCCAGGCGTAACATAATAAGAGCCTGAATTGAAGGTGGTAGCAATAAAATGGAAAGGGATGACCAAATCTGAGAAACATTTCAAAGGCAGAAATTATAAGACTGGTTGTAGATGATGAAGTGAAGGGAAAAGTCAAAAATGACACAGATTTCTGGCTAGTATGCAAGAGCAGTGACAGAAATGGAGTACTTATAGGGGAAAGAGATTTGATTTTTTCAGACAAGATGAAAAGCTAGGTCTGTGACATTGTTAGAAGCCTTTTTACTTAGCTATTCTTGGCAAAATGATCATTAATACTGACAGCAAGTCACTGTTGTGTCATCAAAAGGAAGAATTCAAAAGAATAACTTAGATTCATACAGAAAAATAAGTAGATACTAAATCAAGTCAGGTCAACAAGCATTTATTAAGCACCTACTAAGTGTTAGTTAATGTGCTAAAACCTAGGAATACAAAAAAGAGCTACCTGTTCTCAAAAACACATAGTCCAATGGATGAAATAACATGCAAAGAACCATGTAGAAACTAGTAATATACAGAATAAATGTCAACAAGAAGTTGTCTTGAGTGAGGGAATGATTCATTCTTAACAGGGGAAGTCTCCCTTAATTCAAAATGGCTTGTCCTTGGAAAAAGAAATTATATGTTTTCTTTTTATTCTACAGCCTATCACATGATCTATTATGTACTGCTGAAATCATCATGTGATAAAGATTTGAATTTCTTTTAGAGTTATTATTGTCATCATCGAGGCCATTTATTTAACAGTATGCTTTGCAAAGCACATTATGCTAATATTTTACCCATTTTCGTAGTAAGTGAATGTTAGAGTGGTTAAGGCATTTCTGGATATCACATAAATAGTAAGTGTTTGGGGGAAGAATTGGAATGTGTTTTCCCGATTCACAGTCTGATGTTGTTTATATTATGCCAGAGTATAGCAGGCTGGTACAGCGGATAAAGTTCTGAGTCTAAATCTAGTAACAACGACTGGGTGAATAATCCTAGACAAGTCACTTAATTTCTGTTTTTTTAAGTTTCTTCATCTATGAAATGGGATAATAATAGCACATCCCATCAGCATCATGATGAAGATCAAGTAAGGTAATAATTGTAAAGTACTTAGCATAGTGCCTGGCATATAATAATTGTTATATAAAAGTTAGTTATAATTGTGCTAGCTACTTTTGTGATCTCTCATCTCAAGATATAAAAAAAGATCATAATTGAAGCCCTAAGAATATTGGAATAAGTCCCTTTGAATTGCACTATTAGATACAGAGCAGATGATTGGAAAGAAAAAATAGTATATGTGCTGGAGAAGTCACAAAAGGAAACAGAATAACAGTTACAGAAGCAGACCCTCCAGGTTACAGCAAGACTGAAGGGATGAGAAGAAGGAAAGGTAAGAGCATTGGAAAGCAACATGAGGCCAAAAAAAATCTTTGTTCTGGATTTAAAACGCTTTAAAAGCCAATTACTACCATTTAAACTATTTAGGGCTCCATTCACAGAAGAGAACTATGTCTGGTGCTGCAAATAGAGTGAAACATAACATATATTAATATGACAGAATACAAATAATTCTATACATGTCAAATGTTTATGGAAGCTGGTCTCTGGACTTGTGACTTCTGGGTAGGCATTTTCACTTTTTCTCTCTTCGTTTGAGCTAGATCCTATCTCAGTCCCTCTGGAAGAACTAAATCAGTCTTGTGTGGTTTTTGACATATTCTTATCTATATTATCTCTCCAGTATATTTTTTTCTGTTGTGAGCTTGGATACATTAATTTGTTTATCATTTTCTATTCCTGATGGTCTATTGTATTAAAAAAAAATTGCTAAGTGGTACCCTTGCCCTCATATTGAGCAAGGAGAGAGGCTCTTTGCCCTCAACTTCATTCGCCTAGATTTGACTGATATTTCTGGCATTAGCAGTTTCTTCTAACTATAAACTATCTAGAAAAGCCCCAGCCTCAAGATCACTCCTCTGTCTTGTGTGGCCTTTTATGAGGCAAAGGGGGATTAGTTAAATTGCTTTTAAGGGTCCTTGAAGCTTTAAATGTATGCATCTATAGTATAATTAGTAGGTCAATCATAATGGATAAGAGAACATTTTAAGCATGAAAATAGACATAACTTTAAGTATAGGAAATTAAGAAAGAAAATTAGGTGTTTGGAGGCAGTTACACTATGCCTTATTTTTATAGAATTTTGTGGGAAAATGAACAAAAAAGGATGATGGTAACTTGAAGGGTTAAGAGAGTCAAAGTGAAGATTTATTTATTTGTGTGTTTGTTTAGTTTAGAAAATAGTGATGAGCTAAGTCTGAGGGGAAAAGAATCCATAACAAGTGATGTACTGTTAGCCAAGCCCATGTTGTGGAAATTTATTATTAAAAGGATAATTTATTCCTTAAGAACAAATGCTGTCCTGAGACATGTAAAGGTAGGTCTACTTACAAAAAAAAATATGTTTTAGGCTATTCCTCCCCCCCAAAAAAATAGAAACTATCAATGTGTTGACTATGCAAATGTTCAAGTGCCTTTTGGGGGAAAAAGCTCATTATCACTCCCATGGAGGGCAATGTTCCTATCATCAGAGATTGAGAAAGAAAGAAAAAAAAGGAAATTTCCATTTAGAAAGAAGTTATCTTGGATAAAACCATAGACCTAGATCTCTCATGCTTAAGGCGAAGGGAAGCCACTTCCAGAAAAGGAAGGAACTCAACTGAATACTCCATTCAATTATTTCAGTCACACAAATAAGCAAATTACATCTCTTTAGTAATATAGAAATCAAACATCAATATGTGGTGGAGATATTGGGAACCACTAGGGGATAAACAACTATCAGCAAACAGTCAATTACCTAAGATGGACAGAAACAATGTTGGGTTTTGTTTTATGCTTTAAATTCAATTGAATTCAATTTAATAAACATTTAAGATCATACTATGAGGAAAATATTGTTATAAATACTGTGGATACAGAAATAGATAAGAAATACTCTCAGCCTTCAGAGATATAACCAACCGAGCTATTGTATGTTTGTATATGTAAGGGGGAGAAGGAGAAGATAGGGTTGTGATGAACACAAATGATGAGGAAGAATATGGGGAGTACAAATGTGAGGTACTGGAAAAAAAAGGATTTAATCATTTTCTGTTAAGAATAAGGTCTATCTTGTGAGTCTTTCTGGCGGTGGTATTCCCGGTTTGACCCTTGAAGGAAAAGAGGAATTTGTATAAAAGCAGGTTGGAGTTAAGGAGGAGGAATATATTTTAGCAATGAAAGATGGGTTGAGAAATGGCAAGGAGGTATGTAGGTTGGATTTGAATTATAGAGGGCCTGAAATAACAAGATAATAAATTTATACTTTATTTAGTGAGCAATAGTAGACAAGTGAAGGTTTCTCAGTTAAGTATTAATGAGAAAAGTGCATTTGGAAAATTACTTTGTCAATGACACAAAGGTTAGCCAGGACAAGGGGAGGATTTGGAAAAATGAAAATAGGCTAGTAGAATATTATCAGAATAGAGATACGAATTCATTTCATTTAACATAGATTAAGCCCTTGCTTTATGGAAGGCACAGTATCAGGTACAACAAATACAGTGTGAAAAAGAAAACAATTTCCCTTAAATGATTTACATTTTACTGGATGTAAAAGAAGCGAGTGATGAAAGATATATCACAGAGGTAGAAAAAAATATAACTTGATCACTTTGAAGACAGAACAGATTTTCTTCCCACCTCCTAGTCTTTACTCCAACTAAATTTCTAGAAAACATTATCTACAGCATTGATATAAGGGGTAAAAAAGAGATGAATATGAGAAGATACAAGCAGCAGGACACAGTGGAAAAGAGAACTGGATTTGGAAGAAGGGGAACCTAGATTTGGCTCCATTTATTACCTTGACCAAATCATCCAACCTGACTATAAATTTACTAATCTGTAAAGTGAGTTTAGTGATGGATCAGATCACCCTAAAAAGTCTCTTCCAGGTCCCAGTCTATGAACCTATGGAAAAAACAGAGAAACATTGGAAACCTTATATGAACTGATAATAAGCAAGAAGAACGAGAAAAAAAATCCAGAATGATTTTAATACAAAGGGAAAGGACAACAAAATAATCAGAAATGATTGTGGGAAATTGCAATGATCATGTTTAACTTGCAGAAGAGATAAGACAAATGAGAAGGCATCCTCCCTCTCCCATTTGAGGAAGTGGAAACATGGATGTGAAACATCAAATTTAATTTCAGGTTTCAATATGCTGGTTAGTTGATCATTTTGTTTTTGTGGGGTGGATTTAATGACTTTCTGGGGTCAGATATGATTCTGAGTGGCAAATATATTTAATATTCTGAGTGGCAAATATATTTAATATATTAAAAAACAAAAGACTGATAAATTTATTTGAAAAAGAAGAAAAAAGTTGTCCATAAATTTTGCCATCGCTTCTCTGTATCTGTGGTCCCCTCAATGCTACACAGAATCTCACACATACTAGTTTGCTGAAATTGCTGTCACAAAATTCACCAATGAAGCCAAAATCATAAAAATAATGTATTTTAGTATCATTTTTCTTGTCTTTTTGCAACAATTTATGCTGTTTATAACTCATAACTTACTATATTTGATACTCTTTCCTTGTCCTCAGACATAACACATTATTTTATCTTCTTTCTACCTTTTTAACAGATCTTTATATTCTTTACTGACTAATGTAGATGTTTTCTAAAGCTTGGTGATCAGTTGTCTTTTCTCAAATGTATCTAGATTTTCTCTTTACAATATCATTAAATTTCAAAGTATCGCCTTTCACTCCCATGTAGATGACCACCTAAATTTATATTTCTAGTAAAAACTTCTAAGTTTTAATCATTCTTCAGTGGCTTCCCTACATGATATTTATACCCCTTGGTCTTAATTAAAATTCAACATGTATGCAATCAAGTAACACTTTGGTTATCTCGTTGATCTGTCACTAAATTATCCCCCAGAAATCCCATTAAGGTTTGTAAAGGCTATTATCACAGCACAATTATCATTCTTTGTAAAATAATAATAAATTCACGCTAATTGGAGGATGCAACTATAAATAGGGTTAGCTGGAAGTGGCAAGATTACAATCCCCTTTTACTTATATAGTACTTATATCAAATAATTTTAAATTAAATAGTACACCGATGTTTAACGAGACTCTGAGTCCTCAGCTTCATGGATCCTGAAACCCAGATAGACCATTCCATTCTATTGTGCTTCTCTTGGGCATTCACATAATCAAAGACTCTCTCAGTAGGACTACAGAGTAAAACCCATACCACAGGAAAAAAAAAAAAAAAAAAAAAAAAAAAAAAAAAAACCTTCCCTAAAGCATTGACACTAAGAATTCAGATAGACTCTCCTTGAAATTCATCATTGACGTTGCCTGTGATGGTAGTGCACTCCACTTCAGAGTAATTTTAATTGTTATTACATCTCTTTCTTACATCAAGCTTAAATCTGCTTGTCTATAATTTCTTCTGATCTCTTCCAGTTCTCAGGGACCAAATAGAATAAATCTAATATCTTCTCTCTGCGAAATCTCCTTAAGTACTTGACAAGTTACAATAAACACTACTCTCTCCTACTTATATTACATATGTCAAGAGTAATCTTAAGTAGGCTAAATATTCTCAGACTCTTCAACTAGTCCTCAGAAAAGCAAATATTCAAAATCATTGTTATCATTCTCTTCACTCTTCTTTGGATAATCTCCAGTTTTTCTATGTCTGTCCTAAAATATGTGGCTGAAAAATAATTTCGAACCATTTTCACACAAGTGTCTGAGTCATACATACAATTTTGAACCCAAATACAACTTTTTTGTTATTAATTTATCCATCATTTTACCCTAATACATCATTTTCCTTTTGTATGTGCCATGTCTTTCTTAGTTAATATCCTTTACATATGTGATTAATGTAACATTTTTACCTTTATCCCAACAAATTGATATGGTACCAACAAAAAATTGCTGGAGTATTAAAATGGAGACTTACCTTCTAATTAAAACACCCTTCCTCTAGTTGTTCTTTATATTTCTCAATCTTGACATTAATCTGAGATTTTAATTTGCCTTGTTTCTATTCTCTATGCTTATTCTCCTTGCACTGGAATTCCCCGGCTCTCCTTTCTCTGCTCAAAGAAAAAAAAAAAAGTGTTTCCCCCTTAAATCTAATCAATTTAATTTTTTTAGCCTTATTTTCCCCCAAATTAGCACAAGACCCACTATATATTCTTATGCAGACGCCATAGTCTTTAACCTATTCAGAGATAGAAGGGACAGAATTTTTTGTCCATACTTGTCTTCTTTTCCATTTCATTTTCCCCTCTTTTTTTCCCTTTGTTTATTTCTTTGAATCTACCTTCCTTTTTAGCCTTTCTAGTATTACTGACAGTCTTGACTTGATATTGGCTGAAAACATCAAGACCAATTCTGCGTAATTTGTTTTCAACGTTTTTTACAGTTAATTGATTTGTACTGTAACTGCTTTTGTCCTGTAGATGCTTGGCTCATGAATCTCTATATCTAAACTTAGATCAGAATTCAGCTAGCCTATAGTGGGTTAAGTTTCCAACTCCAGTTCTGCTAATCACAGATCTATTCTTGCCTCAAGGAATTCAGTTGACCTTGGAGGTTGCCTGTGAATGCCAGTGTGGGGTCTAATATCTATGTATCACCAAGCTATCCTTCAAGGCTATCCAGTTTAACTGTCCAAACGTCTGTTCAAAAACAATGGACGTTTCTTCATCTTGGGGAAAGAAGAAGGGATTGTTGCTAACCCCCATTACCAAAATTCCACGCAATTATATTGTTCTCCATGCCTTAATAATACCATGTTATCACCTACCTTGCTCATGTTCTATACTCTCACAAACTACAAAGAAAACCTTCTTTATTATTTGTGTTCTCTGCTTCATGGGGAAGCTGAGATCCTAATTATTGAAAAATTCACACTTTACCATTAAATTGATTGTGCTCAGAACTTTGTGGCTCAATTTACCTTATTTTCAACTGTTATGCCGTACAATTCCTGGCTTTACAAACAAAAAAATTTTGGCCCTTGTAATATATACTACTTTTATATTGATTGGATTTCTTTTAAAAGGCAAAATAGATTTATACTGCTGTGGACCAAAGCATTGTACATGCTTTCTACTTAATGTTGAGCCATTGTGAAATATACCCAATACCCAAGGTGAGCCTGACAGATGAAATGTAGGTTTCCTTTGTACCCTGATCATTGTTCCTATTTTTAGTAAATAGGATTTAAGCACCTGCTCCATCCCTTCATAATTTCCACATCTGTGAAAGGCTCTCTTGGTGCTTTGTCATTTGGTAAGAGGCCCTAGTGAGAATCTTTGATGGAGTCATTTGTCATTGTTACACCTGGTACGGAATTTTCAACTAACTGTTTTGGAGCTAAAACTCACACACAATGCTGCTTTGGGTCCAATGAGTTTTTGTACGGCTTGAACGCAACACACTTTGTTGAGTTAGCGCAATTCACACTGAAGACATGCACCACAAACTTAGCAATAAAGCCTAGAGCTGTCTTCCTTGAGTGGATAATGAAGATATATCCCTCTTCTCAAGCCAGACTGACTAGTGCTCTTAGCTACCTCTCCAGTGGGTGAAGTGTAGTGGTTAATCTTCAGTCATCCCCACTATTTCAAAATTGAAATGGAAAAATACATTCATTATGGCTCTGACTGATAATACCATTGCTCACGTATTTCTTCTGCTTGAAAATAAAGGCTCTCTCTTAGCATAATTGACTTTGTCTTCATTTCCTCGGCTCCTCCAGGGGCTGGTTTGTACACCTTGAAAGCTTGCCTCTGGGCTACAAGGCACGGATACATTCACGATGCCATTTTCACCAGAGATTTTCTTACATCTCTAATTTTATAAATATTTTATGATGCTAGGTGCTTTTGGAATAATTATGCCTTCAGACAGAAAACTTTTTACCAAATAAAAAGCCAGTGGGTGTGGCTGGTATGTCAGAATGAGCCCCTGCAAAGGTGATTTTAAGAAAATCCTTGATAAATAACTTTCTCTACAGCATTTGGAAAACAATTTTTTTTTGACTAAGACGTTTATGTTTCTCTCATCACAATTTTTTGAAAATCTGTAGTTACATTTAGATATCTTATAAATTGCTATGGCTTTTAACGAACTTTTTTTTTTTTAATGTTGAGAATTATTTGCTGAATGGAAAATAACCATGTTGCTGGGTTTTGCAGTTTATACTATCTCCTCTGGGTATATTTCATTCTTAAAAATGATAAAAACATATCTGCTTAAAGAGTCACAAAAATGGGCACTGGAGAGAGGGTCGTGGTACTGCAGGAGCTCCCTCTTTATCCAGTCAGGATGTTTTCATAAAGTGAATAAGAATTTATTGGCATAGGATGCCTCAATTGCCCAGGTCATAGAAGAGGTACAAAACAAGAAAAAGACCAATCACCCAGGATTTTTCTGCATATATGAACTTTGGAGCATCCACCAAATTAATGAAGATTTTTGTTTTGTCTTGTCTTATCTTTTAAGAGCCTTCCACATTGCTCCTTGGCCATTTCCATGTCATCTTTTCTCTACCTCCACTGCTGTTTTCTAGTTCCTTTTCACACATTGTTTTCCATGCATTAGAATAAATGCTCCTTGAAAGCAGGACTGTCTTTCTTATTTATATCACTATTTCCAGTGATTACCATGGTGCCTAATGCAAAAATATGTAATATATTTTTCTCCATCTTGACCTTTCTCTGTGTCTCTGTCTTTCTCTCTCTGTCTGTCTCTGTCTTTCTATCTTTTTCTCTCTCACTCTTGCTCTCGCTTTGTGTGTGTGTATGTGTTTCTCCATGTCTAGATGTCTCTCTCTTTTCTTCCTTCTGTCATCCTCCTCTGCCATTATCTTTTTCCATATGCTCTCTCACTCTTTCTTTCTCTCTTTGTCTCTGTTTTCACCTTCACCTTATACACAGGCAGAGAGAGAGAGAGAGAAAGAGAGGGAGAGGGAGGGAGGGAGGGAGGGAGGAGAGAGAGAGAGAGAGAGAGAGAGAGAGAGAGAGAGAGAGAGAGAGAGAGAGAGAGAGAGAGGGAGAGAGGGAGGGAGGGAGGGAGGGAGGGAGGGAGGGAGGGAGAGAGAGAGAGAGAGAGAGAGAGAGAGAGAGAGAGAGAGGGAGGGAGGGAGGGAGGGAGGGAGGGAGGGAGGGAAAGAGGAGGGAGAGAGAATGAGAGAGAGAGAGAGAGCAAGAATGAAAGAGAAACAGACATACAGAGAAAGAGAGAGAAACAGAGAGAGACAGAGACAGACAGAGAGGCAAAAAGAGACAGAGAGAGTGAGAGACAGACATACACAGAGAGAGAAACAGAGAGACAGAAATACAGAGAGAGAGAAACAGAGAGGCAGAAATACACAGAGAGAGAAACAGAGAGACAGACAGAGACAAAGAGACAGAGAGAGGGGAAAGAGACAGAGACATACAGAGAAAGAGAGCCAAACAAGAGAGAGAGAGAGAGAGACAGAGAGAGAAACACACAGAGAGAGAGAAACCCAGAGAGAGAGAGAGAGAGAGACAGACAGACAGAGAGACAGACAGAGTCAGAGACAGAGACAGAGAGAGAGAGAGACAGAGAGAGACAGAGAGAGAGAAACCCAGAGAGAGAGACAGACAGACAGAGAGACAGACAGAGAGAGAGAGTCAGAGACAGAGAGAGAGAGAGAGAGAGAGAGAGAGAGAGAGAGAGAGAGAGAGCAGAGAATAGATAAATGGATGTTACTTTCCTGTTCTAGAGGAAAGTGAACTTATTGATATTTGAAATTTTAAACCCATTCTTATATTGGGTTTGTGGTAGAATATTTAACAAAGGAGACAGACTGACAAATTTGGGGATACAGACAAAAGAGACCACAACACCAAAGTCTCATAAAAGGAATCCTGATGAAGACCTAGTCAGAGATACTCTCAGAAAGGCAATGTCCTGTTAAAAGCGGGCCAGTGTGTTTCAAGGGGAGGTCACACATAGAGGGGATGAAAAGTCAAGAGCAAAGTGAATTCAAAATGCCAGAGGCATAGTTTGGATCCAGTAACTCAGGATGTGCATAGCAAGTGAATCAGGGACGCACTTCCATTATCTGTTTCAAGCAGTTGTGTTATTCTCCCTTTTGCTTTGAAGGAAGCTTTGGCTTGTCAGAAATTGGAACCACCTAGTGGGAATGAATAAATATGCTGGGAATTCACAGAAAAGAATGAGCCGGGGTGGAAGGATTTAAGATCAGCGGGAATCCAAACATATATAAAAGACTCAAATAGCTTTGATAAGTTTCCTACTATGTATCAGGTTGATGGTGATAGAAACTTTATCCAATCTAATCTAATCATTAAACCTTTGGGGATTCACCTCTCTCTAATTAGTAAGAAAGATGGGAAAATGGCATGTCCTGAAAGAACTGGATGAAAGAGAAGTACATTTTCCTGATCATCAATTCCATTAGCTTCTTCTTCAAAGGCCATTCACTGGTGCCATGATGGTGCTAGTACCGCTAATGTGATTCTTCTGCATAGAGGGAAGGAGAAAGCATAAACATATGCTGGAGAGGCCTTTTTAATTCCACGGGCGTCAATAGCAATTACCGTGAGGTACCTCTCAGGATTTCACATTGAAAACTCCCAGCCCTGCTGTTCTGTGTAACTGCAGAGCTCCCGATTCAATGGCAGCAGAGGTCTTGGTTGGACCTGTGACTGAGGTATTCTCTTAGGTGTTCTTGCAGCGAATGCAGGGTCCTGCAAAGGTGAGCTGTTTCTGATCATCTAATTAAATTTGTGCTTCACAGATGCGTGTGAAAAGCACCAGACACATTTGATTAGCCAGTAGTTGTGCCCTTTGGGGAAAGGGAATTGACACTAAGAAATAGGCTTTACCACTTTGTACCAAAGGAAAAAAAGCAGAATTGATATCACATTGCCATGCACCTAGGGAGGGCCTAACAATGCACTATTTGGAGCACGTGCTTTTCGCTTGAAATTGAGATCCCATGTTTACCGCAAAATTATCGGTTCCAGCAAAACCCCCACACTTTTTGTTCGAGCCCCATGAGTTCATTGGAGCATCTGTTTATTCGCAGGATCACAGATTTAGAGCCAAGGGAGCCTGGCCTTTCACTCCTAGTATAATCTAGTAAGGGAGAATGGAAAATATCACTAGATTTTGACTTGTGTTCATATCCTAGCAGGGCTCCCTACTACCTGTGGGACTTTGGCTAATCCACTTAACTCATCTTACCTCAGTTTGTCGATCCACAAAATAAAGGAATTGAAGTGGAAGAGAGCTAATGTTTGAAACTTTAAAATCTATTTATTAAGTGGGTCTATAATGTAATGAAACTGATAATTCCTGAAAATCCATCTCTTTATAATTTGTGTCAACAACTAGACCAAACATTATTAAGGAACGTTTGCCTAGGAAGTAGGTTGACTGGTTAGGATGTAAGTTTACAGAGGGGTGCCTCATGTGTATCACTGGCATATGGTAAATGTTATGAGGCACACTACAACCTTTAGAGAGGATTTATGGAGAGATCGGCTCATACAGGAAGAAAAGGACCAGCTATTTGCAACTGGACCATTGATGAATATTCATATTTTTAAGATCACAGACTCAAATAAATGGGAAAACAATTTTGCCAGTGAGTAGGCCCGACAGTAAATGTTAAAGGTGTTAGGGAAGAACTAGAGCACTTTTATATGTAATAATTAAGTGGGGCTTCATGGAGAAAAGCAGTATTTATGTGGGGACCATTACGTTATTGTGGGGATTTTGGGATTGTGGCTATCTCTATTTATTTTGATTTTTCATGGAAAATTAAAGTGATCAGGAGATGCAGTGAAGAAAGACAAAGAGTGGATGCCAGAAGTAATGAAGTGAAAGTAGAAAGGGTATATATTGTAAGTGTCTAATGATTGTTGATGCAGACGATTACTCTCTTCTTGGCAGCGGTAAAGATTATTAACTGATGGGTTTAAATAAGGATACCTTTTTTGCATTTAAAATGTTACCCCAGAATTCTGTAATTCATGCAGTGACACTCAGACACCTCAGTGTAGCAAACAGCCTTGCTCGCTTTTGAAAGGGAGAAAAAAGACCAAGATATAATTTTCAAGACATTTTACAGAGATACCTTTGTTTTAATTCTTACCTTATAATGGTGCTTCTAAATTTCATTTTTAAAGACTTCTATATAATTATAATACTTAGCATTTATATAGAAGTTCCCATGATCCAAGAAAAATTATAATACAACCCAAGTGAATATTTATAACATATCTTTCTCTGGAAATCCCAGGGTACTTACAATCATCATCCTGTTCAATTTTCCAACTTTCTTGTGAAGGAGAAAAGTCACAGCTATTCCCCAGTTTACAGGCTTGGGGAAGCTGAGACTAAGTACATTTCAATAATTTGCTCCAGGTCACTTGGGCTTCTTTTAGATGAAATAAGTTAGAGTGTTATTTCAATCAATGTTGATGGGGACAAAAATGACACTTTTCTTTTTGGACTTTTATTTAAAATGTCAAAGTGAAGGACTGAAGTGAGACAATTGGGTAAATCGAGAAATATTCTAAATTACCTGATAGCTCAATTGAAAGCATTTGGTGATAGGGGTGGAAAGAAGGCTCAAATTATATTCTTGTTTTTTTCAATCTCCCCTTCACTTTACTAGTATTGACTCGATTTCAATAATCTAGATGTTTCTTCTTTTTTTGTAATTAACTGCATTAACTTTTATTTTTCCAGGAATCCTTTATCAGTCTCTTCTATTTCACATTGTGAAATGAATCTTCCATTGAAAGCCTTTCAGAATAAGAGACTTCCCCAAAATATCACTTTTCATCTGGCTGCCACTAAAATCTGACTTTCCTTTAATGAAACCTTTCTTTCCAGTACTCTACAGTCAGGGCTATTCTTTCTCCCATTTTAACATTTTATCTGAGGGCTAGGAAGTGTGAGAGGATTCAGAATAAAGAGCATGGTGAAAGAATGCTCAACAAGTAGTCAGAGCATGAAAGGACAAATCATGTCTCTGTCACTTAGTTCTTTGTGGACAACTCATGTCACTCCCCTGAGCTTTCACTCACTACCTACTCCCTCCTGTCATTTCTAAACTTATACTTCAGCACCATCACACAGACTTTCCTTTGGGAAAAACAATGGAACTATTACTGATTACTAATCTTTAATATGGTTTCTACACAGCTCCCTAATAGGAAATAATCATCTTATACACCAAACTCTTAGCCTATGTTATGTCTGATACTAGACACTCATTTCCCAACTCTATGCATTTCTCTATTTTTTTTTTTTTTGAGAGGCTGGGGTTAAGTGACTTGCCCAGGGTCACACAGCTAGGAAGTGTTAAGTTTCTGAGACCAGATTTGAACTCGGGTCCTCCTGAATTCAGGGCTGGTGTTGTATCCAGCTACCCCTACTCTATGCATTTCTAAGGGATGCTCCCCTTCTCAAGCCCAGAATGCTTTCCTTCCTCAGCTTTTAATTGCCTGCCCTCCTCTTATACTTATCTCAAATTTTATCTCTAACTTTTCTATCTCCCCTCTTTCCAATTAGTGATCCCTGATTTCCAAGACTATTTTCCATTTACCTGGAGATAGATAAATAGATGATAGAAATATACATATATATGTAGCTATATTTCTTAATTTTTCCTCTCTCCTTGTCTCTCTCTCTCTCTCTCTCTCTCTCTCTCTCTCTCTCTCTCTCTCTCTCTCTCTCTCTCTCTCTCTCTCTCTCTCTCTCTCTCTCTCTCTCATATTCATCTAATCTAATCTTATCTATACTTGGCTGTCTTCCCCATTGGAATGTTAGCTCTCTGAGAGCAGAAATAGTGTGTTTTTGCTGTTCTTTGTATTCTCAACACTTAGCAAGAAGCCTGTCACACAGTGAACATCTATTCCATGTTTATTGATCCATTGACTGTTTATGTTTTGCCCTTTAGGTTCTCCTGACAGTCCAGCGATCTTGGACTATTACAGTCCAGGGTTCAAATCCCAACTCTGAGACTTACTAGTAGTATGAACCTGATCAATTCTTTTAAACTCTTTGAACTGACATTCCATATTTATAAAATGAGAGGGGTAAGACTCAGTCCTCTTAAAATCCTGTCCAGTTTTAGATGTATCATCAATGCTTTATTCTTTTTTTTTTTTTGATTCTACACTAAACTTTTAGCCTTTAAAGATAGAAAGAAATATTATTCACTTTCGTAAACCTCTCTGCAATTAGGACAACTCCCATATCATAAATGCTTAATACATATTTATTGAATTGAATTGAATTTTGCTCATGTAATTATAGGAAACATTTGAACTGGGAATTTCAGGCATCTTTTTACTTCTCAGCTTCTTTTAACTATAATATGACTCTGCCTTGAAGAAAATATGATAAATTTGCATAAATTAATTCTTAAGATACCTACTGTTATAAATAATAATGTAGAATAATAAATAATAATAATAACACCTCCCTATTTATGATAGCTTCTTGTTTATAAAGTTCCTTTACTCTGGCAGCCCAGAGATTTTGGCAGATGAAGGGCTATTATCACCATTTTAAAGCTGATGAAAAGGGCTCAGTGACCTTGCACCTTACACAAGACAATAGTGTTAGCATTGGATACTATGCCAGTTCACTTAATTTTCTCTGCTCTATGTATAGCATGTGGTCATTATCCCAATTATATAGGAACAGAACAGAACAAAGTATTGTCCTAAGGCAGAACCCATCCCCATTTTGCAAAGGGCACAGTTTGGCAATGTGAATCTCAGTAGTCCCTACACATTCCCCCAAAACACACACACACACATACACACACACACACACACACACACACACACACACACACAAATGGTGCCTGAGCTACTCCAGTTCAATATATTCTTGTTTCGTTTGCATACAGAAGAAACACAGAGTCTGATTCATTCATTTTCACAGAAGACCTGAAAGATACACCTCAACTTTCCACAACTGTTTGCCAATGGATTACTTTAAATGAACAAGTCTTGTGTGTATTTTTATATTTATAGTTATTATTCAGAGGGAAAGAGAAAATGAAAGAAGTATATATTTAGCTCCTTAGAGTATCACAAGGTAAATGAGCTCTGACATTAAGTTGGTAATATCATTGAGCTGGAAAGGACTGAAGGAGGCCTAAGAGGCCAGATAGTTCCCCTATTTTACAAATAATTAAACTGAGGCTCCTAGAGGTAAAAGAGATGTCATTGGTGGACAATTTCAGCAGAGAAATTTGAATTCAAGACCTTTGAAAATGCAATCAGTGCTTTTTTTTCCCACAAAGACCAAACCAAAATTCTGAATGTTTTCATTTAGATTTCCAAACTCATGGTCCTTTTGTTCTTTTTCTCTTGGGTCTATGTTTTCTCCTTCTTGTTCATAAAAAAATTAGTTTCTATAATATAATATAGAATCATTAAAATAGCAGGCATTTCATTGATACAGCTATTCCCCAGAACAATGTGGATTATAAGTCTGCATAATTCAATAGGTAATGTCCTTGAAGAACTTTTGGTACCTGGCTTACTCATGCTTATTATGACATTGCCAATGTGAAGATGATAGTATCTGAACTTAACTATATTGGTCCAGGGCCACAGGCAAACAATTCATCACAGGAACCTTATGAGAAGCCTGTTTGGGCTAAGAAGATCTTCCAGAGATATATCTTTCTGACATAATTTTTGAGATTGCAAGTTCACCTCTCTGTCACTTTGGGGAACCACATAGATATTATGCAAGCTGATATCTCATTTATAAGACCTTCAAGTAAGGGAGGAGGATATGAAAAGGTATAAAATAGAAATGTGAAATTACCCACTCTGCATTTCCAAGAGGAAAACTAAAATGGGAAGAATCACCTTTGCTGAAACAAGACATGGAAGATTTTAAAGTTGTACAGTGACAGACGTGGTAGGCCACACAGCCTGTGTGAAATTGGATTCAGTGTGATTATTTCTGGGCAATAATTCAGAGCAAATAACATCAAGGAAAGTTTGTATAAATCCTGACAGAAAAAGTGGATTTAAATCAAACTAATAGGTGGCAAAACATATGAAATATGCTTTGTACTGTGCTTTGGAGACACATTGCCAAATCCATATTCAAAAAGTAAAAACAAACCAGAGTGATTTGAGGAATAAATTACTTGTCATCGTGATCTTTAAAAATGCCAGAATTTAATGCAAAAAATATAATCCTAACATTTATTGCCACAAAAATAAATGTCAACATATTAGACTTAACTGGCTAAGCCTTGTGGTAGCATTTCTACAGAGTGAAAGAAACATGACAAGCTGTATTTCAGATTTATTAGAATGAGATTTGGTCTTTATCATAAGCAGTAGATTTAAATACTTTATTTTAATTTACTTCATGATATGGAGAAAAAAAAATCTTGATCTCATATAAGAAGGGGGATTCCACTTAAAGCTGTCTGCTTTTATAATAAGTCAATCTTAGATTTTTAATACACAGTACGAAACCTTTAACATTTGGTGCACTCCCTGACAAACGAAACTCTGTAGAGTGGGTCATTCTGTACGCGTGTGTAGACTTTTTTGCTATAAAATAGAAATGTTTTCCCTGTTTTATGTCATCTTCAGCTCTGACAGAGAGATCACCTTGCTAAATGCTGCTTGGCCCTATTTAAATATTTTTAAAATGCTTCATGTATATGTGATAAAGCCATTTGAGATGCTTCTTCTATTGTAGCGATACATTTCTGAGCATGTACCTCTCTGATATACCACCATCCTTCTGGAAAACACTCTCTCCACAGGGAGGTTATTCAAAATAATCAGCTAACTTGGACAAATGACAATGGATGGTTGTCTGGCTAGATAAGCCTTTAGTATTCTAGCACTTGTCATGTGGAGAGTGGGATGTATACAATGCACTGTATGTAAAATCAAGGGATCATAAACATGATAAATATGTATGCATGTAAATCCAAAGAAAGTTTGCATACATGCTGCAAGTAAAGAGACAAATACTCAGATACCTTTGCCAGGAGGGCAGAGAAGTGTTTATTTGCATGAAGGAATATGCAATTATACATGCTAATTTTTAAATGTCTAGTAGGAAAATTAGTGATTTCCGCACACTACACTCCATAGAGATATTTACATTTAAATGTGCCTCTACTTAGCACTTTCGGAAATAAACAAAATTCCACATGTCTAGGCATCAATGTGTTTTATATAAATATCTTAAATGAAGGAAGAAATATGTAATTATATACACTCAGCATATGCTGCTACCCCCAGACTGACAAGTAAACACTGCTTTTAAATGAATTTTATGCACAAGTCTTTTTTAAAGCACTTATAAAATGAACCATATGAGCCCATTGAGATAGTCTTTTTAAAACATTTTAATATTTGTACAGTTAATTTGGGGACTATTTTTTATAGCCAAAGTTTTTCTCTCTCTTTAATGCTTGAGTGATTACTTGGGAAATTCAGGAATATTTTCACATATTTCTGGATGGATGTGAGGGATGATAGTGGTATTCATGTGAAATAGTTGGATAGCATCTAAACTAACCCTTCATTCAACTTTGCTCTCATAATAATATGACACTAAATCTACTGATCCTAAGAGTATTTTATGAATTTCTGTCTGTCTCTCTCTTTGTCTCTCAGTCTCTGTGTGTCTTTCTGTGCTCTGTCTGTCTCTCTCTGACTCTCTCTGTCTCTCTGTCTTGCTATCTCTCTCTCTCTCTCTCTCTCTCTCTCTCTCTCTCTCTCTCTCTCTCTCTCTCTCTCTCTCTCTCTCTCTCTCTCTCTCTCTCTCTCTCTCTCTCTCTCCTCCTCTCTCTCCCTCCCCCCTCTCTCTTTCCTTCCCTCCTCTCTCTCTTTCCCCCGCCTCTCTCTCTTCTTCCCCTCTCCCTCTCCCTCTCCCTCCCCCCTCTCTCTCTCCCTCTCTCTCTCTCTCTCTCCCTCCCCCCTCTACCTCTCTCTCTCCCTCCCCCCTCTCTCTCCTTTCCCCCCTCTCTCTCTTTCCTCTTTCTTTCTTTCTTCTCTCCCTCCCTCCCTAGTGCTTAGTGAAGTATAAGGCCTTTTAAATGCAATTGAATGAAGAAAATTGGGCTATTCTCTTTAATGTGGCACACAGTGGGTACTTAATAAATGATCATTGCTTAATTGTGATCCATTTGGAGGATTTTATTACTCCATGGGATCTTTCATGATCCTGAAACGATTGACTGGAAAGTCTGAAGAAATAAACAGGTTAATCATGTTACACCTAACTGGGTAGCCATAGAGATAAAAATCACAGAATCTGTGAGGTATTTTACCCATTGCTTAAAAATAAAAGGACACAGAATGCACCATTTTCACTCTCTGTCTACATAGCTCAAGAGGGAAGATGTTAAGCTTGTCAAATAGCCAATCTGTTTAATTCAGTCTGAGAAGTTTTGTGTGTGTGTGTGTGTGTGTGTGTGTGTGTGTGTGTGTGTGTGTGGTTTTAACAAAAGTTTGAATAATGACAGATGTGTTGATTCCAGTCTGAATTGTGTGTGCATGTGCTCACTTGTGTGTGTTTATGTGTGTGAGAGAGACAGACAGAGACAGGGAGACAAAAGTGTTGAGGATATGGTGAGGGAATCTTCACTGTTCCCTGATAGCAGCTCTTTCCTATCTTTACAATTGCCTCATTTTTGGCCTAGCTAATCAGAATATAGGTGCTCTTTAACTTGACACTGATATTCCCTTTTTAAAAAATATTCCAGTGAACCAGTCCTCTTCCATTAAAGCTTCCTTCTAGGAAAATGTTATTTTAAAATTCAGGGTAGATTCCTTAAAATTAACTTTGTGATATGGTTCATGAAAGTAATTATTTTTATAGATCATATTTCAGATGAAATGAAGCATTTTGATGTTTTCATTGCTCCTGCTACTTAGGAAAAAAAAAAAAAGTTTAAAAAATAAATTACACTTATCACTTACAGACATTCCCCCTAATGAATAAAATATATAATAGCATTTGAACTTGTGGTTGTTTATTTACATTGTTTAATCATGTGATCTAGAGTATCACCCAGAACAATCCTATCCTATGTATAAATGAGATACACTATAGGAAGCTTTATAAAAATCCTCACATAATTTAGTGTATGAGATGCGCATTGCCTTAAAAAAAAGTTCTGGAAATTAGCTGCTTGTTTTGTTTTTTTTTTGTTTGTTTGTTTTGTTTTGTTTTGTTTTTGTTTTTGTTTTTGTTTTGTTTTTTTCAGAATCAGAACCCATAGTCAAGAGCTCTCCTCCCTTCCTACACAAATCAGGTGTGCTCAATTACCTGTCCTGCTTTGGGATTGGTTTGTGCTCTGGTGGGGAGGATGAAATAGACTTTATGAACCCCTCCCCCCTCCAGAAGGCTGGGGAACTATAAAGTGGAAGGTCTGACTCCTCACAAGCACCATCCTGCTTAAATTGCGAAGGTGGGGGACTTCGGTCGTGGAATTCTGCATACATTGCCTTCAAAAAGTTAACGTCCTGGTTAGTTTTGCTGATTTTTTTTTTTTTTCTTTCCCTCCTCCCCTTCCTGTGTGAAATACTTGAGGAGAGGGAATGCTATTTAAGAAGTTAATTTAATACAAAAATGAAAAGTTAAGGTATAAGCTGTAAATGTATTATGTATGCTACCTCAAATGCCCATGATATGTTTATCACCATACACTACACGTGTTTTTGGCTGCTTCAAACCGCGGGACTTTATACTGGTCCGGATCTTTCAGTAGGTGTGAGGGGCTGTTGGGCCATTTAGATCAAGCGGGGTTTTCTGAGATCTTTCAGATCTAGCGCCGCATTTGGGAGTGGGGGCAGTTTAACCTGGCAGGAGAAAGGCGGTAGTTGTGCTGGGGCAGCCCACGCGAGACAAAGGCCAGTGGCCGGGGTGGGTCAGCCTTCTGGCGCCCTTTCCGAGCTGGCTCTGCCTCCGATCACTCCTGCGTGGGATGAAGCTCGAGTGTTAGCCGCGGAGCCCTCTGGGAGGGATAGGAAGCGCGCGGGAGCTGCCGGGAACATTCATTATGAGCTAATGAAAGGGGCCTAAAGCAGGTGCGGGACGTGGGCGGGGCCGGGCTGATGCTCACCTGCAAACTGGGCCCTAAGGCTCCCCAGACATGCGCTGAGTTGAACGGTGTGGATGACCGACGATCTTGGCTCCTTGACATCCCTGAGTGAGTGGAGATGCTCTTTGTGGAGTTACAGAGAGGGAGAAGCTCGTCCCCTTTAATTAATCACCCCCTGCTGCTTGATGCTGCAATTCTGGTTCTAAGCTGTTCCAAGTGATGGACTCTGAACTGCTTCTGATCACTTGGCTCACGCCCCGGAGTACCCAGTTTTCCAATGATCTCTGGGACTTTATCCAGTCACCTGACCAGGTCCAGACATGTTGTCTCTCTCACATTCAGTAGGGAGGCAAACCAGTTTAATTCCTTCCATACACTTGATTTAATATACCTTGTTGTTAAATATACTTGAATTTCCCTTATTTTATATACTTCAAGATGCTTTATTGTTCAAAACAATCTTATTATTCTTCATTGCTCCATATAGAGGACACAAAGCTTCAAGCGTTTCCACAAATTTCTTAGAACACATTGTCGTTCTCTTTTTTCCTAGTGATGTTGATCATATATATATATATACATATATATATATATGTATATGTATATATATGTGCATATATATGTATATATATGTGCATATATGTATATATATATGATTTCCATGTTTACTGAACTGTCCATTCCTAAATTATACTTTCTTTGAGGTCAGGAATTATTTCAATTTGTTGTCTCTAGGCTCTTGATGAATGTTTTTTGTTTGTTTGTTTTTTAATGAATTAGTCTTAGATTTCTGACAGCGAATTTTGTACCTTGAATTTGTAAATTTACTATTTTTGTTTTTCCACAATTTAGGTGTTCTTCTGGCCTGGAATGTATTTTAATTTGTGTGGAAGGGCCGTGTTCTCTCTGTCTCTCTCTCTCCCTTTCTCTCTGCCTCTCTCTATGTCTGTGGGTGTGTGTATTTTTCTCACTTGCATTTGGAAAGGAAAACTAATCAGGTACAGGAAATGATCTCCTTTCTTAACCTACTCAGAGGAGTGCCTGTCTCCAATCTCAAAGAGGCTTCTGTTGAATTGCTTCCTTGAGTCAATACCCCATACAAATATTGGGATTTAAAAATATCCCACTTCCCCCCCCAATCCTCTCTTCTTCCCCATTTTGCTTACTCCAGCTGGGTCACTTTGTTCCTATTACCACCAGAATTTCTTTGACAATTTCATAAGTGAAGGGAAAGGTATGTACTCACAAAATAAAGTTAATTTTATTCCTACGTGGAAAAAGCTATAACTATGCACAAATGAAAAGTTAAAATTTCCTGATTCTAGGAACAATAAATCCTGCCTGGGGAAATAAGTAGTCAATTCGATTAAATAACCGTTTATTAAAAACCTAGGAATACATGCACCAATATACACCTAGCACATATATAGTTTGTATATCCTTTTAAGCATATATTAGATATGATATTATGATATATATATTGATATGTGTGTGTGTACAGACACACACACACATGTAAACAGATATTTCTTTTGGGGAAAATAATACTTTCAAAAGGCTTTGCAGTTTGGATTGCTGATTCTGCCTCTTAAAGCTTAAGTGTCCTTTGCAAAACAAACTTCTTTTGAGTTTCATACAGAAAGAAAGTTTTATTCAGCATAATTTGATAAAGGTCATTGTTGAAATCACAAAATCTCAAATAGTGGTCTACAGAAAAAGTTAAGGTGTTAAAGGAAATGTATTTTATTTATTTAGTACTTTTGGAGATAGGAGAAAATGTTTTTCAGACTTGTAAAATCACTTGTGCTTATAGTTCCTCATGTATCACTAGCAGCACTGGCATCTGAGGAGAACCAAGTAAAGAGTAGTTGACCCTGATGTTTTAAAAGGGGATATCCAAGTGTGAGCAAGGTTTAGAAACCCAATGAATAGTTAGGTGTTGGAGTGCTCAGGTACACTCTTGAGAACAAAACAGTGAGCAAGATGGGACAAATAACCAAGTAACCAGAATGCTAAGTGACAGAATGCCAAGATTTTAGATTGCCCTGTGATGGTTTTTGGAAATAGCATATTTCAACTGGGCAGCAGTCCTTTCCTGCAGCACAGAACAGTGTTCCTGATGAATACTGATGCCCCGTTATTTTTGCCACATGATTACACAGACTCCAACCAACACCCATGATGATCTCTACATACCGCTATTTAGAGAATAGAGCTGGAAACAGTCTTCTGGGAAGGAAGTTTATCAGAGACCAAATCTATTAGAAATGGAAGAAGTTGGTAAGAGAAAATTAGGTGCCACAGACTTTTAAATAAAATACAATGGTAGAAGAATAAAGCTCTTCTTTCTTTTTTTTTCTTCACTCATTTATTCATAAATGCATGTTTGCATAAAGACCTAAATGCATAAAAGATACATTCTTGACTGAAAGTACAATAAAATTATAATCAATAACGTATGTAAAGCTCTTCTTTCAAGTAAAATTTAAATGTTTTGATCCTATATTTAACACTCAGTCTCTTGATTTTTTGAATCAAATCCATAAACTTGAATTTATATCTTCATACAAGTCCTAACAGTGATATTACAAGGCTCGTTTATTTTTGCTTTTCAATTGTGTAGATGAGAAAGAAACAAAACTTGAAAGGCCTTAGTTCATTGGCCCTTTAAAAAGTATTTTCAAATACCATTTTCAATCAATAGTATTTTTCTCTTTGTTTTGGGCAAAATTCAATTTCTTTTTAAACAGAGTTGACCTTTATTAGCAATTTCAGATTTCATTTATGTAAAAACATTGTTGAATGCCTTTAGCATCTACTCTGTTTTCCTTTGTAATTTATACAGGAAACTATTATTGCTTAAAAGTATGGGAATTGGGCCAGCTAGGTGGCGCAATTAAAAAAAAAGTATGGGGCTTTCATTATAAATTCCTTTTCAAATTTCAACTGATTTTTCTTTCTTAGGAGTTTAATATCACCTGATTCTCTCATTTTTCCTGCCAATTTTATTTTACTTCTAAAAATTAAATTGATTTTTTTTTCCTATGGGTTATTCATTCTCTACTTTATTAGTAAACTGAGAGCCAAAGACACCCTGGCTGGGCTACCTGCCCTTGCCTTTTCTCTTCCTATCTTTACAGTTTCTGAAGTCGTTTTGATGAAATCAGGATAACAATTCCTAGTTTGAAATAAACATGTGACAAATTCATAGTGGTTATTCTCTGCCAAAAGGTGGGTTTATTTAGGAAAAAGAGGTTACAGACAGAATAAGAGATAAATAGGCAGCTGGTGTGGCAATATTTGAGTTGAGAAAGCCAATAGAGTTACCAAGGAAAGGAAATTTAGAAGAATCCATTAAAGAAAATGTCAGGAGGTGGGAGTATAGCATTGATTAGCAGATTAGATACTTAAAGGAGTTTAGCCAACTAATCAGAGTTAGCTAGAGTAAGGGGAAAGATGTCATTAAAGGAAAGGTACTATAGAGGAGGGTGAAGAGCACATTATAGTGGGCTTAGTCCTGAAAATGATTTAGCAAAGATCTTTCTCATGAACAGATCTTGTATAGGCAAAGTATAGTTTTAGGTTTTTATTTAGACCAGGAAAGAATTTGGCAACTGAGAAGGATGAGTCAGGAAGTAGCAACAAGGAATACCTAGCAGACCACCTAGGTCCCAGCCCTGTCTAAAAGATATGCTAACCAATAGCTCAAAAATTATTTAAAAACTCCCAAAGGTTGAAGGATAAAGAAGGGGGCTGACAAAAAGTTCTATCCTCACAATTGCTCTATACAAACAAGATAGTCTGGGAATTGATTATATCTGGTAGTAGCCAGATGGGTTTCTTCCTGACAGGGAAGAAAGCAAGTCTACATTAGTTTCAGTCAAAAACAGCCATGAAGTCTAATTATTGGGATTGGGATCTTCATTCTCATTCCCTTTAGCTCATGAAGTCTCCCACCTGGTCATCTCAGGGGAAATTCTTATGGCATTATGTACAAGATCTAGAGCTTCAATGAAGATATTCAGTTAATGATTAAGAACCAGACGTATGGCATCGCATTTATTCTTACACTGAAAGGTGCAAAGGCAGCAGGAGATAGCAGTGATGGCAATGTGGCACTATAGAAAAAACTCTTTGAGTTGGCTGAAAGATGAATTGCAAAGATAAGAGAATTGAGGAAAATAGACCCATCAGTAGACTATTAAAATAAGTCACTTGTGAGGTGAAGAGGGCCTAGGTCAGAATGCATTGTATCGGAGAAGAGAAGGAGGTTATATCCCTGAGTTGTTGCAAAGAGGAAATCAATAAACCTTGACAGTAGATGGGCTATGGTGTTGGCAGTGGAGAGGTTGGTGACAAATCCTTCAGAATTGAAGGTAACACTGAAGTCATGAGCTTGAGAGAGTGAGGGATGATGTTACCTTTGGCGGAAAGTGAGAGGTGAGGAGGAATTAGGGAAATGATAATGAATTCTGTTTTGGAAATTTAAGGTTAAAATATCTCCTGGACTTCTGGTTCCAGACATCTGAAAGTCAATTAAAAGGAGAGATTAGATACAAGTAAAGAGGTTAGAGAAGGATAAGTAGAGGTGGCAGCAATTAGCATAGAGAAGTTAATTAAATAATGGGAGTTCATGAGCTCTTGTAGTGAAGTAATATAGAGAGGGAAAAAAGAGTGACCAGCACAGAAACTGTGGGACATTTACAATTAGAGGGCATGATCTGGATTAGGATCTAGCAAAGAAGGATGGATTGGATTGGTCAGATAGGAGGAGAACTAAGAAAAAGTTGTAATTTGGAAATATGCACACCTTCATTTCTACCCTTTCTTCAAGAGTTGTCCATGCCCTCTTATAAGTTTGCAAAGGAGGGTCCAGCCAGCGTTTGGGGGGCTATTCTCACTTCTGAACTTTATAAGAATTCCAAATAAGTATTCAACATTTCTTGCACTTGCCATTTAATAAGACCATCCTTTTAAAGCTAGCATTTGGATATTGCTTTAAGGTTTGCAAAGCACTTTGAAAATTATCTCATTTTGCTTTCATAATAACACTGGGAGAGACTTTTTGGGTTAACTTGTCCATGATGGCATGGCTAGGAAGTATCTGGGGCTAAATTTGACTTCAGTGCTTCCTGATTAAAAGTTCAGTGAGATGCCTAGTCAACCATGTTTTCCTAGTTACACCTTTTCATGCTCCAGATCTTCAAATTTCTTTCATGTTTATCACAGCTCACTTACATACATCTACATCAACATATATATATATATATATATATATATATATATATATATATATATATATATATATATATATATATATATATATATATATATATATATATATATATATATATATATATAAAGCTCATTACTGCCCATTGTGTGATGCTCATTTCACTTATGCAAAACTGTTCTGTTCCAAATCTCAGAGCCCTATAATGATAGTGGTAGAATGCTGGTATTAAAGATAGATAGAACTTTCCCCCACCTTGGTACTTTGTCATCATTAGTAAATCTTTCCAATGTCCTAAGGGCTGTGTGACCCATTTTGTTCTTGTTTAATTCTAGGTGAAACTCACTCTGCATTGGTATTGTTTCAAACATATATATATATATATATATATATATATATATACATATATATATACATATACATATATATGTATAATTTGTTTATATATATATAATTTGTTTATATATATATATATAATTTGTTTATATATATATATATAATTTGTTTATATATATATATATAATTTGTTTATATACATATATATATATATATATAATTTGTTTATATATATATATAAATTTGTTTACATATATATAATTTGTTATTCATACCTCACTCAATATTTTTCATCTATCTTTGAAAAATGGCTATGTCTTTTGTTATATTTTTCAAGGAAACAAATAATTTTCACATGAATGTGTAGTTTGTAATTAGAAGACCTTTACAAATACTATACGATTGCAGTTAATATAATCATATTTGAAGTATTGTTCTTGTTTGCCTCTCTTGAATCAAACTCTGGTGAGGGGATAAGTAAATCTTGATAAAAATGGTGGTGGAAAACTTGATATTTGATAGAAATTTCACAATCCAGGAAGCGGGAGGATAGTCTAGATACAGAGAGTAGCAGTGCATTTATTGGGAAATAAAAAGATAAAGTCTATACTTTGGATAGAAAGAATAGAACATTTTAGTTATAATGTAGAATATAAGGAAGTCATATGTGATGAGGTTGGAAAGTAAATTGATAATTGATTTTAGAGCTCTTTTGAAATTGGACCAAGTTTGAAGATTTTTCTGTATGTAGGGGATTCACAATTATTGAAAAACATGAGAAAAGGAGAGCAACAGAAACAGATCTCTATATATGGAATATAGTACTAACACAAGATGAATTAGAGTGGAAAATGGGGGTGGCAAAGCAAGATAGAAGGGTAGAATGGAAAACATGCTGTATTTGGATTGAGAAAGCATGGATTGGAATCTTAGCACTGACATTTACTACCTGAATGACTTTCATGAATTGATTTAACCTCTCTATGGCTGAATTTCATTATCTACAAAATTAAGAGTTTGGAATAGGAGGCCCCTGAGCTCCCTTCTAGTGGCAGATATATTTCAGTCGTCCAGATACTACTGTCTTCTCTTGGGGCCCAATTCTATTGAATTGTGTAAGAACAACAACAACAAATCCAGACAAAATTGCCCCTGAATCATGCCAGTTTCCCCAAATATTTGTGTAGCCCTTCAAATAGGATTCAAATAAAACAACTTGGAAATCACATATATTTTTATTCTAATTCATCATTCAAGGGTTTTAATTTACCTAAATTTAAACCATTTGTTATAGATAAATAGAATCTGCATAGAGATTTGTTTTCATTCTTGATTCAGATAGCTTTGGTGTTATTCTAAAATAGTAACTATTGCATTATAATAAATTCTAGGCAATATTTTTCCCTCACTCTGAAAAATAGCATGAGCCCAATCGCTCCCTTACAGTTGGCATTTGGTTAGTTGCAAATTAGGCTCTTGCTAATTATGGCTTTTTTTTCAGTCCTTTTGAATTTATATTCTACTTCTATTTAAATGTTTACTTATTTATCCATTATCCATCTTCAGTCCTTAACTGTAGTTTTTCGGAAACAAGAAATAGAAGGACAGTTGGAAGTTAAGTAACTTGCTAAAAATCACTGAACTAACAGGTTTTAAAGGCAGCACTAGGACTTAGGACTTTGTGATTATGAGAGAAATTTTTATCTATTATTATGTGTATATATGTGTAAAGATGAAGTATGTAATATTGTTATATGCATATAGTCAAATATATAATAGAAAAAATATATTGTTTTTTGACAAAGATACTGGAGTGGTTTGCTATTCCCTTCTCCAACTCATTTTATAGAAGAGAAAACTGAGGCAGTAGTGTTGAATGACTTGCCCAGGAACATACAGTTAGTAAGTGTCTGAAACCAGATTTAAACTTGAGAAGTTAATTCTTCCTGACTCCAAACCTGGCACTCTACCCACTGCATCATCTAATAGCTGCCTAAATGGATATACTTAAAAATGAAGGTAAAATTATTTTTTCTTGTTCTCTGCAGTCTTTTGTACAGATTAAGAATTTAATAATTTTTGATTCATTGTATCTCCATGAGTCACTTGATATTTAGCGATTTCTTTTTTTTTTTTAAAGGACACTAAGTTTTAATTATTAATCATATGACCTAATGGAATCACAGTATATTTTTAAAGAACTGATAGTATAACTTGTCTCTGTCTTGTTTGGGTCTATCATCAGTCTGGTGTGTGTGTGTGTGTGTGTGTGTGAGTGTGTGTGTGTGTGTGTATATGTGTGTGTGTGTGTGTGTGTGTGTGTGTGTGTGTGTGTCTCTCTCTCTGTTTTCTGTGTGATTGCCTGTGTGTCTCTTACTGTCTGGCTGTCCAAGTATGTCTGAGTGTGACTGGCTGTCTAGGTATGTCTTGCTGTACAGCTGTCTCTGGCTGTACAGCTGACTTTGTGTCTCTGTCTCTCTGGCTGTCTGGCTGTCTATATATGTTTTTTTTTTCTCTGTTTCTGTGTGTCTCTCACCAATTTTTCCCTTCAGCTCCTCCTGTTTCTCACAGTCTACTGAAAAGTCACAGGGACTTCATTCTGTGCATCCCTTTTCCATGTTTATTTGACAAACATCTCTTCAGTTCCTCATGGCCCAAGGCTGATGTCACACCAAACCTGAACTTCAGTATTAGCTGACTTCTTCGCCCTTGTTAGCCACCCAGGGCTGCTTTTCCTTCCTTCCTTCTTATCTGTGCTGGGCTCCCTGTTGCGGCTGTCTTCTTTGTCATTGAAAACTCTGATGGCTTGACTTAGACTCCACAAGGTCTTCACCTACAAGGCAGCAGTTTGGAATATTCTCCCAAGTCCATAGAGCGATCCAATCAAAAGGGAGCGACTGAGCATCCTTTCATTTTCTCAGCTTTGGCATTGCTTTGATGGCTTTCTCAGCCCTGTCCCATAGGGACTAATGTTCTCCTTCTGGAAGGATTCCTTGTGTCATCACCCCAGCTCAGCTGTCACCACCAGGAAAGTGAGCTCAATTTCATGAAAAAATCTTATGGAAGAATGTCCTGATACTATCAAATTAGGAAATAAAACTCATGATTTTCTTTTCACTAAATGGATGCTGTAGCAGGTTGATCCTCCAGCCTCTAGAGGCACTATCATCTCTTTCTGCTTGCGAGTTTTTTGTTCTTGCTGATTCCCTTGAAAACTACTACAGAGGCTAGATTTTCATGAAGGAGAATGGGCTACCTCTGCCCTCCCCAGCATTTCTCAATGTGAAACTGCATTTTTCCCATATGGGTTTGATTCTTTATTCTAAAAACTAATGGCAGCATCAGTTCACAATGTTATAAGTCAATAACAATATATTCCTATACTCTCTTACCTATTAGATCCTTTGATTGTCACAACCAGTCTAAAATTAATGCAGGTGATATTGATTAAGGTGAATAAAATATGACAGACATAAGTTAAATGACTCAGATTCTAAGTCCATACAAATAAGCATCTTGGGTGTTATTTGAAAGACTATTTACTGGAAGAATTCAGATCAGAAGGAATCGGTGAAATTGTTTTGTCCACTAAATATATTCATTTTTCGGATGAGAATGTTATCACCTTGAAAGATGAAATAGCTGTTCATTCATCACACAAGTATTAAAAAGCAGAGTTAGATATGGCCAAATCCTCTTATAGTATGTCTTTCAATCAGAACATGCTGAATCTGTCTGCTAGACTTTTCTTTTTAATTTATACAATTTTACTTAATACCCCTTTTTAAAAAGTTTGCATTTTAAATTATCTAACTCCTTCTACCATCCCACCATACTTTGAAAGCGTATGTAACATGATATCAGTTATACATGCTGACATACAAAACAAATTTTCATATTAACCATGTTGCAAAAAGAAGAGGGATAGAAAGAAGTATTCTTCAATCTGCACTCATAGTTGAGTAGTCATGGATTGCTGTACTGCTGAGAATAGCAAAGTCATTTATAGTTGGTTATTCATGAACATTGCTTTTATTTTGTAAACAGTGTATTTCTTTCATTTTACTTTAGTACATGGAGGACTTTCTTGGTGTATTTTTTGAGAGCATCCTATTCATCATTTCCCATATAATAATAATATCCCATCATACATCCTACAGTATATTCAGCTATTGCCCAACTGATGGCCCAATTCCCTCAATTTCAGCTGCTATAAATATTTTTGTACATGTGTCCTTTTCCTTAAAAAATAACTTTTAGTATCCATGCCTAGTAGTGTTATTATTAGGTCAAAGGATTATTCTTGAATCTATAGCCCTTTGGGTATAGATCATATATTTGGTCATTTATTAATTGGGACTTGCCTCTTTTTAAAATATTAACTAAGTATCATGTTTCAGAAATGAAATCTTATCAGAGAAAATTATTTCAATATTAATTTTTGTAATTACTATTGCTAACTGTATTTCTCTCCCCTCCCACATTTATTCTCTGCTGAATATTTTCAATTTCATATTCTATCCTTGTTTCAAATAAAATTATTTTAATACTCAAAAGGATCTGTAATCTCATCCATTGCAGTTCTCTCCAACGAATAAATGTAACCCAACTATACTTGCTTATTCTGTTACCCACATTCATATTCTGTCCAAAGTTCACCAGCGGGTGCACGTGAAATTATGGAGGGCTTCCTTGTTTTCTACTATTTCTACTTCTTAGTGGAGCATCCAAACTTAACCATTGCTACCGAAGCAGTCAATCTTCCCCCTCTTCCCTGCACAGAATTATGAGGTGACATCCACTAATTCAGTTCTTTGTAGATCCTTATTGATTATATGTTTTGGCTTTCTTGTACTCACCATACGGTTTTCTTTTGTTCTCTTTGTGAAGTTCATCTATATTCATTCCAGGCCATTGGTGTTTCATGTTTAGCTGCTTTGTGGACCACTTGGAAAATGTTTTACAAATGAAAATCTCATTCTTTGCTCTTGTAATAAATAACTGTATAATTAGAGTCCATCCTTAGGGCATTCATTGTATATCGGATAACAATTCATGTTGGGAGTCTAGAGATTACCTTTTCAGACTCCTATCATGATGTAGAATGGAACAGCCCTGCTTCCTGATTCAGAAAGATTCTCATGCTTTCAGTGTCTTTGTCACATGACAAAAAGGATTTTTTCAACTAGCTTCTACACTAAAATTGTTCAAGGGGCACTAACCAGCAAATGTCTTTTACCTGAGGAGGCAGAAACTTACCTCTGGCTAGGAGGAAAAGTTTGAAAGCTTTCTTTCCTGGAACTATCATGTAGCTATAAGAATATCTCATATACAACAACATAATGACTTGTCGTGTATGTATATTTGTGTATGTTCCTACCTCCCAAGTGCACATAAATGCACAGTGGATTGGTTCATGTTGTCAGCTCTCCACCCCTATAGCCATGTAGGCTATAAGGACATAGAACTGATTTCCTTTTGTGCTTTTTTTTCTATTTTAAAGTGGAGTATTAGAGTTAGTGATGAATTTGTGAGTTGTGAAAAGTTGCAGTAATGAGCCCCAGAAGAGTCCAGGATCTCGAGTCTGCTGGCATTTGCTAAGACTGACCTTGGATGGAGGAGCAGCTAAAACACTGAAGAAGGTTTGTTTGTATCCTGACCAGCAACAGCAGAGACATTGATTCAGCCGGTGTCTGTGCCCCAGTTTGAGGATTTTATGAAGTACTGTATTATGCAGTAATTGCTTTAAAATTTCAACCCATTCTCTGCAGGGAATAAGGTGATATGGGCTGGCCATGTCGCCCTGGTGTTTGAGAGGGAATATTTGTACATCTTTCTTTATCAGTAAATCATCCTTCCTAAAAAGTTAATTGCTACTAATTGCTTAAGTGATATTGAGACATTAATCACTGATAATTAATATGTGTGTGTAGGGGAAACACATCAGAAAAGTGGTAGGATTGCAGAACCTGATTGAATTTTTTTTAATAGTTTTTATTTCCCAGATATATGCATGGATAATTTTACAACACTGACAACCTTTTGTTCCAATTTTCCCCTCCTTCTCCCCCCCAGATGTCAGGTTGACCAATACATGTTAAATATGTTAAAGTATAAATTAAATACAATGTATGTATACATGTCCAAACAGTTGTTTTGATGTATAAAAAGAATTGGACTTTGAAATAATGTACAATTAACCTTTGAAGGAGATCAAAAATGTAGGCGGACAAAAATAGAGGGATTGGGAATTCTGTGTAGTGATTCATAGTTCTTTGGCTGGTTCAGTTCATTACTGCTTTATTGGAACTGATTTGGTTCATCTCATTGTTGAATATGGCTACATCCATTAAAATTGATCATCATATAGTATTGTTGTTGAAGTATACAACGATTTCCTGGTTCTGCTCATTTTATTCAGCATCAGTTCATGTAAGTCTCTCTAGGCCTTTCTGAAAATATCCTGTTGGTCATTTCTTAAAGAGCTATAATATTCCATAATATTCATATACCACAGTTTATTCAGCCATTCTCCAAATGATGGGCGTCCACGTAGTTTCCAGTTTCTGGCCACCACAAAGAGGGCTGCCACAAACATTCTTGCATATACAGGTCCCTTTCCCTTCTTTAAGATCTTTTTGGGATACAAACCCAGTAGCAACACTGCTGGGTCAAAGGATATGCATAGTTTAATAACTTTTTGATCCTAGTTCCAAATTGCTCTCCAGAATGGCTGGATATAGTCACAATTCCACCAACAATGTATCAGTGTCCCTGTTTTCCCACATCCCCTCCAACATTCTGCATTACCTTCCCCTGTCATTCTAGCCAATCTGACAGTATATAGTAGTATCTCAGAGTTGTCTTAATTTGCATTTCTCTGATTAATAATGACTTGGAGCATCTTTTCATATGGCTAGAAATAGTTTCAATTTCTTCATCTGAGAATTGTCTAGAACCTGATTAAATTTGACAAGAATAAAACCTTAGGTATCCCGCCCAGAATTCTGAAGGAGACAGCTTCCTGAAAAATCAGGAAGTTTGAATGAGGATGTTTACAAATCTATAATGGCTACACTGTTACAGTAAAGTAGGAGTGAGTAAAAACACACTCTGTGTGTGTGTGTGTGTGTGTGTGTGTGTGTGTGTGTGTGTGTGTGTGTGTATGTAAGCAATTCACTTCCTTATATTCCTTTTCAAAGGTAACCATAGCTCATTTTCTATCTTTATTGTTATCCCTGTTATATCTTCAGTTTAATTAACTTCTATTGGATAGCTATTTAAATACATGTTGAATTCTGAGCAAAATATATTCTCCATTTGTTTTTTTTGTTTTCCCTTTTGTGAATGACTGAGTCAAATTTGAGTAATTTATGAAATTATGTATAAAACTATACAATCATCTGCTGCCTGTTAATTCTGACTCTGCTATTTTGCACCTGTTTATATTGATGACTCCTATATTTTCTTTTGGCATTCTCTGAATATCTCTGACATAAGGAGATCAGATCAGATGATATTTAAGGTCCCTTCCAATGGTAATTCTATGATGGCTATATTCAGTGGCACTTCTGCTCTACAGAGTGGTCTAATATGCTGTATAACTTAATAGATGACCTTATCATCATAGCATTGTTTCAGATCCTTGAAATCATTTATCACATATCCCAAGTCATCTTTTTGATAGGATCAATGACTTTATTTTCTTCAATCTTCACATGGAATGATTTCCAGTCCTTAAAACTCCATTCTCTTTTATATTTGTCCTAGTTTGTGAAGTACTTTAAGAAATGTAGCCCTCTAAACTGAAAACATTAATTCATACCAATGTAATGTCTCCAGGACCATTATTTCTTCAATCCTTTACTTTCTCCCTCTATTATTATGAGTAATGCAGGAATCAGATGTCTTTTTTAGGTCACCATGTTATAAAAATTTCATTTCACCATACATTGAAAGCTTACAAGAAATATTATTTCATGGGACATTTGGCCATCTTACATTCGAATGCTCATGAACATTGTAAATAAACAGATTAGCATAAAGATAATTGTAGCTAATGGACCAACAACATTTTCTGGAGACAAAGAAGTAGAGAAATTATATAAAGAAGTTGCATTGCTTAACTTTTTTGCATCATGCACCTTTTTTTCCTCTCTCAATCCAGTGAGGCCTATGGATCCTGTACCAACATTCTTAAATAGATAAAATACAATTTATAGAATTATAAAATAAATCATTTACTTTGAAATGGATATTCATTTTAAAAAATTGCATTCACTTTAAGATCTTTGTCTGTAAACCAACACCAACTTCAATATTAGGTGAAAACTCTGTTGGAAAACATGATGTAGTACCAAGACAAGAAAGCAGTGAATATAATGTAGGTTTCTCAACACTCGTTATACATATCAGAAATATTTCCATCAATCATTTAGATGATGAACCTAGAAATTACTCAACCACAATGAGAAATTAAATTGTTTATGTAATTAACAGATAATAAATTATTGACTACCAATATGAGAGTAAAATTAGAATTACAGATTTTCATAATGGAGTTCAGTGACCATTTAATTCAAATCCTAGGTAAGAAATAATTTCCTTTAATATATATTCAACCAGAAACAGCTGGTTGAACAGTAGATAGAGTACTGGGGCTATAGTCAGGAATATTGTTTTTTGTGAGCTCACAACTTAGATAGTTACTAGTTATGTGATACTGGGCAAATCATTTAACCCTGCTTGCCTCAGTTTGCTCATCTTTAAAATGAACTGGAGAAATAGCTGGCAAAGCACTCTATCTTTGCTAAGATAATCACAAATAAGGACATAAAGAATTGGACATGACTGAAATGACCGAACAACAATACTCAGCAAGTGTTTTTTCAAGTCCATAATGCAGCACTTTTTTGTGTATAAGGAATTACTTGCCAAATTAGATGTTCCACTAGTTAATAGAAAGTAGTGTTTTCATTACATTATGCCTAAATTTGCCTTGTTAATTGTTCCCATCCTTTATGAAGTTTCCAGGTTCAACATCTTCTATATCATGAATTGATCAATAAATGGCATAGACATGAGACGAATCAAAGTTCTAGTTTTCATCTAATTTCATTTTTTACCTGTGGCCTTCAGATCTAGCATATTATCCATCATGTATGTGCTCACAGAGCACACAACAGCAGGGCCATGCCTTCTTATACCTGGAAACTTTCCCTCTGTTAATGAAGCACAATGGAGCATTAATTTTTTCTTGTTTTGATTTATTTTTGTCTGATAAATCATTCTATTGATTTCTTTTCAATTTAATGCTCTTAGGAAAGCAATATTACAATTTCCCAGTATCTGGACCATACTGAATATTTCTCTTGTAACAAAATGCACTGGAAGTAAAGCAAAATAATATGTAGATATATATGCCTCTTTTTACTCATTTAGTCACAATTCTTACTTAAAGAAGAGAAAAAGTTTCCTAATCAGATTTGTGGAATGTATTGATCTGAAATCAGACTTCCTTTTAATATAGTTTTCTTTTAAAGTACTAAGGTCACTCTTAACTCCTTATGAGTTTCATATTTATATTTTTCCAATGTTACTGGGCTATTATTATATTTATGATCAATTAATTATTAGACCTGACTTCTTTCTCTGTATATACATGTGTATGTGTAAGTGTATACACAAGTGGTACCTTCACATTGCTTGATTTATTGCCTATCATCAAAATAGGATCCAGTATCTTCCCTAATTATTCTTCTACCTTTTGAATAATAATGTTGAGTAAAAACATTAATCAACTACTCTGGGTCTTTGGGTCTCATTTCCTGGTCTCTTTTTCATTTTTGTACCCAGCAGTACCTAGCCCTGTGTCCTGAGCATGAGTTATTTAATACATTCTCACTGGATTGCATTGTACTACAAGGAAGCAGACAGTCATGGAGAGAGGATTTCAAGAAAGGATCTTGTGAAGCAGAGAGTAGTTAAATCTGGAAGAAATGTTCTTGGAATCTTTAACTGTATTATAACAGTTTGAGAGGGAAATGAATGAAGGGAATTTAGAAACAAGTATGTTTGGCGTATTCACCATAGCCTAGGTAGGAGACAGTTTCGAATGTAGAAGGCCAAAGAAAAGGAAGTCATAGTGATCATGATAGGAAATAAAATGAACTTGGGTGACTTTCTTGGCAGAAAGGGAATACCAGATTGTTAGAAATGCTGGTGTAATAATTGGCCAGGATCCTAAATAGGAAGTGAAGGAATGAGGAAAAGCAAAGAGACTTGCCTGCCAACTCCATCTACCATCTGTTAGTATGACTGTGTTCACCAGAAGTACAATTGTTCATAAACAGATATGAACAGAAAGTTTAAAAAAGTTGAACCTATGAGTTGCAATGAGCTAGAGATCAGCTAATCCTTCTCATTTCATAGCTCAAGCAGAATTATTTGTTGGTCAGAGCATCCAAACTGACATTTATATACATAGATCTTCTCTAGCAGTGTCTTCTGCCAAGGGATTCAATTAATCAAAACAAAAAATATGATTCATTAAGTTGATATACTAAAAACTATTTTTATTTTATGTGGAGAATGGTTGGAATATTTGAATAATTGGAAACTATATTAAAACAAATACCTGTATTACACATCTTTGCATACCACATATTAAGTAAAATGTTTTGTATATTGCATATGTTTTATTATTGTATGGATATCTGTTGATTTGGGGATTTGGCATCTATAGAAACTGTATAAAATTGTAATAAATTTTAAATAGTCATTTCAACAGGTTTATCAATGAAAGGAACTAGGCTAGGCACTGGAAATATAAAGTAAGACTTAGAAATGCAACATTTTCTTATCATGGTTGTATCATAAAAAAACCCAACATTGACACTGACAGATTAATAGAAGATTGTATGAAAAGGACATGAACTATGACAACTGGAGATATCAAGACAGACATCCTAGAACATATGATAATTTAATTTATGCTTAAAGAAAGCTGAGGAAATTCTAAGGGGAAGTAAATGGGGGCGGGGGAAGCATTCCAAGGTTATGAAGACAGGCAATGAATTCAAAGGAAGTAGACTTGAAATCTTGGACCAGGAAGTGGGCCAGTTTGGTTAGAATGTAGTATGCATGGGGAGAGTAATGATAAATGTTATAAGAGGTAAGTTGGAGTTCATGAAGAGCTTCAAATGCAAATCAAAATTTACTTTTAGTTATTTGATAGCCATTTGAGGAGTAAGGTTAATATAGCTGTGCTATTTTTGTTTTTAAAACTTGTTTTTGAATTTTTTTACTGAAAATTATTTGGACAATTTGAGAAATAAATATGGAAGAAAATATGTTGGAATGAGAAAAATGGATTAAGAGTTTATTCTAAAATTCAGTTTACGGGGAAAAAAAGCAACTTAAAGCAATGTAATGTCTTGGTTCGTGGAGACTAGGGAAAGGCAGATATTAGTCACTGCTGACATCAGGGGTTTATGTTTTACTCAGTATATTTGTACTTAAAAGTAATTAATAAATAAATACAAAAGAATTTGAAGTGGAGGAGAATGCTGATGACTGGAAGAATTGGGGTGTGGCTTCACAGAGGAGGCCACCCTTAAACTCAATCTTTAAATAAGAGAAGAAGGTGACAGTCCACACGTGGGAGACAGAATAATATCAAAATGCAAATGGGAGTTGAATGTCCACTTAGGGAAATGATTTGGAAACTGTTTATAAAATTTTGGAAGAGGGTCTGAAGAGAAATTATGAAGTTCTACAATCGCTGTCTGAATAGTGTCTGTTTTGTTTTTACTTGATATAATATTGAGTATCTGTGTTCTTGTTTTAGTTTTGTTTTTGGAGTTTTTTTTTTTTTTTTTGAGAAGTTGAGTGGGCATGGTGAGACTTGTCAATTTAAAAGGAAAAGTGGAGTGGAGAAGCTACTGCTTAAAAATAGGAAACTGAGTTTACTTGAGAAGTGATGAGAGTCTTTTTTAGTGGCTGTATAAATGGATATAATAATCCCTTCATTGTGAAAGATCTTGTGGAGATAAAATAAGTGAGATTTTGAAACTGATGGGTGGGTAAGGAAAGAAAGGAAATTAAACAACTAAAGATAGCTTTGTGAGTATGAAAATCTGAATGGAATGTTGCTGTCAGTAAGGTAGGAATTTGGAGAGGAGGGAGCTTTAATGAAAAGGATTCCATCCTTTACATGCTATCTTGAAAATTGCAAAATTGTTCATAAACAATGAGAATTCCAGGTTGAGATGTTCAGAAGGAATAAAACTCTGGAAAGCAATGGGGTTGGATTCAAACATATTTGATAGTCATCTGTGTGCCAGACTGTCCAAGCACTCTTCTCCTAAAAGGAGCAGACTGCCAGGGTCATACTTACCAGTCTTCAGAATAAACACAGAGAAGACCTGATTGGGAGGTACAAGCAGTCTGTCTTTATTCAGAGATCATCTCAGCAAGGGAAGCAGGAAGCAAAAGAGCAATTCAACTCTTTATCCCTCTTCTCTGGGATAGTCTGCACTGAATCACATGGTAAATGCCATAGAGGAAGCACAAGGAAAGAGGAGTATGGAGATTGACTTGCACCAAAGGAGGATATGTATATATGTATATATGTATATACATATATATATATATATATATATATATATATATATATATATATATATATATATATATATATATATATATATATATATATATATATATATATATATATATATATGTATAGTAAGAAGATACCCCCTCTCCCCACCTCAGATTGCCTCTTCAGGTTCCTTATATTCCTATGTAGCACAACCTCCTGCCTCAGGGGCTGTGCCTTTCTACATCCTGGGTCCCACCCTGCCCAAGCTTAAAGACTATGTGGCTGTTCTGGGAGAGAAGAATGTCTCTAACACATCTGACCAAAGAACTCCACACAATTGAGGAGCATGGAAGTTCATGGAATTGCAGCTGAAGTTTTAGTATAAAATATTTGTTAATTTTACAGGTTACAGATATTATACCACTATGAAAGGTGATTTTAAGGGGTGATGCACAATCTATATGTACAAAATTATTCATCACAGCTCTTTTCTGCAGATGGAGAATTAGGAATTGAAGGATTGCCCATCAATTGGAGAATGACTAAATAATTTGTGATATATGATTATGATGGAATGCTATTGTGTTATAAGGCATAATGAGTAGGGTCCTCTCAAAGGAAACTGAAAATACTTCCATGAGCTAATGCAAAGTGAAACCTTTTTTGCAAAGTGACAACCATATTTGTAGAATGCTCAACTGTGAATGACATTACTCAGAATAGTTATGTCATTCACAGTTGACCATTCAAACATCACTATTCTGAGTAACATACAATCATCCAAGACTACTTTGAAGAACTTATGATGAAAATGCTATCTAAAACCAGAGAAGAAACTGATAGATTGCAATACCCTTTGTATTCCTTTTTTTTTCACTTTGTTTTTTATTGAGGGTTTGTTTTCTTTCACAACATGACTATTATTATAAGATTTTGTATTTCTACACATGTATTATCTATTTTAATTGCTTGCACTCTTTATGAAGAGGGGCAGGTGCAGAGAGAGGAAGGGAGTGAATTTTGAATTTAATGTTTTAAAAATGAATGTCAAAATTATTTTTACAAGTAATGGGGAAAATAAAATAATAAAAAAGGGGAAAGGTATCAATAGTTCTTTTAAAGGTAGAGGCACATTTTTCTAAATAGTGGTGGTAGTTAAGTATTTGATATAGGGTTTATCTGGCAAGACAACTTTTGACGTTGATGCCAAGACATTGAGATTTTACTTTCCCATCCTCCCCCCCCCCCAAAAAAAAGAATAATTTAAAAAAAATCAACAATCTTAACTTGGAACTCTGTGCTGTGGAGAAGCCTAATAGATTTAGTATCCCTGAAAAGAAAATCTTGAGAACTGGAAATTAAAAACTGAACACTCAAGTTTAAGTGCTTCCAGAAAAAACAATTTTAGGTTTACACATTTAATTATGCTTGAAAATCATCCAGAATAATTGGAAAATTAGAGAAATTTGCCTAGTCTTTTGGGTATTAATCACTTTTTTTTACCCCTTTCCTAAGAGCAGGGGATTATTATTAGATTTTTGTTGAAAATTCCTTTTCTCTGTAATTGTCATGTACCACTGAATCACAGTTCCCCAAATGCCATCCAGTTGAGTGGATATCATTTGGGAAGTCCTTTGTTTTAGGGACTTAATGTGTGATATTGACATAGGGATTTATGCTGGTGTCTCTGGTTTATTAAAAAAATAGTGGCAGCTAAAAATTCCTCATTTACATAAAGCTGCAATTCATGCTGGAAACTTTGATGTTTTTAAGATACTTCAATACTTAGATAATTGTTAATCATTTCACTTCCATATACATTATAGATAGAGAAGCTTAGGGACTTTTTGGTCTTGGATATTTCCTGAAAATAAATGAAAATATAATTTAATGAGTTAAATTATTTTTGGAAAAATTAACTTTAGTTGATGAACATGAATTTGTCTCTTTTGCACATTTCTGCTGCCTACAGTTGCCAAATAAGGCCCTTAACTAAGAGTGACAAGCCCCTGGGGAATGGAAGCAATAACACTCAGGAAGATTTCAGCATACAGAAAGTAAAAGGTAGTGTGAAAAATCCATATTTATAATGGTATGTGTTGCTTTGTTCAGCTGTTTTTAAGTAGTCATCGGAAAGTTATTATTTTGATTGTTATTTTATTATTATTATCATTTGTAAAAAGCATCATGCAAAAATGAGGTCAGTTTTCCATTATTAAGTTGACCACTCTCTGCTAATATTGGATCATCCCATCGGAATATTTAGATGTTCTTTTTTTATTCAATAGAATATTTATGTAGAATTGATTTTTTAATTGACTTCATCATGAGTGGCATATGTTAACTATGCTAGGATACACAATCTCCTATTATATACCACAAAGTTGCAATGAGAGTTTCCTTTCAAAACATTGTCATTAATTAAAATAAAGAGACAATTGAAACAAGCATTATACTTGACATTATTGTACCTAAACACACTAATAGGAAATGCAGTTATTGTCTCTTTATTTTAATTAGTAACTAAAAGTTCTGTTGAATAAAAATAAAAAGAACACCTAAATATTTGATCAAGTACTGTCTTCACTAGGCATGTGTCCCAAAGACATAATAAAAAAAAAAAAAAAGGGAAAAGGACTTATGTGTACAAAGATATTTGTGGCAGCTATTTTGTAGTGGCAAGGAACTAGAAGCTGAATTGTCCATCAGTTGGAGAATGACTGAGTAAGCTATGGTGTATGAATGTTATAGAATATTATTGTTCTATAAGAAATGATCAGCAGGATGATTTCAGAGAGACCTGAAGAGACCTATAAGAACTGATGTTAAAGAAGGGAAATCGACAAGAAATGTTGCAGAGGTGAAATTCACAAGAGATGCCCGGAAGTGACATTGATAAGAGATGCTGCCCAGGTGAAATGGACAGGCCTTGGTAATAATGTAGATATGTGAGGGAGAGGTGATGACTCCTGGGCTGGAGCTTGAGCAGGAATGGGGAATGGCTTCTTGGACAGTAATAAAGAGGGAGGGTTCAGAAAACTGTGAGTTCCATTTGGACACTTTGTGTTTAAAGTGTTTATGGGATATTCACTTTTTTGGAGATGCAAGACTGGAAGGCAGCAGTGAGTGTGGGGAAGGCAACGCAGTTGCAAGACTTTTAGACAGAGATGGTAATTAAGTTTATGATGAGATCATCAAGTAAAACAGCCACAAGCTTTTCGGAGTGTCCCTTTCTGCACCGCTAAAAGAAGGAATCACCTCAGGTGACCTCCAAGGCCCCTTCCAGCATTAAAAATTGGGAGCCATTATACTGCCTTCTATAATTTCTTTTATTTGTGAGATAGCCAAGAATCTTTCCTTCTCCACAATGGTGATAACTACATACTATGATCCAAATTTCTTTAAATGATATATTGATGCTCTTTAAAAACATACCTGAATTGGAACAGAGGAAGGAGGAGGAGGAAGAAAAATTTGGAACTCAAAATCTTGTAAAAACAAATGCTAAAAATTGTCTTTCTGTATAATTGGGAGGGAATAAAATGTTATTAAAATACACAGAATTTATTTGAGGAAAAAAAAAAAGAACTGATGCTAAATTAAGTGAATAGAATCAGGAGAATAAAAAAATCCTTCTCCCTCATCTAATCCCTCTGTGTTAGTGCTTGCTTTTACTTCATCGATATAACAGTTAATCTTTTTAACTTTTCCTAAATAGTTTTGCTTTTTAGAATCATATCATACTCAGGTATTCCCCAATACTTCTTTCAAACTACCCAATTGCTAATGACAGTCTTAGACATATGGATTACATATTAATTAAACATAAACAGGTTTTCTTTATTGAATCACTTGAAAGCAGTATTTGATATTTATCTTCCTTTCTTCTTGTATCCTATATGAGGAATTTTCTATTAACTTCAGGTATTGTTTGGTAACAAAATATAAAACCCGGCAATTCTTTGGATGTCCTTTTTCAAAAAAAAAAGCATGATTATATTTAACTTTCTTGTGTATTTTATTTTTGGTCACAACTCTAGTTCTTGTGCTCTTTGATATATAGTGTTCCAAGATCTATGTTTTTTTTTAATATAGCTGCTGCCAGGTCTTGTGTGATTCTAACTATGGCTTTGCCAAATTTGAATTTTGTTTTCTTGTTTCTTTTAAAATTTTATCTTTGATCTGACAGTTTTGGAATTTGTCAGTGGTGGTCATCAAGATTTTGCTTGTGGGACGTGTTTCAGTGATGATTGATGGATTTTTTTTCTCTTTCCACTTTCCTTCTTGTTCTACCATTTCACCATTTCAGGGCAATTTCCTTCAGTTATTTCTTATTTTACAGTGTCAAGAGGTTTTTTTTTTTGGGGGGGGGGTATAGCTGTCAATTAGTCTAATTATTCTTACATCTTTTTCTTCTCAATTTGTTTTTCAGGTTTCACGATCTCTTCTATTTCATTCTTTACATTTTGAACTCATAACTTCACTGGCTTCTCCTTACTGAATTTGAGTTTTCAAAGAATCATGTTCTTCCTTAAAATTCTGGATCTCATTTTCTAGTTGGGCAACTTTTTTTTTCATAATGTGCTTCTTGTTTTTATTTTGGAATGTTATTTTTATCTTGTTTTTCCCCTAAATCTTTCTCATTATTTTTCTTCTAGAAATTATCCTTTGATAAGTGATCATTTAACATTACTCTTTGCAGTAGGACAGTTGTTTTTTTCTTACTTCAGTATCCTTCTTTGAATATGAACCCTAGTCTTCCCTATTCTCATAGTACTTTCTATGGTTCGATTCTTTCTCCTTTGCCTGATTATTAAAAAAAAAGTCCTTGTTAGTATAATCATCTCTAGTCCTGTGGTTGAGTATATGGTACCTTTGACTTTAGATCTTCTTTCAGTTTTTTTTTCTCTATGACCTAGAACCTGAAAAAAAGAACTTCACACTTTCATGAGTGTCTACAGTTAGCAACATCTCTGCCCCACTGCTTCTTGTGAAGAAATTGGGGAAAATTCATGAAAAATGTTGTCTGTCATTCTGAGAAAGCTAAATGTAGGAGGGCACCCATAGTTATGATGGTTAAAAGTGATTCTGCTATGATCTTTATCATAAATAAACCATTTATCATAAATCATTATTTATGGTTTTCCCAGTTTGTTATACTGTTAATAAATTACAAAATAAGTACACTTGACATTTAAGTCTAGGAAATGGGGTAGAGATTGTTATACAGAGAGAAATGAGTAATGCTTATAGGAAAATAGGTTTTTCCAGGGTATTAAATAAATGATATTCATAAAATTGCACTGAGGGTAAAAGTTAATTGATTAATAAGAAAGAGGTTACAATCTTCATTTATGGAGAAATATTGAAAAATATCCCTTCATAGCCTGGGAACCTGGGTTGAACAAATTCAAATGTTAAATCAAGTTCTGGAGAGAATATCCCACTTGGAGTACAAATAATGCTTGTTGTCCAGCTTGCATCTAGAACATATTCACCTAAACTTTAGAAAGTATTGGTTAGGAAATATATCTCATTGTTTTTTGTTGTTTTTTTTTTTTTTTCCCAGCCCAAGTAAGCATAAAGAGATAGAGGCACAGACAATAAGCTAGGGATTTTGAAAGAAATAGATCATCTTGCTGGTGTAGAGACTGAATTTAACCTTAGATTGTTTCAATATGGCAAAGAGAGAGAGAGATTCATGATCCTCATTCCTTGAAGATATAGTGGGTGCCAACTAGTAGGATTCAGTTATACCCAAGAAACCACTCATAGATCTATTGAAGAGAGTGGGGATTGAACCTAGAGGTAGTAAAGTTACCTTAGGTATTAACTACTATAATTCCTTCTTTTTATAGATAAGGAAACTGAAACTAAGAAATATTTGACTTGCTGATGTACAGATAGCTCATAAAAATCATATGACATTTGAAAAAAAAAGATATCATATGAGATTTGAATGCTGTTTTCTTACTCCAAGCCAAACTCTCTAATTTTTTTCATTGTTTATATTGATTTGATAGAAAAAGTAATAATTGTAGATGCTTAGTATGATCATTGTAGGTCCTTAGTATAATGAAGGCAGGTTTTCGGGAGGAATATTTAAGCATTGTTATCCAAGAAACATTTTAGTGAACAAAGATGGCACAGTCTTAACAACTAGAAATCTGTTAAACTAAACTAATTAACAGAACCTGGACTGAGGTGGTGGTAAGTGAGGGTTGAGTGGGATTGAAATGGATTTAATGATGCTGCCCAGAAAGAAATAAAATTATTTATTAGCAGATTCTATTTAGGCCTTGGAAAAGTGATTAAAAGGCAAATAATTTAAATGGACATGAAGTCCCAGAATCAATTGTCTAATTATTTATCATTTATTTCTTTATAAGACTAATTACAAAGTCCAAATGAGTCATAAATTTACATACTCTGAATATATAAATATTTCCAACTGTAGAGGAATATCTATGTTATGAATGACTTAATGATGCTGTATTTTGCATTGCAATCATATCTGAGTCATGTTAGCATTAGCAGATAGCAAGCACCATGAGGTGATACAATGACGCTTGTTCGATTTCTCTAGATCCCTGAACACTTGACAATAATCTATACATGCAAATGTACTTTGTCAATTAAATAAAATGTGATTTTCATTGTCCAGTTGCACAATACTAATGAACAGTTTAATATGGAATTACATATGACTCTATTACTTTGATGATGAAAAAAAAATGAAGTGCTATTAACTGATTGCTGTGATATCATCTTCAAGAGGTTATCCAGCTTCATTAATCAGAGTGTGTGTACTCTATGCTTCAGATGATGGTGAAAAGTAAATATAGTTTCAGTATGTCATTAGCAGTAAACAAAAGGTGAGAAAATAGTGGGGCTTTTATCATGTATTGTAGGAATACTCCTATTCTGAAATGATCAACAATTTAGTTGTGCAAGAGTAATTTAATTATTAGAAAACTTGATATATACTCTAGGAGGCAATACAGTGGATTTTTATAAGAACATTAACTATCAAGTTTTCCTACTTCTGCAACTAAAATACATTATTTCCTATTTATTGACTGTAAAAAAATATCAATCAAATATTTATTGAGCATCTTCAGTCTACCCAGCAGAATTTCAATGTACTTAAATTAGAATTGGGGCATTTTATGGATCTTCAGCAGACAATTTGTCTGTCCTGTAAAACAGAAATCTTCATATTTGACTTGCCATCTCATTTAAATTTATTCTAAGAGTAAAACAATTACATATTCCTACCAAACTTGTCAATACTTATATTGGAGTTGTGATTCAAGAATCTCAATTATCCAATAGGTAGGCATAAGTATTAATGGTAAGCATGTAACTCATTCCCTTTTCACATAATATTAAGGCACATTCTTTGAGAACTCTAAACCATGAGCTGGTGCCAAAAAATCAGATGTCATTTAGCATTCTATTGCAAAGAAGGAGGCTATGCAGTATCCAGTTAGCATTAATGGAGGGGTCAGCACCAATGTCAGTGATTATAGTGAAGCTGAATGTGCCTGTTTGACTGTTTTTTTTTTTTTTGTTGTTGTTGTTGTTGTTGTTGTTGTTGTTGTTGTTGTTTTAATAATAATAGTTTTTATTTACCAAATATATGCATGGGTAATTTTACAACATTGACTATTGCTAAACCTTTTGTTCTAATTTTTCCCCTCCTTTCCCCCCCACCAGATTACAGGTTGACCAATACATGTTCAATATGTTAAAATATAAATTAAATATGATATATGTATACATGTCCAAACAGTTATTTTGGTGTACAAAAAGAATTGGACTTTGAAATAATATACAATTAGCCTGTGAAGGAAATCCAAAATGCAGGTGGACAAAAATAGAGGGATTGGGAATTCTATGTATTGGTTCATACTCATCTCCCAGAGTTCTTTCGCTGGGTGTAGCTGGTTCAGTTCATTCCTGCTCTATTGGAACTGATTTGGTTCGTCTCATTGTTGAAAATGGCCATATCCATCAGAATTGATCATCATATAGTATTGTTGTTGAAGTATACAATGATCTCCTGGTCCTAGTCATTTCACTCAGCATCAGTTCCAGGCCTTTCTGAAATCATCCTGTTGGTCATTTTTTACAGAACAATAATATTTCATAATATTAATATACCACAATTTATTCAGCCATTCTCCAATTGATGGGCATCCGTTTAGTTTCCAGTTTCTGACTACCACAAAGAAGGCTGCCACAAACATTCTTGCACATACAGGTCCCTTCCCTTCTTTAAGATCTCTTTGGGATACAGGCCCAGTAAAAACACTGCTGGGTCAAAGGGTATGCACAGTTTGATAACTTTTTGAGCATAGTTCCAAATTGCTCTCCAGAATGGCTGGATATATATGTGACTCTTTTTTTAACACTGGAGTGGTAGGCAACACAGGAGGCAAAATCCCAGGCTGGAACTGCAAGAATGAATGAGGAAAAGTATAAATAGATATAATTAGGGAGAGGAAAGGTTTTACTCTTTTCTTAGAAATTTGACCAATTCCTTTAAAAAAATAGTAATATTATTAGTTCTTCTTTGTGATTCTAACATCAATAGCTCATATGTGTGAAGTGGTTTAGATTTTGCATAATTGAAGAACATATTGTGCCTGCTTTATATACATTATAATATTTGATCCTTTGAACCTGTGAGATAGATCTATTCTGACCACATTTTTACCAGACAGGAAACTGAGAATTATCTAAGAGAAAACAGCTCGTAAAAGGACATGTACGGGGTTTGAATTTAGATTTTTGTACATTTGAGTCCAAGTCCAGCACAAACTCATGATCAGTAGAGGCAATCAGTGCTCAGCAGTGCTGTCTCACTGTGCCCTAATCTAGATTTTTGGTGCCTTATATTAGTACTCACTACTGTCTTTCCATTCTAGGCATATTTTCCTGGAGAAATGTCAGTGTTCTGTTAAGGAAAGAATCTTTGATAAGAATCCCATTCATAGAAAGTATAACCTGCATATGTAATGTAGCACTCATTCTGCAATTCCATACAGGCAATTTAAAAGCGTGTTGTAGAGGTATAAGAAGTATGACCTACTATAACAAATCTGAAATTGTATCAGCCTGAATAGGAGAAGGAGTCTTATTCCTCCATGTTATCTGAAGCAACAAAGAAAAAAAAGTTGTATAAACTGGGACAGGAAGGATTCAAATAGATAAGAAAGGAGGACAGTCCAGGCATAGAAATAACACAAAATCAACAACAAAAAGTAATGCCATTTTGGAGAGAATAATAAAGAAAGATCTGACAGAGGCAATATGATGTATTCTATTCTTTCTTTATAGAGCTTGTAACTCCAAAATTGCATCTCTATTGCAACAAATTGAAAATTGTGAACATCAACTGGATGCAAAATAATTTTCCTCAGAGAATTATAGAAATTTCCATTGTAAATAAAATAGAAAAGATATATCTTCAAAAATTAGGAAATGCCAACAAATTTAAGGGAAATGAATTATGAGCCAGGAATTGCATTTCAGTTACATCAACACATTGATGAGTGATAAATTGCCCAAGGAAAAAAATCAAACTCATTATTTTACTATCAATATTATTCAATTTTGGTAATCACCAATGAGCAATGGATCAGAATGTCCGTCAATAACACATGCTCCAAAGAAGAAGCTGCTGTTCAGTGAAGCATTAAATATGCAAGATTTCACTGTGTGAATATATTTCAATAAATCTAGAAATAGGCTTCAGAAATGGGGTGAATCATATAATGAAAAATCAAGTAGATAAAAGACATACTATTTGGTCAAGGATACTTATGGTAAGTATGACTGACCAGGAGTAATGAGGAAAGGAGTGTGTTTATCTGTTAATATAGTGGACCTGACTAGCTCCATTGAGAGAGAATCATTTTCCTAAGAACATGGAATAATTTCAATAAAGGTGATGATAAAATGAAGCAGGTTTATTCTGATGCAAAAAGAAAAAGGTGTAGCCAGCCACTTTCCTCTTTCTGCTTCAAGAATTTCTTTGTGATAACAAATTAATTTGTATTTTAATTGTTACTAAATAATTGCGTTTCTAAATTACATTGGATAATCATCAGTGGGGACTGTCAAAATAGAGTGCATTACACTAGATTTAATCTGAATTTTTTAATACCATTCATGAGTCAACATTCAGCAAACATTAAATATATGCCAAGTCAAGACACTGCAGTAAGTAGGTTACTAGAGAGCCAGTTTGGGATAATAAATAAGAGGACCAATTATGTCTTTCAAAGACCTGGCTTCAATTCTGATGAATTGCCATCAAGAACTGACCCTGTTTATTCATTAAAAGATTGAAATAATATTTCCATTGCCCACATCACAAGGACAAATGATGTGAACAAAGCATCTTAAGTACCTTAGAGCAATATTGATATTATCCTAGTTACTCATAGGAAAAATAAGAAATAGGATATAACGTCAAATACAACCTAAACCTATAGGAGAGATGAGACATCTGCATTAATAATAACAATATAGCACATAATGAAACATGCGTGTGTGTTCCTATTTCTATATGTCTGTGTGAATACAAAATAGTTCATCTAATGAAGAGTTTCTAGTGTTTGAGGCAAGTTGACATGTCATAATTTTATAAAGGTTTTTCTGAGTTAATTTGAGTCACTTCTCAAAAAAGTAGATATAATTTCCATAGGAAGATAAAAGGGAGAGCATTATAGGAGTAAAAAATGCCTTGAAAAAGAGTGTAACTGAGATATAAAAGAATAATAAATAAATAAATAATGATGATAATAAAATCAACTAAAATTAGGTCATAATATAATGAAGTATTGAAATACAAAATTTTATTTACAATTCACTATTCAAAGTATCTGTGAGGTTTTTCAATTTGGCAAGTTTAACAAAGTCTAAGAATTTGAATTAAAGACTGAAAATACATTTCTGTGCCACTAATGTTGGAAATTTGCCAAACTAGTTCAATTTATAGTAATTTAGCAATGGGACATAACACCCCAGAGCTGCACTCACTTGGAAATAAGAAACTAGTAAGATGTCTTCAGATGATAGGTTATACAGAAAAGAGACTTAATGCAAAATTGGAAAGAATCTCAATGGAGAACAAAAGACGCTGAAACAGCAAAGCAGTAAAATGAAGGCATGAGGTATCTACAGTCTAATCAGCCAAAAGGGAAAGAGAAGAAAAAGAACCTCAAGTGTCTGGCAGGTAGATTCTATATAAAACCTGTTCCCAGACAACAGCTGATTGCAGCTTCTTGTTTGCATTAGGACTTGGCAGGAATTTCCTAATTGGGATCAAATACAGCTGAGCAAAGGATCAAGGAGAAGCCCTGTCTTGAGGAGAGAGGATAATTCCCATCACAGAAATACAAAGTCCCCTAGATGTAAAAGCCTAAAGTCCTAATAACTGAGCCCTGAGCTTATAAAAGGTGCAACAAATTGGCAGTGTGTAACAATAGGGATAAAGATTTAGCCTTGAGTTCTAGAAACAAAAACAATAGAGTTGAGCCTCAGTTCTAGTAGTATGGAGATCAAAGGGCATTGTTTGGTGGCTGGCATAAAGTTGCTCTGTTTGTGTTTTTCACTGTGATGGATGTACAGAATATGGCCTGTTTGTTCCTTTGTAAAGACAAAATTAAAGGACCAGAGGAATGTGCCACTTTTTTGCAGGTTGTAGGAGAGAAATTAAGTGTTTCTTTTAAAATGAGAAAAGCAATAATCACAAAAGGCAGGGGAGGGGGAAGGAATCCCAAGAGACAAAGGGAAATATTAACCTGAATTAGGAAGATAAAGGGTAGAAAATGTAACACAAAGAAGGAAGCCACTAGATCAATGGAACCAAGTCCATATAAATGAAACTTGTATTCCCAAGTGGGAAAAATACATATTTATTATTTTACACTTTTAAAAGATGTACATGATAGAAATTAATGCCTTCAGTCAATCAAAAATAAGTATGGCTTAATGTATGCTCCGCAGTTTGCTAAGCATTACTGATCGAAGAATGCCAAAATTAGTCTCTGTTCTTTAGGAGCTTATATGCAATGTTAGATATAACTTTTTTTTTTTTTTTTTCTGTTTGACTGTGACTGAAAATGTTATTTTTTTTCTTTTGATATTTATATGGCCAATAAAATAATAAAATGAAGGATATTGTCCTACTGAAGAAGGAATCTCAAAACTAAAAATCCTTAAAGCAGAAAACCTCCTTCTATTCTGCCTCTGTGAGGGGACTGCACCCCAAGCACAAACAGTTTCATCTTTGTTATCAGGGTGGGGTAGGCTCAGTCTGGAAACCCATTGAATTGAATTCAATTCAAATTCTAACCCTGGCTGAAACTCAGGGAGGAGCCAACCTTGGACTCCACCCACCAGCACCCTTCAGCTGGTAGCCAAAGCCCCCTATTATAAAAGAGCCAAATTAAAAGAGATGTTCCAACCCCAAGGGTCTCTGCCCACTGGAATACTGTTTCCGGTGCCCTCTTCTCTTTATCTAATACCTTTTACTAACTAGACTTTAACCTTACTTCCAATCCCCATAATAAACCTCTTTTATCAATCTAGGTTTTGGGGTCTGTAAATTTTTTACAGGGGACTCTTGCACCAGCAGAAGGGAATCCCAGAACTCCTTACCCTTGCACCACCACTAGACTTCATTTAGACCTTATTTAAATCCCTGACCACCAGAAACCCTAATTTCATTTGGGTACCCCCAATCTAAACCTCATCATTCTATAGGGTTGTTTATCTTTAAATCTATCAACTTATTGCTTTTCATGCCCTGGATTATCTGTTGAAGAATTAAAGTGAAAATATTCTTTTTAAATACAAATTATTTGTCCTTCCAGATTTTTTAATCAAATAATCATATCAAAGGAAATAGTGTTCATTTGGCATCACCTACTTTTGATGACCTTTTTAGTGGTGTTATTGATTGAAAATTCCTTTTTTGAATTCACAAAAATAAATCCTTCACTAACATCTGAAATAAATGTGAACAGTATTAGAGAGCATGCTCAAAAAACTGAGGTTGTCACTTGTCTCTCATTCCTAAAATATTCTTCTTACTATCTCACTTCTGTCAAAACTAAGCTTTCTTCAGAATTCAACTTAATGTTCACCTTATTCAAGAAATCTTTTCTTGGACCCTAAGCAGCTAGTGCCTCGCCTTTCATATGGATTCCTCTGTCTCTCTGTGTATCTCTGTCTCTCTGTCTCTGTCTCTCTCTCTCTCTCTCTCTCTCTCTCTCTCTCTCTCTCTCTCTCTCTCTCGTCTTTCTCTCATTATGCATGTGTGTCTTCTCATATCTAGAAAAGACAAGGCAAGCTATTGCAGCATAATGACTTCTGCTCTCTTTTCATCTTTCAGATTCTTAATCCAATACCTGAAACATATTTAGTGCTTAATAAATTTTAACTTAATGACAGAGCCAAAGTTTAGTGCAGTTGGATGACTGATTTCATAGAAGGGGAGAAAGTGGCAATAAAAGTGGAAATGTTGGAAGGGGACAGGTTGGGAAGAGCTTTAAATGCCAAGCAGACAGTTTTACATTTCATCTTGGAGGTGATAAGGAACTAAAGTTGTTAATTGGATAGAGAGATCATATGGTCAGACTTCCTTTTAGGGTGATCCCTTTGTTAGAAAAATGGAGGATGCATTAGAGCAAAGAGAGAAATGAAGCAACAGAGACAATTTAGAAAGTTATTTCAGCTGTTCAAGTGAGAAGTGATTGGTCTGTGAAGTATGGTTGGTATCCAAAAGAAAGGAAAAGGAGAGACATTCTGAAGGGAGAAACATGAAGATTTTACAACAGATGGCACACATGGAATAATGCCAAGGAAGCATTTAGGATGACACTAATGTTATGAAGCTGAGTGATTTGAGGAAAGAGAAAGAGAGTACTAGGAAAGTTTTTGAAAATGAAGAGCTTGGGGGAATAAGAATTTTTATTCTGAGCATACTCTTTTTAAGATTCCTATGTTCATACCACTAGAGATGTCTAGAAGGTAGTGAGCATGATCTAGAGGCTGGAATAGAGATCAGGGATGGAGGTTTAGTTTTGAGAATCTTCAACATAGATATGATAAATCAACCCATGGGAGCTGATAAGATCAACAACAATAGATCATAGATTTGAAAACAGAAGTCAGGACAGAATCTTGTAGGATGCTTTCAGTTAGTGGGCATCAAGTTTATGAAGACCCAAGAAGGAATTTAGAAGGAAGAGTAAAACATAGATGAGAAAAACCAGGAGAACCTAGGAAAGAATAAATGTATAGTATCAAAGGTTATTTGACAGCATGAAAGGGTATGATAGGAGAAAACCTGAAGAATAAGAAAAGATCATTAGATTTTGTAATTAAAAGATCAGTTAGTGTTTTCATCTCAATGATCAGATTGGAAGGCAAATTGAATAGAGTTTAGAAGATAGGAGGAGTGTGAAGGCTTTTGGAGAGAGAAAAAATAGTAAAATATCTAGCAGTTATTCAACTGTATGAAAAAAAGACTTTTACTCTATGGAGAATGTAATCATGTAGGCTACAGGAGATGAAGAGTTATTGAAGATTAACAAAGTTTAATCATGAAAATAATTCACTGTCCCCCAAAATGGAATGGAGGTTGCTGAAGGGTTAGCCTCAGCCCTGGTGTTAGGAAAGGCTATCTGAGTAATGTGAGATAAAGTTTAAGAAACTTTTAGTAAATGGCATGTTTTAATGGTGAAGTAAAAAATGAGTACCTAAATTTAAAGGGTGTGATCTATCCTTTATTATATTATTGTTATTAGTATTATGTTGTTGCTTTTATTGTTGTTGCCATGGTATTTATCATGAGCAAGTTAAATTGCCTCAGCCATGACCCATTTCTAATCTATAAAATAATTAAGTGGTCTCTGAAGTCATGAACAACTCTAGATCTATGATAACATTGAGGACTTATCATTTAGAGTATCAGTGCTAAAATATATTAAAACCTCCAACTCTGTTGTCCTGCCATATGGGTTACTTTTGAAATGAGAGCTACAGAAATTTGTTAAAAACTTTACAATTGAAATACTTCCTTTAATGCCTTTATTCCAAAGCATTCCATATAGGCAAAACCTCCTATTTCTTGTTGCCCACTGACAGAGTATTTGAGATGCCCAGAGTACCTTGCAATGAAATATCGGGACAATATTTTTTTTTTTCAAGAAAGAAACCAATTTTACACTCTGTACAAAAATTTATAATATCCTTGACAGACATTCATTTAGCATCTGTTTTAAGACTTTAAGTAATGAAAAGTCAATGCTATATTCAGTAGCTCATTCTGTTTTCCAACAGTTCTCAATCATAGTGTGTTATGACTTGTACTGAAACAAAATCCACTGTTAACACCCAAACTTCATAATGTGGACCAATTTATCCTAGTTTTACAATCCAGAATAAAGCTAATTTTTGTTTTTCATTCAGCTTTTCAACTACCAGCAGCAACCTCTCACTTTATTTTTTCTTCCCTAGAAGAAACATCTCCTAGAAAACTATAGGTCATGCTCAAAACACTTTCTGCATATAACTGAGCAATTTCCATGACATTTATTTGAGATCAGTGCTAAGTATGATTTTGCTTTATGGCTGTTTTATGGATGTAGAATGGGAATTAGCACAGCAATCCAAGTAGGAAATAGAAGTGGTTAGCCCAATCAATAGTGTAGCATTGACTTGCTTAGTTACCTTGAATAGAATAACCTTTCTTACCTGGAAAGAAAGTCAAAGTCTTCCTGTTAAATGAATAAACATTTTCAAAAATAAAATGATATCGTGAACTTACTATTCTCTTGTGAGGAACCATGCTACAGTTGAGAAAGCTGTCACACGCAGGTTAAATGATTTTGACCAAAGTTACACTTAAATGACACAGTATAGGAAAGAATGTCATTTCCTAATTTCCACTTATATGTTATATCTATAAAAGTTTGCAAAGCTCCCTGACTATTAATTTTCACTTAATGCTTGTTTGTCCCCCTTCCCCCTTAAAAAAACTGGGAGTATCTGCAATTAATTTCAATCAGCTATATCATATAAAGATATAACATTTTTCGACTTTTTGAAAGGCATCTCTGATAAGACTCTTTTGGACCATAGCTCTTTGCATGATCACAGAATGTGAACATTGAAAGATACTAAAAAGGATCATCTGGACAAAATTATTATTCAACTGATGTTTCAGCTACAATATCCCTGAATACTAATGATTTGATGTGTGATTGAAAGGTTGTGTTGGTAAGGAAAACTTTATTGCCCAAGAAAGCTCATTCCACTAATTGACAGCTTCATGTAAGTAGCAATATAATGATTTGTAACCACTCTTATTTGATTACCAAAAACATATATAAAAATCCTTACCTGACATTCAAAATTAACCTGTGTATTAAATAATAAAAGCACTTCTGTTGCTTTTTTTTTCTTACCCTAAATGCTATTCTATAGCTTGTTTGCCTATGTTACCATCTCCAAAGGATTTTTACTTGTTCCTCAAAATTCATATTTAATTTTAAAAATTTGGATTAAATTTACATTTAAAAATCCTGTACTGCTAAAGATAATACATATGCAAACAAAAAACAAAAACAAAAAAACCTCAAAAATAAATAAATAAATATATATATATATATATATATATATAGATATATATATATATATATATATATATATATATCGTGGATTCTGAAAGTAATTACAAAAAAAAAACCCAAGATATTTTATCAATGCACTTATTTATTATAATGAATACATATAGAACTTCCTTTGTGGTTATTTTAAAGAATAGAAATAGTTTGCCTAAGTTCTAGAACTTTTGTTTTATATTAGTGTAATTACTTTATAATCTTACCCATTATGAGTTTTCTTTTATTCTTAAGGGACATGAGTTAATTCACTGCAGCAATAAAATTCTTTTATGAGGCCTAAATTACACCTGGGATTTGTTCATTTTGATAGTTCTTGTGAAGTAGTGTATAGTAGATAGAATATATTTTCTTATAGATAAAAGGTCGAAATACTTGGGGAAGAAACACTTCTAAAATTGTTATTGTTTCTTTTCAACATATATTTGAATCTTAAAATTGATGTTATTAAAATTACATTTTATATTAAATGTAGTCTGACAAAATTGCATAATAAGAGAAAAATAAGGAAAACATTTCAGATTGACTCATGGAATATTCAAGCAATTTTGAAATGTTTTGATGTTGATCTGTTTTTAGCTATATAACAGTATGTTCAGCAGGTAAAAACTTATGAATCAAATAGATGGCTATACAATGAAGATATCAACATAGAATAAAGATATAAACATTATCAGGTGTGACAAATATGAATATAAATAAAATGTGGCTAGTGAAAGCATTAATCATGTTCCTACTAGGCATATATCCAAAGGAACAAATTAATGAAAAAGTGAATGGATATATGAAAAATTCAAGTGATGAGGTTACAAATACAAAAGTAAAGACCGTGACTTTCTTCAAGGAATTTACAACCTAATTGGAGGGCACAGCACAGATTAAGCATTATTGACCCAAGGAAGGGTATTTTAGTTTGAAAATCTATGTAGATGTTGAATGGAATTATAGAAGACTGATATATTCTTTTGAGGAAAAATATAATATTAATTTTATTATGTTTGCAAAAAGTAACAGTCAGATGGCTAGAAAAAGAGTCAAAAATACCTGAAGCCTGAATAAATGAAAGGGATCTTATGATACAATAATTAATCGGTGCAGTATGGCCCCATGGTGACAGTTATGGAAGGGAATGCAATGTGTTTGTTGTATACAGTATGTTCTTTCCTCCAGGTGGCAGGTTGGCTGGTATGAAGATGGCTAAAGAGTACAGTCTTGGAGATCAATGATCAATTGTACAAAATTGCTTTTTACTCTAAATGTAAATTACATCTAGAGGTTAATCTAAGAGATCATCTCATCAAACTTTCGATTTTTCTAGGAGAGAACATTGAGATCTGGTAGATTGAAGTGTCTTGTCTGTGGCAGTAAGATAATTAACAAAACAAAAATTTGGGCTTGCTAGCTATTTTATTACTATGCATAATTACTAATTGTGGAATTTTTTTTTGGTGTGGTAGCAGAAGAAATTATGGTGAACTGTTGATTGGAGGAAATAAATAGTGATTTTTTTGTGTAGCGAGCGGCACTTGATCATCCCTTAAGAAAGGTAACAACAAATTGGAAAAAAAAAAATTCAGAGAAACCTAGGAGCATGTGAACTAATAATAAAGTGAGAGAACAAGATCAGCATGCATGATGACTAAGAAATGTAAATCAAAACATGAAATCAAAGTACAGCTCTGTTTCTCCTAGAAAACATCTCACATAACTCGTGGAATGTTCATCATCATCATCATGACATAGTGCTTTAACTTGTTTTCTTCAAAATGCTTTACCTAGATCTGATTTTTTTTTCATTTTTACAACAACCCTAGGAGGTAGTACTAACCATAATGCCCATTTGACAGATGAAAAAACTGAGCTAGATAATGGAAGCTCATACAACCAGTAAGTATTTGAAGCTGTATTTGCACTCAAGACTTGTTGATTCTAAGTCTAATGTTCTTGTTCACTTGCTATCTCACATCACACTAAATCTGTGACAATGATTTGTTTCATATTTCCTATTTCTTAGAGAGCCAGGAGAATTGCTGAACACATACTAAACCTTAATTAGTACTTACTGACTTACATGTTTAACCAAACTTGCAGTTACCAGAAAAGAGTAGGAAAATACATTTTGGGAAATGAAGAAATATATAGAGCTAACTTCTATTATTTTGGTCTGGATGTGTGATTTTTACCACTATTTGTATCTCTCCAAAGTGTAAATTCCCCAGAATGTTTTATAAACAGGTGTGTGTATGTACATAAATACACACACACACACACACACACACACACACACACAAACATATATATATATATGGATATGTATGGATATGTATGGATATTGCCTGTTTTAAGCATACCTCTGTGTTAAATATATAACACGTCTATTTAATAACCTTAGGAAAATTACCTGGAAAACTGGGAGGATGGGTTTAGATTAGAGATAGTGCCTGTCAAAGACAGAATTTGTAAATATGACTGTGTAACATGAGAATTTGGCCCATTTTAACCAGCGAACATAACTGTTTCTTCTCAAATTTCTGCTCAGAAATTGGGTAGAATAGAAAGAAGAGGGTTAGCATATGACTAGACAATGGAGATGATATAGATGAGATTTCAGTTGCTAAGAAATTCAACAGGATTAAATTGCAAAAAAAAAAAAAAAAAGTGTTGCACACCCAGTAGTACAAGCCATTTTGTTTTGTTTTGTGTGATGGACCCAAAGAGGGAAACAAGGCAGTCCTGACTAGGGAGCTAGTGAGGAATCCAATGTCTGCATAGATAAACACATGGAAGATAAGGTAGAAAGACAGGAAATGTTAAACAGAACATTAAGATTCAGAAAATCATTAAGAAAAACCCATAATGATATTTGATGTCTCAAATCACAATCATAATCTTTGAGTTTTTCTAGCCTTTCAGCTAAGAATGGACTCCCTGAGCCTTCTGCTAAGGGGCACTCTTTGTTTTTGTAAATGTAGATTTTAACTTGTGAAGGTGTAAGGAATAAAAAAACCAGTCCTGGAATTGAGGAGCCATTGGGTCAAGCCCTGCTCATAATATTGACTAGCTGTATGACTATAGCCTGCTTATGATATTATTTATCATGAGAAGGCTTCCTAATTCTGTCAATTAAAATGGGCTGTCAATCTAAATAGAGGGAGATCTTCAGTACCAGTAATTTTCTATAGTAGTAAAATTATCAGTCTATACCTTATCCATCCACAATATTAAGCAATATAAATAATTAGTTTTTTTTTCATTATTTCTGGATACGTATGCTATGTTCATATTTTATTTTGCATTCTTTGGGAGGATTTTTCTTGGAGTAGAGTAGACTTTGTTTCTTGCCATTTGTAGAAACTGTACCCTTTCCTTTGCCACTCTTTTATTTATTCACATCCCCTTTTTTCGCGAGTATTTTTAAAGGTTTTTTTTTTTTTTTTATTCTCTTATTTTCCCTCTCAACTTAGTGAACACTAAATAAAACCATGTTTCTGTATAAATTGTAGAGCAGGAGAGATACATGAAACTGTAAAACTATTAGATACATTTTTATTTTATTTTTAAATATATAATAATTGAATATTTGGTTTTCAAATCCTTTGTTCTCCTCTTTCTCATTGTCTTATATTCTCTCCCTTTTTCAGAGATATCCTATGTTTTTCATTTCAACTCTGAAAATAAAATCCTAGTACTATCCTTCTTCCCAAAATTGAAAGTGGCATCTGGATTTATCCTTCTGTTTTGGGGAAGATAAACTTCCTTATGTGTGTGTGTGTGTGTGTGTGTGTGTGTGTGTGTGTGTGTGTGTGTGTTATGTTTCAAAGGTCTGAAATGCAATGATTATACTGAGTTAGCAATTTGTAGAAGATCCTTCTATTTTCTTTTCACAGATTATATACTCTCTGCTAGTTTAAATCCCAATTGTGACAATTAGCTCGTGTAATTTTGTGCATAACATTCTGATAACGCTTCAAGATATATTTCAACTTGTACCTTAGTTTCACCTCTACCATGACCTATGCATTAGCATAAAAAATGGTTTGTGCTTATGTGCGAAATTTGAAAATTTCTCCCAAGGGGAGACTATTTTCCATATGAGGTAAACTAGAGAATGGGCAAATTTTACCCAGCACACTCTGAAACACCCAGCTAGTGCTAAGATCAGGGAGCACTGCATTGCAGGCCATTCCCATTTTAAATGCCTCGCAAACACAGGCTCTCTCCCTAGAAGAGAAGTTGATAAGTGACCCAGATGTTTTCTAATTTGAACAGTTTTTCTACTTTTGTATTTTTTGCTCAGCTCCATATATTTCACACTTAGTCAACTGGATTGACAATGCTATAAAATATACATCTTGGGCAATCAAATGTAACAGTGCTGGGACTGCAAATTATTGTGAGTTGGGTTGTTCTAATGTTTGGATCAACAAAGTTCATAAAATAGTCTCTTTCTATTGGCTTAGCATCAATATTTTCAAAAGTTTATTTATTATTTAATTCAACTATTTCTTGTTTAATATGTAGAATTAGTGAATGTTTTTTATCATAAAATGTAGAATTTGTGAAATTTTACTGTAACAAATTTAAGGAATTTGGAAGCGGCAACTAATGGCAATGGAAAACTATCCATTTTTGCTTAAGAGCTTTTCCAGCATTACAGATCACATGTTAAATGTGACATAAATCTCACAGAATGGTACAACGATTGGCCCAAGATAAAAGAAACTTAGGTTTTAGCCCTGCCTTTGACACATGGGAGCTAGGTATCCCTAGATACACTACCTAATATAACAGTGCTCTAGACAACTCAATCTCAACTAAAAGGGCAGGTACTGCTGCATTGGTGAATGGGTTGTTGCCGACATAGGATTTCTCCAATCCAATGAAACTCCCAATCATGTCCCTAATCCAAAGATTCCTATGTTATTAATGATAAAGTTTGGCTAAACAGCTAGTGGGATACATGTATTTTAAATCTTATTACATTAGCATTTTCAACAGTGGAAAATCAGTGATATGCATCTCCCAAATTGGAAAGTGAATCAGCTTTATAGTTGTTCTGCATTGAGTATCAAATATTTTGGTAACATGATTATTTGACATTTTTAAGGTTCATAGAAAAGAAACATGTTTCAATGGAGTTGCAGCACACTGTAGTAAATGGACATCGTAAGAAACAGGGGATATCTGAACTCAAGTCCCAGTTCTGATAAGTCTTGGCTATTCATGACATTGGATAAGTCATTTCACTACTCAATATGCTGGAAAACTGTCTAAACTTCTAAGTTACAGAATGAATCCTGGTTAAAATTCTGAGAGAGCCTTTCTTCATCTACCAATGAAATCAACAGTCAGCAATATTGATAGATAGATAGATAGATAGATAGATAGATAGATATAGATATAGATATATATAAATATATATATATATATATAGAGAGAGAGAGAGAGATATAGATAGATATATGTAGATAGATATAGATATATATATAAATATATATATATATAGAGAGAGAGATATATAGATATAGATAGATATATGTAGATAGATATAGATATATATATATATAAATATATATATATATAGAGAGAGAGAGATATAGATATAGATATAAATATATAGCTATATAGATATATACACATACATATAAGTATGTATAAATATGTGCACATGCAACTGTATTGTGTATATTTATATATGCCTCTATATACGGATTCCTGTAGTAAGAAATACCATAATGATTGCTGTTTGGAAATCTAAGAAATATTTATTAACTGTCTTGTAGAACAGCTCCTACATTCTTTAAGCTATTGTAAACATTCATAGATTTAGAGAAATGAATCAACCTTAGAAGACAACTAGCTCTATTTTCTGAATTTGCAGAAGTGACAGTAGAGGTCAAGTGAAATTATTTTTGTCCAATTTTGTCCAAATTTGTCCAAAGTCACATAATGGGTAATAAAACTCTGATCTGATTCTCCTGACTCTAGACTCAGTGCTTTTAAAACATTCTTCCTTTCAATATACACAGCAATGATATTTGATTTCTAGATATTTTGATTCTACTAGTGTTTGCATTTGAATTTTCTCTTTTATCTTTTTTTATCCATGCAGACATATTTAATTTAAGTTTGCAAAGAAAATCATCAGAATTATATGAAAGATAGCAAAACATGGAAAGTGTCATACTAATGCTAGAAAGAGCCTTAAAATATCTAGCTTTTCTTTATGAGTAAATTGACATCCAGAGTTGATTACTAATTTGGCCTTATTTGAACAATTGGTGGCAAGCTGAGACAATAACTTGCATTCCAAAAGCCTTTAATGTTGGCATTCAAAGCTTTGTACATAACTTGCTTTACTTGGCCCCATTTTATCATTCTAAGCTTAATTTCCTTTCCTCCACAACACTCACCTTCTCTTTTTGCCTTACACAGACACCTAAGCAATTTTTTTCTAATGATAGGAAGTGAGAAAAAAGAAAACCTGGTAAAATTCAGATAAGTAATGTTAAACTGGAAGCAATTTTAGATCATCTTTGTGGCTGATGTCCATGTCTATATATTGCTATGTAATGTGTGAGTATTAAGGAAGCCAGATCAATAATACTACACATTACTCTTATCTATAGAATATTATCTATGATTCACAATTCTGATACAAAGGAAGGAGCTCTATCATAAAACCTTTCCAACTCTACATCTCCTACCCTCTATTTATCTAGCCCTCACAAAGATTTATTTAGCCTTGTCTACTAATTAATCATCTTTCTTTTATTACTATTTCATTTATTTTTCAAGCATTCTTCCTTTTTGTGTCTTTCATAGGGCTGAGAAAATCACAAGATTATTGTAATTATACCCTGATTCCATTTTTATGTTAGAGTTTCTAAATCTGATATGGAGGCCCACTTTAAAGTTCCTCTCAAAATAATTTCATTCTTAACTCAGTTTCTTGAGTCTCTGGATCTCCCACTTTATGGCAACAAAGATGCTGGTTGTTTTTCTTCAATACACATACCTTGACCTCAACTTGGAACATCACTGCTTCTCGAATTTATTATGGAATAAACAATCTGCTCTGATTATGGAGTTCTGAGATTGATCCCAGACATACTATTTGAGATAATTTGGGAGAAAAGTACAAAATGATGCATAGGTTATCAGAAATGAAAAATGTATTAATTTATTTTGCTTAATTTCACTTTATTTAAAATATATTGTATGATGAGGATGATTTAGAACTTGTTAAACTACTTTCAACTAAATAAGAAAAGATCCCAAAGATGTTCCCCAGGTGATAAATGGTCACTTGATAGGAACAAACTATTAATAACTATATGAAAAAAGTATTTCAAGTAAAATAACCAAGACATTGGTGAAAGTGTTAAGAAGGGATTGAGATCATGTTGAAGTATTGATGAAAAGATAGACAAACTTTTGGACCTTTACATTGATGAAATCCTTCTGGAAAGCCATTCATAATTATGCTTCAAAATGACTAAAATGTCCATGTTCTTTGATCTACCAAGTTAAATTTGGTTATATACCTAAGAAAGTCAAAGACAATTTTTAAAAGTGTCTTGTGCCCCCAAATATGAATGGTAGCAGTTTTATAATAGCAAAGAATTGGAAATAAAAAGCATATTCCTCTTGACTTGAAAAAAAAAAACTAGAAGTATTTACATCAATGAAATAGAATATTATTGCAATGTAAGAAACAACCAAAAAATGCATTTGGAAATAACTTGAGAAGACTTTAGGGATTGAAGCTTTGTGAAGGAGGCACAATCAGGAAAACATAATAATGGTGTAAAAGGAAATAATGGCAATAATAACAACAATAAACTGAATCTCTTCAATAGTAACAAGCAAACATGAACCTTGACATATTTTTAGAGAATGCATTTCCTTTCTGTGGGAAGTTGTACGTGATCTGTGTGACATTGCATATATTTCCAGACATGGTTGGTTTTGCAAAAATATTTTTTTATTCTTTTGAAAATTCACTAACACTATTAAAGAAATGGAAGAATTTTTTTAAATAAATGTCATTTTGTAAATAAGTCAAATATTAAAAAAGCATGGAAATTAAGAATATAATTTAAATATGGCCACAAGGGAGGAAGTAATAGAAAAGCGATTCAAGTCTGGGTCATCTGATCAAAGATAAAGAGTTCTTTCTGTGAATAGGTAGCACTTTACACTCTCTCTGCTTCTGACCTTGCAATATTCTGTGAATAGATAGCACTTTACATTGTCTCTCCTTCTGGCCTTGCAATATCTACATTTTTTTTTCTGAGTGTGTTATTGTCCTACATTCATGCCATGCTGAATCAAAGATGGTGAAATTGAAAAGGGGTTAGACTATTGAAGTTTTATATTAAATAAATAAACCACATCATGATTTTGTTGGGCAGAAATAATTTCTTCAAATCCACATAGAAATGACTAGGATTTTATTGGACAGTAATTTTAATATAACAAGGATGTGAACTGATTCTAAAAAATCGCTTAGACTTTACTAATAGAAACAGAAACCCATTAAATTTAACAATTAACCTTATCTCTATGGGATATAATAGATATATTAGTTATGAAAGTTAGAAAACTGGGGTTCAAATCCTGTTTCTGAAACAAACAGGCTATGTGAACTCTGATCAAGTCATTCAATTCCTCAATGTTCTGGGCAACTCTCTAAGAATGTTGCAAAAATGTGCTGATTTGCCTTGAGAAAAGTTTTATCACCTGAAAGTTGCTTATAACAGTCAAATAAAGAGTTTACTTACAGTCCAAATCCCTTTAGAGACAAGAGGACAATAATTGAGAGAAGTTAAATGATTTGCCCTTAGTAGTAAAACTAGAAATTTTCTAACTAGGATTTACATCCAGGTCTCCCCACTTTCAGTGGCCAGATCGAATATGGCTGCTGTATCCTCCCCTCAAAGAAGTACTAAATCTTTTACAATGTTCCTTTTCCCCTACCCTTGCTAAAAGAGAGACAAAAAAAAAAAGACAAAAAAAAAAAACAACACATTGATTTTTGTTCTCTTCAGCATCAATTGACAATACTTATTTGCTTTTATCTATGTTGTTTTTCCCATTTTATCATATAGAATCATGTATCTATTTAATGTTCATACAGTGGTACCCATTCCTTCAATTTATGGTTCATTCATGCCTTTTAAAATCTGAGTTGAAAAGTGAATTCCCTGTGGATCTCTATTGGTCTCTTTAGACAGGTTCCTGGTTTTTTCTTGATATTGATTCTGTTTGCATCTTCAGAATGTCAATTCTGAGGACTTCCCATTTTTCTTAAGCTCCCTTCTACAGAATTCATTAAATTTAATGCAACTGGTCCTTTCTCTGGACTCTTTGAAAAATAGCTTTCCCAACCTAAGGTATATTATTTTCCTTCTCGATCACAAATACTAAGATGGACTGGTCACTTTTCTCCCAAGTTTGCAACTGTTTAAACATAAACTATTGAATTCTCCTTGCTGATGAAAAAACAAATCCAGAACAACCTTTATTTCTTCCTCCATTTTTGGAAAGATGAAGCTATCATCAAGGGAACTATTTTATGGAATGAAATTATTTTTCTTTTCTCATTTTGTGAAGTAGAGAAAAGAATGGAGAGAGATAGTCTATTGTACTCATACTAATATTTCTTATATTTTCCTCTGTTGCTTATCCTTTTTGTTTTTCTAGTAAATTTATTTATTTTAATACATATTATAGTTTTTGGGTTTGTCTTGGCAGTTAGACCCCTAAGTCTACATTATTTTGTCTACAATTATTATAAATGGAATTTCTTTTTCTTTCTCTTGTGGATGGGCTTTGTCAGTAATATATAGAATTTCTGATGGTTTGTGTGGGTTTATTTTATATCATGCAATTTTGCTAAAGCTGTGAATTATTTCCAGTAGGTTTTTGGATGATTTTCTAGGATTCTCTAAGTATATTATCATATTGCCTGCAAAGAGTAATAGTTTTATTTCCTCAATGTTTATTCAAATATCTTTAGTTTATTTTTTTTCTTTTATTATTGCTAAAGTCAACATTTCTAATACGATGTTGAATAATAGTGGTGATGATGGGCATCCTTGTTTCACTGATATCACTGGCAATGTGTCCAACTTTTCTCCATTATACATAATGCTTCCTATTGGTTTTAGATAAATAATGTTATTATTTTAAGGAAAACTTCCTTTGTCCCTATACTCTATAGTGTATTTTTAATAGGAATAGGTGCTGTTTTTTGTCAAAAGCTTTTCTGCATATATTAAGATTTTCATATCATTTCTGTTGGTTTTGTAATTTATATGGTTGATTATTGTAATAGTTTTCCATATATTGAAGAAACCCTGAATTTCTGGAATAAATCTCACTTGATCATAGTATATTATCCTGTAAATAATTTGTAGTAATCTATTTGCTAATATTTTATTTAAAACTTTTGTGTCAATATTCATGAGGGAAATTGTTCTATAGTTTTCTTTCTCTGTTTTGACTCTTCCTGGTTTAGGTATCATTAGCATATTTTTGTCATAGAAGGAATTTGGCAGCTCTCCTTCTTTACCTGTTTTTCCTAATTGTTTAAATAGTATTAGGATTAATTCTTTAAATGTTTGATAGAATTCACTTGTGAATCCATCTGGCCCTAAAGATTTTTTTCCCTTAAGTAGTTTATTAATGGCTTATTCAATTTCTTTTTCTAAAATTGCATTATTTAAGTGATTTATTTGCCTAGATTGTCAGAATTGCTGCCATGCAGTTGGGCAAAATAGCTACTAATTATTTTGCTAATTTTCTTTTCATTGGTCAAAAGTCCGCCCTTTTCATTTTTAATGCTGGTGATTTTTTTTTCTTTCCTTTGTCTAATCAAATTAACTAAAAGTTTCTTTTTTTGTTTATTTTTCCTCTGTTGCTTATCTAAATAATTTCCACCATAATCTGAGAAAGTTTCCTGGATTATTTCAAGTGACCATATTGCCATTATCTGTTTTTCTCTAAATCCTCTCAATTTTCTTGCTCTTCTTCTTTGATCTTCCGCTAAATTGTGACTCTGAAACTCTGGCTCACCATTGCAGTTTAGTGTTGTCCTTTGGTAATCTAAAATTATACTAATAAAATACAAGTCCTGGAAGTTTCTATGAAACTATTAAGTATGAACATAAGATGAGTAATAAATGTATAAATACTTATAACTGCCTAAGTTCTAAGAGCACATTAATGCGCACATAAATGACTACCAAATAATTACATGCAAATGTATATATGTACAAACATCTACATATATAGTTATATGTACACACATGCATATAAGACATATTGAGTATATGGAAATTATTTTGTGTCATAGTGCATTTTGGTTGTCTGAAACCCATATAACTTTCATAATGATGGGTTCTATATAATATATATATATACATTTTATATATATATATACTCATATGTATATATATATATACATATATATATATAATATAAAATCCATACGCTTACAAAGAAACTATACTGAAGCACAATTATCAAACTATATTAGAAGTTATCTAAGAGTGTATATAATTCATTATTAGTACATTATATGTAAAAATACATTTAAAATATAGGGAAGTTCAAGTTAAATTTTATTTCTTAAAGATATAAGTTGAATAGTTTGAATAGAAATATCTTTGATAAGCCAATACACATGCCATGTTGGATATCCATTTAATTTAGGTGTATCTTGTTTGCTTTTGTTTTTGTTTTTTTAAAGATGATTACAGGGGTTGAAAGTCGAAGGTTAAAAATAAATGCTATTGCAATGTGTAATCAAAACTTCCATATGTCACTATAGCTGTTTTCTCAAGTAAAACTAGAATTCTACAAGACTTTTTAAATTAACTTGAAATGTGTTAAGTTCCCCCCCCCCAATAATCAATTAATCAAAGTTCATTCATCAAGGTTTGCATCAATATATTTGTTCCTGTTACTTAGCAATTTCATTCAATAGCCTTTCTTACCCTTTATTCTCCCTTTATCTGTGTTATTCTTTCCCACCCAGAAACAACCTTATATAAGTTTGAATAATCATGATGTCCTTTAAGATCCTTTCATTGCAGATGAGTTTTTTTTCCCCTTCTATCAACAACAACTTTGTTCTCTTTGATCTCGTGTATTGAGGAATTCTTTAATTCTATTAACTGTTGTGCATTCAAAAACTGCCCTCAATACCCTCAGAAACATTTTATGTATTTAGGATATTTTTGGTTTGATAAGCAAGGTCTTTCCCCATATTTGATGACAGAGTAGTCTGTGTTCAAACATTTCGGAGAGTGAGACATGTAAATTCAATCCAATAAGCATTTCTTTAGTACCTACTATAAAGGCAACGGGCTAATACTTGTTTCTATTTATTAGAAAAGGAAAACATTGAGTGCAAGCAACATATGATCAGATATTTTCTTTCCAGAGAGGATCTTTTATATAAAATTATTAATTGTGTATAGTTTCAGATTATTCAGATACATTTGAATTAATCAATTAATTAAGAAATATTAAACCCCCAGTATGTGCCATATGCTGTGCTATTTAAAGGTTTTCTAATATAAACCATTTATAATTAGTAACTCGTAGAGTAGAAATGTCTTATAGAAGATCATATATGTATATATAACCTTACAAATTCAGGATTCAAATTCACTGACTCCAAAATTCAGCATTATTTCCACTATCCTCAGTGTATTCTAGTGCCTCAACTTTCCAGATGAAAACATACACACACACACACACACACACACACACACACAACCCTCTCCTTAAGAACAGGGCCAATATCTTTCTTTATCTTTATATTTCCCTCCAGACCTAACTATGGCATTATGGTGAGTACTTAACATTGGTTGAATGGATAAATGAGTGTTGAAGAAACCAGATTGATCATGGCCTTGAAATGGTGGGTAGAAGCAGATATGATATATAGAACTTCAGGATTAGGATGAACAGGAGAAGTGGCATTGTCTTCAGCTGGCTGATATTTGTAATTCAAGCTTAAATCCTACTCTTACTTGATTTTCATGGGCAACTGTGAGCCCACTATTTCCCTTTGACTTTGCCTGCTGAACACAGGCGCTACTTAGTGAAATACCAAAACCATCTGCATTCCAATAATAACCTGATTTCTGAATAAAAATAATTGAAGGAAACTTAATTGGTTTTTCCACCTGCTAATTACCCATTTACATTCTAGTTTTAAAAGGCTACACACAATTTATGCTCTTTTTATCTTGTGTTACATGCAATCATCTCGTTCTTAAAGGTTAACCATAATTTAACAATAATTTTCTAGTAGTAGGGGGTCACTTTCTATCAGTTCCCTGTGGCTTGTATCATATATTTTGATTGTAAAGTATCACGGGGTATGTGTTGAGAAATTATTTTTGATTGTCCAATGAACTGCTTGGGGTGTGTGATATTGTTTTGTGAGAGAACAATTCTTTCAGAATGGACTAATGGGCTCTGATGGGATCACAATAATTACTTTTGTTCTCAGGTTATTCATCCTGGGTATCATCTATCTTGTCATGACAATGTGTGTCTACCTATTGGTCAGTGAGGAGGACTTACACAGAGTGAAATGCCAGTCCTTTGTCTGTTAACAATTAAAACTTGTTTTTAATGCCTTAAGTGCCTGTGGATAAAGACCACTACTGTAATTGCTAAGTCAATTTTAGAACCACATATCCTCTGAGACATTTTGACCCATAGCAATAAACCACTAGGCGCTACTTGAACTTTTAGTATTAGTTAATTAGAAAATGAATATGTAACCAAATAAATTCATTTAGCAACCTACATTTTCCCTGAAATAACATTTCAGTAGCACAAACTTCTCTTTTATTTAAAGAGAATACTTTAAGTCCTTATTCAAATTTGTCCTTGCAGTGAAAGTAGTAATCATTATTAGACTTTTGTTTTAATTTTCAGAAAAATACAGGTAAAATAACATCAAATAAGGGTGGAAACTGCCATTGATTTAGAGCTATTTCCAGACTTACTGTACAATGGAACATAATATTCAAATCTTTTCATTTAATGGACATTGCTTATTTACCCATAGTTCTTCTTTGTGTTATGGGAAAGGAAGTAGGCTTTGCTCATTATATCCCAGATGGAGATTGCTGGATTACATCATCTCTTATACTTTTCCTATTTGGAGCACCATTTTTATTACTATTCTTGTCTCTTAGTATTTAACAATTGATATGTCCACATGCCTTGACTTCCTTGTTGTTAGTTAAAAGGGATAGGTGATAAGAGAAGGCAAAAAATGTACACTGTTTCTTATGTATTTATTGATTTATATCCAGTATTATTTCTTATTGCTCTCTAGATATTCTAAATTAATTGGATTTTATTCTATGCTTATTGTTTTTTTAAAGTATTGTGTGAGATGTCACAGTTTTTAGTTTTCATTATTCTTTTGTATAATGTTTTACAAATGATTTTTTTTAATTTTCTAAAATAACACTATCTTTGAATGCCAAATATCTTCCTTTGGTAAGTTCTATAAATCTTTGCTAGCTGAAGAAATTCCTAACCTCTTTTGCCCTCCCTTTGCTGGAAATTATTTTTGATAACCACAATCAAAATCATTACATTTATCCCTCTCCTTTTCCCTTCCTTAGACAACAGCTTGATTAAATCATTTGAGTGGGAAGTATCAAAATTGCTGATGGTATCTTGTCAAGTTCATATTTTCTTATACTTTGATCCTTCCTCTCAACAATGATTTGACTCTCTTGATATATCTGATGTTTAAATTCTCCCCACCCCTTTACAATGTTGACATAGAGTCAGTGCTATGCTAAATGCTAATACCATCCAGAATTTTCTAATTTACTTTTTAGGAAAGTATTAATGAAGCATAAGCTTCTGAAGTATCTTTATATAAATAACCCATTTTTTAATTTAATCCACATTTTTCAAAATATGTTTCACTATATTCTATTTTCCTTACTTTCATTTAAAAAAAGCCCAGGTATGATGGAAAATTGAATTGATTGGAATTGGATTGTAATGATGAATTGATTATCCAGTTCATCTTAGGTTTGATTTTTTCATCTTCTTAATTCTTTGCAAGAAACATTGGTCACTTTTCACTGTGAGTGCTGCTACAAAGAGATGATGAAGTTTCCAATGAAAAATGTGGGTGTTACCTTTCCTTTACTTATAATTTCCATATGTCTTCTCTTTCGCTTGTGATGGAAATAACAATGTGGCTATGACTCACTTCTTTGAAGTAATGGATCAATTTGCCAGTCTATGAACACCTAAGCAACTTATAGAGGACCAAAAGATAAATTATTAATGAAAAATAAAATGAAGTATTGCATGATTCTTAGCACTTTGCCTCTTTTCCAAATATCTCAACTATCATTATGGAAACTGGAGGGATCACTTTCTATGCACTGGTCACCATCCAACTAAATAAAATTAGTCACTGAGTAGCCAGTCTCTCTGTACTAACCTTGATCATTGGTCAATATAAATATTTAAAGGCAAGCTCATAGAAAGCTTGGGGAAAAAAAAACAACAGGCTACTTTATTCAGGCATAGTAAAATGGATGAATGGAACTGAATCCAGATCCATTCAAGCTGCAGTAGCAAGAAGTATTTGTAATATAAATGAATCCATTTTCTTATCCTTAAATAAGATAGGTCTATTGGTTTAACACAATAAGTGTTTTTGGAGCCTTCAGTGAGAATTTATATGTTTAAAATGTGCTGCTTCTTTGCACTGGTTATGAATTTATTTGCTTTTATATTGTTATCAAAGGCAACTTGGAAGAAATAAAACTGTCATAAATATTTTGCATTTTCTTCTTAATTTGATGGCTCAAAATGATTCAAATGAACAATTTTGATCTCATTTCTGAGTGTGAAACCTGATTCAAAAGGTCAAAGGGAAATTGTAAAAGAGATTAGTATTATAACCACATAATTTTTTTCAGGATCATCTTACATTTTGCTCTAGTGTAGTTAAGAAGAAGAATATCATTATTTCCATTATTAGTTTTATTATTAATTTACATTGTTTATCCTCTGTACTTAGACAGATTCTCCTCTAAATTTTCTTAGGAGATGTATAGCATTTAGAAGAACTATAATAACATTTCTAGATCACTAAAGTTCTGTTTTATTATCATTCAGAATTATAGTTCAAAAAGGGATCTTCAGGGTGTGCCAATTTAGCCTCTTGGTTAGAGAAACTAAGATCCATAATTTGCTCAATCACATATTATTAGGATTACAAGGTGATAACTCAGGTTGTCTGGGCAGTTCTCTAGCTCAGAATTCATACCCTTGGTTCAGGCCTTTAAGGGGAGTTTACACCTTTAGACTTCTGAAAGGGAGTTTACACATTTGAAGGAGTTTTCACCTTTAAAGGGAGCAAGTTCATTGGCTGTAGGAGTTCCCACAAGTGCCTGGGAGTGAGTCTAGACTGGGATAGAGTGTGGACGGCAGTCTGGAAGGAAACAGTCTAGACTGGGAGAAGAACAAGACTTCCCAGGCGAACTTCAGGGAAGCTCAAGGAGATTCAGAGCCAGGATTCAGGAAGAAGAGGATTTGAGATTCTACCTTCTCTCTGGCTAGAGACTCCAGAAGCCTCCTAAGAAACCTGCTCACAGAGGAAAAGATTATACAGAAAAGAGATCTCCTCCCAGAGAAGGATTATAACTTAGGAGACCACAGGACTTTTACATTTTGGCTCCCAATGTGGGGCAAGGACTGATTCTGAGCCCTTCAGAGGAGCTAGCCCGGACCTTGACAACTTACCTCTTTTGTGGCTGAGTAAAAAATTAGCTGTTGTCTACTAAATTTTCTGTTAAGTAATATTTCAGGGTTGTATGGCTTATAAATCAGTCCAGAGAACTCCAGTCAGGATGTTGCCATTGAATAAATTTTGTAGGATGACTTTCAACTCAGTTCAAGAAATATAGATATAGATATAGATATAGATATACATACAGTTTTTCTTTACTGACCTAGTCAGTTCTTTGTCAAGTATTATGTGATAGCCGAGCATACAAAAAAAGAAATTCATTTTCCCTGCCTTCAAGGAACCTATATTTTGCTAGAAGAAAGTATTGCAGAGAGATAAATGAACACAAAATATAAGTACATTGCTTGTACTTATTTAAAGGGGTGAATGCAGGGCACTGAAAGACCATATTCCTTTGCTTCCTTGTAATCCCAACTAAAATCCAATTATCTATATATAGGAATCCTTTTTTGATCCCCTTAATTATAGTGCTTTCCCTCTGCTGGTTATCTTTATCTTATTCTATATAAACCATGTTTATTTATTCTAGTTTCCATTTCTCCCCCATGAGACTATGAGGTTTTTCAGAAAGGGGACTGTGTTCTGCTTTTCTTGGTATCTCTCTTTTATCACAGAATCTGGTCCGCAAAAGGTATTTTATTTTATTTTATTAATATTCATTGACTGACAGGTTGTTAACTTGAAAGTCAGGAAAGGTCTCTAGTTTTAAAAAAAATAGTCCTGGAATTGGATTTTGACTGGGGAGGTGATAAGGGCTTCAGTTGAGGAAGGATAACACTGAGGGTTATATAAATGACATAAACGGTCCTTTTTACCTAGAATTAATTCTATTGATCCATTATCAAAATGAATAAGGAAATTATTAAAACCATTCATTAAGTCCTTTTTATATTGTAAGCACTATGTGTTAAGTGCTAGGTATTAAAATACAAAGCAAAGATGGACACTTGGAGAATTTTAGATGGGGAATGGCCTCACCAAGTAGGAGAGTGAAGCCTTAGAATAGAAATTCTGGAAATCAAAATATTCAGGATAGGATCTAAGTGACAACTTGGCTCCAGGAAGTTAACTGTGATTACTTTCTATTAGTTGCTTTTGTCTCAGAAGAATTGATAGAATTTTGATAATTCATTTACTCCCTCTTAGGTGCATATTTTTATGAGATATGACAGAGGCCTGAAGGTCAGCCTGTTATAAGAGAGAAGATGGGTATAGGCAGATGAACTATCCACACACACATACATACATAAAAATATATGCATACATAATTTATATTATAGTCTAATATTATATATATATTTTTTTATAAATTTAACTATTGTATAGTCTATTATCTCATGTTGCTTTTCTCCTACTTCCAAGTATTTTTGTATACTGAGTTCCACTTCTGAAACCAAACTCCAAACCCCTGATATCCTAGTCTAATTTTCAAGGCCCAGAGCAAGAGTTTCCTTCTTGAAGAAGTCAGCCTTATCATCTTCTGCTATATTGAACTGTGCCTGTGAAATACTTAGATCATAATTCAGGTAATTTTTTTTTGTGTAGATATTTTATTGCTTCCTGGCTTGAAAGGCATGGGTTGTCTTATTATTATTATTTATTTAACTTCATCCTCAGAACCTAGTCCTTAAACATAAAAAAATTAATCAATACAAGTTTGGTGAATTTAATTACATAGTTCCTACCCAACACAGTGCCCAACCCAAAAACAGGTTATGGAATAAACAACACTGATTCAAAAGAAAAAAAATATATATATATGGAATTGTTGACATTCTCTAATTATAATTTCATTTTTCAAAAGATGAAGAGAGTTATGCTTACCATCAAAGAGAAATGATTCATTAATCAGTGGGGACTTTGGGGGAAATCGTGGAATTAACATCTTAGAACTTGAGACAGGGAAGGTGACACAATGCAAATATAAACTGATATACTCCTTTAATTTGAGAACATTTTATTTCAAAAGTTTCAGAGAAGGGATTAATAACACCTAAAGACTTATCCTGTAGAAATAGGATGGGGAGATAAAAAAAAAATAGAATTCTATGAATACAATCAGAAGTAATTCCGTTCAGGAGAGAAAAGGAGAGAACTACTCAAAAAGACTACTGTGGCTCTCTAAGTATCTTGTAATACAAAATTATTCCTATTGTACTCTGCTTCTGTTTTTTTTTTCCTGCTAAGGAAAATGAAAATTGAATTAGAAAAAAAATTAGTTAAAAGAAAGATAAAGTGGGGCGGAGCCAAGATGGCGGAGAGGAAACACACGACTCAGTGAACGTCCTCACTCCCTCACAACCAATTAGATAAATTAAGTCTCAAAATTAGCTCAGGACTGATAGATACCACAAGGACTGGAAGCACGACTTACCAGCTGAAGAGAATCTGGAGTTTCAACAGGAAAGGTCAGTTCTCAGGGGAGGAATAAGAAAGACCAGCACAGACGGTGGGGTAGGGGCACACTGCGCCCATTGCGCTGGGAGGGGCTCTGGGATCAGAGAAGCCACTGAGGTAAAGGAATCTGGCACAGGCTGTTAGCTCTTCTCTGCTAATTAGTTAGCAGTTCAGAAGAGAAAGCCAAAATATTTTAAAACTCAGATTAGATTTTCCCCAGACCCTGGGGGTGACTCAGGCACCAGGGGGTGTGGCCTCAGCTACCTCCTGAGAATAGTTAAGAGACTGACAAGTGGGTGGATACGGCCCAAGGCAACACACACTGCCTAGCTTAGCTGGAGGGAGTGGAACTCAGCTCCAGGAAGTCCCAGAGAAGCGGAACCTTTGAACTAGGGACCGCGGTTTCTGGCAGACACTTCCAGTTTGAGCATAGGGGCTTCTTACGTCACCTGCTGCAGATACCCACTCCCCACCCGGACACATAGGCTGGGCTTCTTGCTGTCTTCACTATTCTACGCCCTCGAAGCACAGTAGTGCTAATCACCTCTGAGGCACTCCCAGGGAGGGGGTGGGGAACTCTCTCCCAGAGCTCTCTCTTAGCTCAGGCGCAGGGGCCGCTGCATCCATCCGGTCTGGGAAGAAGCTGGTAAAGAAGTAAATAATTTCCTACCCCAGGGACAGACCCCAAAAGATTTTTTTTAAGTATGAGCAAAAAAGCTAGAAAAACCATAGATTCCTTCTATACAGAGAAAGAGCGGGTGTCCAACCCCGAGGAAGTTGACAGCAGAGAATCAGATAACAACCTAAAGGGGAACGATTCCTGCCCCCCATCACATAACTCTCTCCTAGAAGAAGCTCTTAAGAAATTGAGGGAGATCGAAGAAAAATGGGGAAAAGAAAGGGAAGTTATGATAGAAAATAACAATGTCCTGAAATTGGAGTTGGAAAAAATAAAGAATTCACAGGAGATGCAGGGAAACAAAATTAGTGAATTAGAAAAGGTTAAAAAAACACAGGAAAGTAGGATTTCTGAATTGGAAAAGATAAAAAAGTCTCAAGAAAATAGAATTTCTGAATTGGAAAAAGAAAATAATTCTCAAAAAAAAAATTAGGGAAATGGAAAAAAACTCAATAGAGCAAAATAATTCATTTAAAAACGAAATTGGGCATTTACAAAAAGAACTAAAAACTGTGAAAGAAGAAAATAACTCCTTAAAAGTCAGGATGGAACAAATAGAAATGAATGATTCACAGAGAACCCAAGAATCAGTCAAACAAAACAAAAAAAATGAGAAGCTGGAGAACAACGTCAAATACTTACTGGGAAAATCTATAGACCTGGAAAATAGATCTAGGAGAGATAATCTGTGGATTATTGGACTTCCAGAAAACTATGACCAAAAAAAGAGCCTAGATTCTATTTTACAGGAAATTATCAAAGAGAACTGTCCAGAGATAATAGAAACAGAAGGGAAAGTAGATGTGGAAAGAATTCATCGAACTCCTTCTGAAATAGACCCTAAAAAAAGAACACCACGGAATATTGTGGCTAAGCTGCAGAATTACCACACAAAGGAGAAAATCCTGCAAGCAGCTAGAAAAAAACAATTTAAATACCAAGGTGCCACAATAAGGGTCACCCAAGATCTGGCTGCCTCCACATTAAAAGATAGAAGGGCCTGGAACCTGATATTCCGACAGGCAAAAGATCAAGGACTGCAACCAAGAATGAACTACCCAGCTAAGTTTAGCATCTTTTTCCATGGAAGAAGATGGTCATTCAATGAAACAGAGGAATTCTATATGTTTCTAAGAAAAAAACCAGACTTAAACAAAAAATTTGATCTACATCCACAAGACTGAAGAGAAACAGAAAAAGGTACACAGAACCCTTGAGAACTGTAACTCTGTTGTGGGTATATAAAAAATACTCAAGGATAATTTGATTTTACTGATATAAAAGAAAAAAAGGGGGGTGTAGTAAAGGGAAGGAGGTCGGTTCAGAAAAAGGGGAAGGAGTGATAAAAAGAGGGAAACTACATCCCAGGAAGAGACATAGAAAATACACCATATCTGAGGGAACTTAGTGAGGGGGAGAATCATTGTGTGAATCTTACTCTCATCAGAAGAGGCTCAAAGAGTAAATAATTAACATATTTGTTTTTCAGAGAATTTTCTCTCACCTCATTAAAAGGGGGGAGAGGAAAAGGGAAAAGGAAAAGGAGAATAAGTGAAGGGACTTGGAGGGAGGGGGGAGGGATCCAAAAAAAAAAGAGGGAGGGTTGTGCGGCACAAGGGGGGTCTGTAAATTAAATATCGGGGAGGGGGATCAGGGGGGTCAAGGGAAAAAAGCATAAGCTGGGGATAATACGATGGCAGGAAATACAGAATTAGTAATTTTAACTGTAAATGTAAATGGGATGAACGATCCCATCAAACGGAGACGGATAGTAGATTGGATCAAAAAGCAGAACCCTACAATATGTTGCCTACAGGAAACACACTTAAAGCAGGGAGATACATACAGAGTAAAGGTAAAAGGTTGGAACAGAGCCTATTATGCTTCAGGTAAAGCCAAAAAAGCAGGGGTAGCTATCCTTATCTCAGATCAAGCAAAAGCAGAAGTAGATCTTGTTAAAAAAGATAAGGAAGGAAACTATATCCTGCTGAAAGGTAGCATAAATAATGAAGCCATATCAATACTAAACATATATGCACCAAGTGGTATAGCATCTAACTTTCTAAAGGAAAAGTTAGGAGAACTGCAAGAAGAAATAGACAGTAAAACTATAATAGTGGGAGATCTCAACCTTGCACTCTCAGATTTAGACAAATCAAACCACAAAACAAACAAGAAAGAAATTAAAAAAGTAAATAGAACATTAGAAAAACTAGGTATGATAGACCTTTGGAGAAAACTGAATGGCAATAGGAAGGAATATACTTTCTTCTCAGCAGTTCATGGATCCTATACAAAAATTGACCATATACTAGGACATAAAGATCTCAAAATTAAATGTAGGAAGGCAGAAATAATAAATGCCTTCTTCTCAGATCACAATGCAATAAAAGCTACATTCAGTAAAAAGTTAGGGGTAAATAGACCAAAAAGTAATTGGAAACTGAATAATCTCATCTTAAAGAATGACTGGGTGAAAGAGCAAATTATAGAAACAATTAATAATTTCACCCAAGATAATGATAATGATGAGACATCATATCAAAATCTTTGGGATGCAGCTAAAGCAGTAATAAGGGGAAATTTTATATCTTTAGAGGCTTATTTGAAGAAAATTGAGAAAGAGAAGATTAACGAATTGGGCTTACAACTTAAAAGGCTAGAAAAAGACCAAATTATAAACCCCCAACCAAAAATTAAACTCGAAATACAAAAATTAAAAGGAGAAATCAATAAAATTGAAAGTAAAAAAACTATTGAATTAATAAATAAAACCAAGAGTTGGTTTTATGAAAAAGCCAATAAAATAGATAAACCTTTGGTAAATTTGATCAAAAAAAAAGAAAGAGGAAAATCAAATTGATAGTCTTACAAATGAAAAGGGGGATCTTTCCACCAATGAAGAGGAAATTAGAGAAATAATAAGGAGTTACTTTGCCCAACTTTATGCCAATAAATTTGATAACTTAAGTGAAATGGATGACTTCCTCCAAAAATATAGGCTCCCTAGATTAACAGAGGAGGAGATAAATTGCTTAAATAGTCCCATTTCAGAAAAAGAAATAGAACAAGCTATTAATCAACTCCCCAGGAAAAAATCCCCAGGGCCAGATGGATTCACATGTGAATTCTACCAAACATTTAAAGAACAATTAGCCCCAATGTTATATAAATTATTTGAAAAAATAGGGGATGAAGGAGTCCTACCAAATTCCTTTTATGACACAGACATGGTACTGATACCTAAACCTGGTAGATCGAAAACTGAGAAAGAAAATTATAGACCAATCTCCTTAATGAATATTGATGCTAAAATCTTAAATAAGATATTAGCAAAAAGACTTCAGAAAATCATCTCCAAGATAATACACTATGATCAAGTAGGATTTATTCTAGGAATGCAGGGCTGGTTTAATATTAGGAAAACTATTAATATAATTGACCATATTAATAATCAAATTAATAAGAACCATATGATCATCTCAATAGATGCAGAAAAAGCATTTGACAAAATCCAACATCCATTCCTACTAAAAACTCTTGAGAGTATAGGAATAAATGGATTATTCCTTAGAATAATCAGGAGTATATATTTAAGACCGTCAGTAAGCATAATATGCAATAGAAATAAACTGCAACCTTTCCCAGTAAGATCAGGAGTGAAACAAGGTTGCCCACTATCACCATTACTATTCAATATAGTACTAGAAACGCTAGCCTCGGCAATAAGAGCCGAGAAAGAGATTCAAGGAATTAGAGTAGGAAATGAGGAAATCAAACTATCACTTTTTGCAGATGACATGATGGTATACTTAGAGAACCCCAAAGACTCTGCTAAAAAGCTACTAGAAATAATTCAAAATTTCAGCAAAGTGGCAGGATACAAAATAAATCCACATAAATCCTCGGCATTTTTATATATCACTAACAAAATGCAACAGCAAGAGATACAAAGAGAAATTCCATTCCAAACAAATGTTGAGAGTATAAAATATTTGGGAATCCATCTACCAAAGAAAAGTCAGGAATTATATGAGAAAAATTACAAAACACTTGCCACAAAAATAAAATCAGATTTAAATAATTGGAAAGACATTCAGTGCTCTTGGATAGGCCGAGCGAATATAATAAAGATGACAATACTCCCCAAACTAATCTATTTATTTAGTGCTATACCAATCAGACTCCCAAGAAACTATTTTAATGACCTAGAAAAAATAACAACAAAATTCATATGGAAGAATAAAAGGTCAAGAATTGCAAGGGAACTAATGAAAAAAAACTCAGAGGAAGGTGGTCTAAGTGTACCTGATCTAAAGCTATATTATATAGCAGCAGTCACCAAAACCATTTGGTATTGGCTACGAAATAGACCGGTAGATCAGTGGAACAGATTAGATACAAAGGACAAAAAAGGGTACATCTATAGCAATCTAATCTTTGACAAACCCAAAGATCCCAACATTAGGGATAAAAATTCATTATTCGGAAAAAACTGTTGGGAAAACTGGAAATTAGTATGGCAGAAATTAGATATGGATCCACACTTAACACCATATACCAAGATAAGATCAAAATGGGTCCATGATTTAGGCATAAAGAGGGAGATAATAAATAGATTAGAGGAACAGAGGATAATCTACCTCTCAGACTTGTGGAGGAGGAAGGAATTTATGACCAGAGGAGAACTAGAGATCATTATTGATCATAAAATAGAAGATTTTGATTACATCAAACTAAAAAGTTTCTGTACAAATAATACTAATGCAAACAAGATTAGAAGGGAAGTAACAAATTGGGAAAATATTTTTAAAAACAAAGGTTCTGACAAAGGTCTCATTTCCAAAATATATAGAGAAGTGACACAAATTTATAAGAAACCGAACCATTCTCCAATTGATAAATGGTCAAAGGATATGAACAGACAATTCTCAGAGGAAGAAATTGAAACTATATCCACTCACATGAAAGAGTGTTCCAAATCACTACTGATCAGAGAAATGCAAATTAAGACCACTCTGAGATACCACTACACACCTGTCAGATTGGCTAAGATGACAGGAACAAATAATGACAAATGTTGGAGGGGATGTGGGGAAACTGGGACACTAATACATTGCTGGTGGAGTTGTGAAAGAATCCAGCCATTCTGGAGAGCAATCTGGAATTATGCCCAAAAAGTTATCAAACTGTGCATACCCTTTGACCCAGCAGCGCTACTACTGGGATTATATCCCGGGGAAATACTAAAGAGCGGAAAGAGACATATATGTGCCAAAATGTTTGTGGCAGCTCTTTTTGTTGTAGCTAGAAACTGGAGGATGAATGGATGTCCATCAGTTGGAGAATGGTTGGGTAAATTGTGGTATATGAAGGTTATGGAATATTATTGCTCGGTAAGAAATGACCAGCAGGAGGAATACAGAGAGGCCTGGAGAGACTTAAATCAACTGATGCTGAGTGAAATGAGCAGAACCAGAAGATCACTGTACACTTCAACAACAATACTGTATGAGGATGTATTCTGATGGAAGTGGAAATCTTCAACATAAAGAAGATCCAACTCACTTCCAGTTGATCAATGATGGACAGAGGTAGCTGCACCCAGAGAAGAAACACTGGGATGGGAATGAAAATTGTTAGCACTAATATCTGTCTGCCCAGGTTGCATGTACCTTCGGATTCTTATGTTTATTGTGCAAAAAGAAAGTGATATTCGCACACATGTATTGTACCTAGACTATATTGTAACACATGTAAAATGTATGGTATTGCCTGTCGTCGGGGGGAGGGAATAGAGGGAGGGGGGGTAAACTGGAAAAATGAATACAAGGGATAATATTATAATATATATATATATATATATATATATATATATATATATATATATATATATATATATATATATATATATATATATATATATATATATATATATATATATATATATATATATAAAAAAGAAAGATAAAGTAAAAAATGAAAATATCAATGAGGTACCTGAGTTTCCTCAGTGAATTCAATTCACTAGTCTTGGACAAGAATACCTTAAGAACTACTCAATGTGATCTGCTCACTTGGACCTTTAGAAAACGAGGGTGCTTGGGAGAGTCAGCTAATTTTTTTAAAAATATGTAAGAGTGTAGTGCCTGATGTCTCTGAGACAGTGAAATTAACTTTATTTCCTGGCAAAATTCAAAAGCATATCATTGAAAAAATGTTTTGTGGACATTTAGTAAGAGATGCATTAACCACTAAAAGCCAACATGGCTTCATCAATCATTGACTCTGTCAATCAAACAAACATTATTTGCTTTTTATTTTTTTTTACAAGGTAGCCAGACAGGTAACTCAGGAAGATACTTTTGACTTTAATGTATTACTGGAAATTTACTATGTTTTTATGGGAATATTCCAGAGATCCATCTTTGGTCCTTTGTTTTTTCCCTTTTTTTGGATCATTCTTAGATCAAGTAAGCAAGCTAAGTGCTTGGTGCTCTGCTAATTGCTGGGAAAGGAAAAATAAAATTCAAACAATCTCTATCATGAAGATGATTTTCTTTTAATGGCGAAGATAATGTGATCATCAATTATCAGATAATATGGAAATAGGAATAGAAAATCTGTTATTCTGGATAAATGGTGTTTTAGCAGTCTAAAACCATGATAGCATTCCAATAAGACAAGAATTTCATTAAGCTCCATGTAATTTTCTGTACTTACATTCAAAAAATCAACTTTATAATAGCAGATGTGGAAGATATAGATAGAAAGGAGTTTACAGGAGAATTACTTTTGGAAGCTAAGGAACTGTAAGCCCAAATGAAGTGATGAATGCATCACATAATAACCAAAGCAACTAATGACTTCATGTGCTACACTGAGAGATAAAGTAGATGACAGACTCTCTTGGTCAGAACACAGCTTAACTACTGTGTCTAGTTCTAAGTGTTGCATTATAGGAAGAATGATGACATGCTGGAGAATATCAGATGAGAATGGAGATCATGCTTTGGAGGGAGGGACAGGATACATATATTCAATGATGTAAAGGATTGTTATGTAGAAAAAAAAAATTAGATCCTAGAGAGCCTAACAAAGAAGTTACAAATAGAAATTTGATTTTTAAAAGATATTTTTAAACGATTATGATGATTAAAAACCAAAATACTTAAAGGGTCACTGGGATCTTCTGCCCACTGTTTTCAGACAAAAAGCTGGAAGAACTTTTTGTTGAAGATATTAGCTAAATAATTTTTATTTAGCGCATACGTTGTCAAGATGAAATGGTAAACGAATGCATACCAGCCTTATTGTCTCAGTTTCCTTGGGCAGTAGCATCAGCATCACCCTTATTATTTCTTCCTTAAGTTTTTATTTTTTAGTCAATATTCAGATATTGTTCGATTTCAATATTCATTTTAGTTTGGAGGAAATAAATGTCCTGTAGCCAATCTATACTGTGTACAAAGTACCTCCTTGACTTTCCTCTTTTGGGGACATCATAGATATCACCAAAACCTAAATTCAAATAGAAGATTCTGCAAAATCCTGTTTCTGCTATTTATTACCCTGAATAAAATGCTTCACTATTATTTACTCAAAATTATATACAGACTTGCCATAAGCCCTAGTTTGCCTCTTATTGTCTTTTTGCAGACATGGTTTCCTTTGAGCCTCATATCTTCTATCTGTGAAAGTTAGATTATGGCAAAACAGGATGCTGGGAACAGCCTTGTGTAGGTTGTTTTGGAGGGGAGCGGTAGAGTCCCAGCTACAACTGGAGCCTTTCTTTTTTTTATTTATTTATAATTTTTTGACAGTATATGTGCATGAGTAATTTTTTATAACATTATCCCTTGTATTCATTTTCCAAATTATCCCCCCCTCCTTCTACTCCCTCCCCTAAATGACAGGCAATCCCATACATTTTACATGTGTTACAATATAACCTAGATAACAATATATGTGTATAAATCCCATTTTCTTGTTGCACATTAAGTATTAGATTCCGAAGGTGTAAGTAACCTGGGTAGATAGAGAGTAGTGCTAACAATTGACATTCACTTCCCAGTGTTCCTTCTCTGGGTGTAGTTATTTCTGTCCATCATTGATCAACTGGAAGTGAGTTGGATCTTCTTTATGTTGAAGATTTCCACTTCCATCAGAATATATCTTCATACAGCATTGAAGTGTATAATGATCTTCTGGTTCTGCTCATTTCACTCAGCATCAGTTGATATAAGTCTCTCCAAGCCTCTCTATATTCCTCCTGTTGCTCATTTCTTACAGAACTATAATATACCATAACATTCATATACCATAATTTACCCAACCATTCTCCAATGGATGGACATCCATTCATCTCAACTGGAGCCTTTCAATGGGACCATGTTTCCATCCAGTGATGCTGCTTACATTGCTTCACCCAGAGTGTTGCTTCTCCCTGGCCTGTGGTTGCTTCTGTGATATTTTTTTTTATTTTAAGCAGTATGGCTGGAGATGAAAGTCAAGGTTACAGCCAGCATACATTCTTATGTGAGTCTCAGTCTTTAGTAGGGCTTCCTCACCTGACTAGAACATTATCTTCCCATTATCACTCTCTTTTGCTGACTGATCTCAAATGGCAAAAGGAGGTGATAATTGGAAGAAAATATTTTAGTTCTTCTAGTACTTGGAAAAGGGAGGAGACATATCACCAGGGCTGCTTCTGCTGCTGTAATGAAGGTACAGTGTTCTCAGGGTGAAACTTTTAAGGTGATGGATTGTCAGTGGCTCTGCATGCTTCATTGTTGAAGTGACTTCTTGTAAGCAGAAGCAGGAAAGCATTTGAATCTAGAAAATCCAGTTTCCCTTTGCTGACATGGTTTAGATATTTGCTTTTAAACTAGTGAGGATCCTGAGATTGTACATGACTTAAGGATAGGGAATAAAGCATGCATTGTGTAACTGAGTAAAGTGGTCTAATGGAAAGGGCACTGCTGTGGAAGGAAAAGCATTCCCCATGCTCACTTCTCTCTGGGTTTCAAGGCCCATCCCAAAGTTCTACTTCACAAACCCTTCTAATCCACAAATCTATAAATTCTTTCTTCTTGTTCTTTTTTTTTCTTATTCTTCTTCTTCTTGTACTTTCTCCTCCCTTCCTCTCCTTCCTCTGCCTCCTTCCCTTTTCTAGTCCCTCCATCCCTCCATCTTTCCATCCCCTTTGTCCCTTCCCTGTTCTTCCATCCTCCCTATCCCCCTAATTCTCCCCCTCCCTTTCATCATCTCTGTGTCTCTTCATCCCTCTCACCATCTCTGCATGTCTCTCTCTCTTTCACTCTCTCTGTCTCTCTGTCTCTCTCACACACACAAACACATACACACACACACACACACACACACACACACCAAACTTAACAAAAATATAACATTGAATTGTCAATATGAAAGATCAGTTTTAAGGAATTGAATATGGAGAAATTGTTTAAACATACAAAAATTATTTATGCTATTATATATGTCTATTATATGGTTAAGCTTCACATTAACAATAGAACACTTCAAAAGAAAGCTTGCAAGAATTATGGTTAAAATGGTAATCTGGTCAGACAAAAGAGTTGCAGAGAAAGAACAGACACAGAACCATTAAAGGGGGAAGAGGGATCATAGTTCAGAAAACTCACATCGGCAATGGGTTCAATTGGCAACACTACATAAATGCCATGAAGGGTATAGCACCCTCCAAAATCTATAAAGGACTTTTGGGGAAGGAAGGGGAAGCTAAGGGTGAGAAAACAAGGGAAGGATCCATGGATGGAGAAGATTAACGAATAATAAAGCAAGTTAGGGAGAACAATTTAAATAAAGCCTTGGTAAGGATAAGAAAGATAAGTTTGTATGTATATATCTACATCTTAACTGTAGCTTGCTTGGGGGTGGGGAATGAAAGGGAGGTGTGTGTGTCTGTGTGTGTGTGTGTGTGTGTGTGTGTGTGTGTGTGTGTGTATATGTGTATAGCCTTCTTGGGGTGGTAGGGCAGGGTAAAAGAGGAGAAAAAAAAAAGAATAAAGTAAATAATGTGTGTGGCAGAGAACCAAATAGTGTTGGAAGTAAAGAAAAAGTGGACATTGATGAATATATTTTTTCTTCTAATATACACATACACAGACACACACACACAGAGTTTCTTGATATGACAACCAGCTACTGTTACTTAGTGACTTTCATAAGGCTATTTTTTGTCTTCCCAGTTATTATTATTCTTTACTCTTTAATATTAGCTGTATTATATATAAGAAGTTTACTCTGTATCTATTTCCTTGGGTACATGTTATATATTCTCAGTAGAGTATAAGCAGCTTGAGACCACAGGATGTTTAATTGTCACATATTCAGCTTGTTTCAGAGGGGCTTCTATTTTTATTATGCTTTCAAAAGTTTATTGAAGTGGATATAAGACTATTACATAAGACTCATACAAAAGTCTATTCCGTTTGTGTACTTGTCTATTTTGACTGCTATTGAATTTTTTAAAAAATCACCATGGTCTCATTGCTTAGATGAGTACAGAGCAAGTAACCAGAGAAAAAGGAGGAGGTGGGAGCTAACAATCAACATGTCAGTGGATTAAAAAGTTCTTTTATTTCTGGGTAAAAGAAACATAACAATTTGAAGTGTGGGTGAAGACTTGATGGTCTGTAACTAGCTTCGAAAGTCTATAGACATGTTTCTTTGGACTATTCTTGTTGAATAGAGCTAATCTTACTACCTAAAGCAATATTTAACCATCACAATAAACTTTTATTGTCCAGAACAATTTGGGGATTGGGTTGTCTTAATTTAAAAAAAAAAAAAACATTTAAAGGAATTGTCAGAAATATTATAGCTTGCCCAATTCCCAAGTACCTAAATACCTTGCCCGTTTCTATGGATGTTGTCAATGTTGATGAAACAAGTTAATTCCTACTGAATAAATGAATAAATAAAGGAAACACTTATTAAGCAAAGCATTATGATAAGGACTAGAGATACAAATAGAACAGTAAGTCTTAGGGAACTTCTAATGAGAAGATAACTTTTTATTTCAAACCTCTTTTCAACATAGAAGCCTTAGAATTTTAAACTGGAAGGAATATTAGAAATCACTTCAAATCCCCGACAATGTACGGGGAAATGGGCTCATTGTTACCCAGTGACTGGCAGAGAAGGAAGCCTGTTACTGCTAAATGTTGAATGCTTTTCATCTTCAAATATGATGAGGTATCCAAACTCTGGGCATCTTAAAGCTTTAGAAACAGAGCTTCTGAAGAACTGAATGAGAAAACCAGATGATTTTGTCTTCAAGCATGATTTTTTTGGAGAAAGGTGGGGGAAACAGCAGCAGCATCTAGTTAATCAATAAACATTTATCAATCTTCAATTCTATCAGACATTATACAAAGCTCTAATAAAGGAAATAATAGTAATTGTTACATTATAATAAAAATCCTTTACATGCATTGGACACAATTGTATAAATAATCATTTCTGTAGAGTGAGTTACAATTTGTTCACTCTCTTAGTTAAGTTGACCACACCAAGTCATGAGAGTACATTTCTAAAGAATGGCCAAAACCCAGTAAAAAAGAGGAGGAAGAGAAAGGAGAATGTTCCTGATTCAGCAGCTGTCAGGCAAGTAAGAGAAATGAAACATTGAAGGACAAATTCCTGAGCCTGTGGCTATTGCTTCTATTCAAACTAGATCACATCTCCTCCATACCGTTAACTCCTAAGCTCCATTGTGAGTGAAAAACCCATTCTCAAATCCTTCGTGATCTCTGGAGCAGGGAATAATTTCAGGCAGACGTTGCTTAAACTATAGAAATATATATGGACACAATTATAAGCTATCACTCCCTAACTATAATAACATAGGCAAGGGATTTGGAACTAGGGTTGCCTTGGAGCAGACATGACACTGGTAGCAGGATAGAGATTTCAACCTAGGCCTGGTCCTGTTGGATCTAATGCCTTCTAACCCCCATGTTGTTGTCTCCCTTAATGAATAACACTTCTATGATTTTGTGATAGTGTGTCTCTGAGAAGATTGGGAGAAGGACACATTGGGGTGATGAACGTAGGCAGCTCCCCAGATGCACAGTCTCATGGGATGGGCTTGGAGTGATTCCAGCACAGGATGAGATGTCCATCCAATTGAGAGCACGTATCTGACGATTGTGGCTGGAAACATTCACGGTGACTGAGTGGAAATGAAAAGTTAGAGACAGTTCTTGAGAATCTATATGTTCAAGCTCCTTATAGACCATCAGGACATTGGGATTAGGGAAATGTGTCATAACTGAATTAGGTAACTTTTACTAAACTTGTAAGTGGGGAGAGTTGTATTCCTAACCTAAATGTAGCTGTGTTCTCGCCTTCCCTCCCTCCCTCCCCCTCTCTCTCTCATTCTCTCTCTCTGTCTCTTTGTCTGTCTCTGTCTCTGTCTCTCTCTGTATATGTATATGTGTGTGTGTGTATATATGTATATACACACACATTTATTTACTTGTTTTTGCTGAGGCAATTGGGATTAAGTGACTTGCCTAGGGTCACACAGCCAAGAAATATTAAATGTCTGAGGCCGGATTTAAACTCGGGTCCTTCTGACTTCAGGTTGGTGCTGTATCCACTATACCAACTAGCTGCCTCTAGCTGAACTGTATTGTAAATCAATGGGCATAGGCAGATAGCTAACTAGAGAGTACTTTCTGTCAGCTGGAGCCTAACATCAGGTCACTTCTCAAGGAACATCTATGATATCAGTGAAAAGCAATTTCACTGCCCTGGACCAAGCCCAGAAGAGGTTCTTCCTGGAATCGTCTAATTGGTAGATTTGGAAAGACAGATGGGGAAAATCAGGTTTAAGTGAAGTCTGGAAACCTTTTTTCAGTAAGTGTTTATTAAGTTAATATTATATACCAGAACACTCCATTACATGCAGGGATATGACACTGCTCAGGTACATACATACTTACACACACAGAGTCTCTGCTCTTCTCAAGAAGTTCACAATCTATAATAGGGGAAATATATAGAAAACTATGTGAAAACAAGAGAAATCCAAGGTAAATAGGTGGTAGTTGCAGAGAAAAGGCAGTAAAATTTGAGATTTGTGAAACCTTTGTGGAGACTTAAAGGAAACCAAGATGGAGATAAGGAGGCAGATGCTCTAATGTTGGTGAATAAACATGGATTAGAAGCCTGGTTCTATTACCTTGCACAGTATAAATAAGGATAATAACAATTAGCCATGTACCTAGCTAATTGGAGTACCTAAGAATTTGTGTGAGGAGACTCACTTCAAGGATTTATGATTACTTCATTGAGAATATTTATCTTCCATTGGGATTCAAAGTCCTTGGGACAAATAATTATATTAGATAACTTTGTTTTCCTCACATTAATTTCTAATTCAGGCTTCCAAGGATACTAGCCTGATATATTTTATCTGACAAGATTAAAATGGATTGAGTCATTTCCCCAATTTCAGGTAGTTTTCCCTCAGTTGAGCATTTACATGGAAATTCCATTGCTTTTGTTTGTAGTATGGTGTCATATTTGCATTTTTATCATAGATACAGATTTCATTGCTTATTGGTAATAATTTTAATTTTGGGGATTTAAAAAAATGGATAGAATTCCAAGGGATCATGCAAAATTGTTGCTATTAAAAGAGCAAATATTAGGACTTTTAAGAATTTTAAGAATTCAGGAGTTTCAAAATTCATTCATGCAAACAGAGAGATGGGGCTAGATCAGGGCAAAGCATATGACCATTCTCAGCATCATTGTCATGTGTAAAATGGAGATATGAACAGTTCTGACATGACTGGATTGTTGTGAGGATTGGAATAAATAATAAAGGAAAAGTACTCTGCAAACCTTCAAGCAATACATAAGTGTTAGCTTATAAATTAAAAAACAAACAAACAAACACTGTTTCAACAAAAGATATGGGATGCTGCAGTTGCAAATTAAAAAAAAAAAGTTCTAAGAATTGACCAGTTATTTCTACAAAATATTCCAGCTGACACTCAGAAGACAAACACATTCTTTTTGAGGGACTTGGGTTCTTATTCTTAAGAGAACATTGAAACTGTTTTACTTTATTTTTTTTATTAATTTTTATAATTATAATATTTTCTTTGACAGTACATATGTATAGGTAGTTTTTTGTTTTTGTTTTTTGTTTTTTTACAACATTATCCCTTGTACTCTCTTCTGTTCCAAGTTTTTCCCCTCCTTCCCTCCACCCCCTCCCCTAGATGGCAGGGATTCCCATACATATTAAATACATATTAAATATCTTATAGTATATCTTAAGTACAATATATATGTGCAGAACCAAATTTTGTTGTTGTTGTTGCAAAGGAAGGATTGTATTCGCAAAGTAAAAATAATCTGGGAAGAAAAACAAAACAAAAACCAAAAAACCAAAAAAACAAAAAAACAAAACAAATAAAAAAACAATGCTCTCAGTTTACACTCATTTCCCAGTGTCCCTTTTCTGGGTGTAGCTGATTCTGTCCATCATTGGTCAATTGGAATTGGATTAGCTCTTCTCTATGTTGAAGATTTCCACTTCCATCAGAATACATCCTCATACAGTATCATTGTTGAGGTGTATAATGATCCCCTTGTTCTACTCGTTTCACTCAGCATCAGTTGATGTAAGTCTCTCCAGGCCTCTCTGTATTCCTCCAGTTGGTCATTTCTTACTGAACAATAATATTCCATAACATTCATATACCATTATTTACCCAACCATTCTCCAATTGATGGGCATCCATTAATTTTCCAGTTTCTAGCCACTACAAAAAGAGCTGCCACAAACATTTTGGCACCTAGAGGTCCCTTTCCCTTCTTTAGTATTTCCTTGGGGTATAAACCCAGTAGTAGCCCTGCTGGATCAAAGGGTATGCACATTTTGATAACTTTTTGTGCATAATTCCAAATTGCTCTCCAGAATGGTTGGATTCTTTCACAACTCCACCAACAATGCATCAGTATCCCAGTTTTCCCACAGCCCCTCCAACATTCATTTTTATTAGTTCCTGTCATCTTAGCCAATCTGACAGGTGTGTAGTGGTATCACAGAGTTGTCTTAATTTGCATTTCTCTGATCAGTAGTGATTTGGAACACTCTTTCATATGAGTGGAAATAGTTTTAATTTCATCATCTGAAAATTGTCTGTTCATATCCTTTGACCATTTATCAATTGAAGAATGGCTTGATTTCTTATAAATTAAAGTCAATTCTCTGTATATTTTGGAGATGAGGCATTTATCAGAACGTTTAACTGTAAAAATGTTTTCCCAGTTTACTTCCCTTCTAATCTTGTTTGCATTAGTTTTGTTTGTGCAGAAACTTTTTAATTTGGCATAATCAAAATTTTCTATTTTGTGATCAATAATGGTCTGTAGTTCTCCCTTGGACACAAACTCCTTCCTCCTCCACAAGTCTGAGAGGTAAACCATCCCATGTTCCTCCAATTTATTTATGATTTCGTTCTTTATGCCTAAATCTTGGACCCATTTTGATCTTATCTTAGTATGTGGTGTTAAATGTGGGTCCATGCCTAGTTTCTACCATACTAATTTCCGAAACTGGTTTACTTTAAAAAAAAATTCTGACAATTACTGGGATGAAAAAAATCTGTGGTGGACCAGATAACATAAAGATTGAAGTCAGAAATCTGCTAAGACTGAAGATTGGGGTGAAAAAAGTTTTTTTTTTCTAATAAAAATTGCTTCATAACTGAAGGCCATATGCAAACAGAATTTCCCATGAACCTATAAGGTCTGAGAGTCTTTGGTAGGTGGTAAAATGTTTCTTTCTTTTTTTTTTTTTTTTTTTTGGTGTGTGAGGCTTAGAAGCCTAGAAGACTTATCTTAATTGAGGGGATGATAAATTTAAATAAATACATTGACAAGCTGGGGACTGTAATAGTTCCAGAATCTTAACACTTCCCAAACTGAGGTACTGTAGTACAATCTAATCTCATGATCCATATCATAAGAGGTTCAGCCAAGAGATGGAACTGTAGATATTTCTGGGATATGAGACTTCACCCCACTGAAAATCAGTGAGCTATAGACAAAGCTAGTTTTAGGGAAACGTTAAAGTCTATTAATTTCACTTGATAAAACTAATTTCTAGAGAAAAAAATAATGTCAAAATTGTGAACTCACATTTGTATATGGGACAAATCATATAAAACAAGTGATTGCTGGAGAAATATTGCAGAGCCAATGTAAAGATGCAAAAAGTTATGATAATTATATGTATATTAATAAATTTAATTGTCCTTTGTCCTGATTACTTTATCAGTTACTTGTAGTGGTAAAGGAGATCTCATATGCCGAGTTGAATCTATTTATTGATGAGGAACCTGTTGCCAGAAAAGCTGCACATTAATAGTAAATTTAAAAGCTGCTTGCTCCCTGGAAGCTTGCTAAAAAGCAGAGATATCATTTATTAAAGAGTTCTGTAGAAGAAAGGAATGTCTTTTTTTATTGTTCGTCTTCCCAGTCTTAATGTATCACTAGGAGGATTGGACTTTAACAAAATAGAGACTTAGGAATTGTGGTGCTGGCTAAGACTTTTGACAAATCCTTGGACAGGAAGGGGATCAAATTAATCAAAACTTATAGAAATTAACTTTGACCATTCAGTGGAAATAAAAATACTGAAGCTAAGATATTTTGGCCACATAATGAGAAGAAAACTCATTGGAAAAGATTCTGATGCTGAGAAAGAGTGAAGCCAAAAGGAGAAGTGTATGGCGGAGGATGAGATAGGTAGATTATAGCATGAAAGTAACAGACATGAGCTTGGACAGGTTGGTGAAAATTAAACAAACGCTTGGGAAGCTATGATCCATGGGATTATGAAATTAAAAAAATAGACTTGGCCAATACTTGAGTAATAAAAATTTGAATCAAGAAACTCTGACTCTCTAACTAAAAAGTTTTCTTTGAAGCTTTCTGCCATTGTTGACTATCGAGGGCCAGCTCTGAGGAATCAGAAGATTCAGGCCAGCCCAGGTTTTCCCTGTAGCTTGTCCTCCATCCTATGGCTATATAAACTCAGGATGCAGCTCATCATTTCTCTGTTCTGTCCCTTGAGATAACCCTGGAGATAACAAGGAAGCGAGGAAACGTTCAGAATGACTCCTTAGAATAGTCAGGGTGACTCCCTAGATCATATCCTCATGATAAAATGTTTGTTATTGGTTTAATAAAAATATATAAACCCTTGCCCTCAGATTAATAAACAGAGTTTCTTCTTCACATATCCTGCCTGACCTGTGTTTCATTTCAGCCCTTACACCCAAGATCTAAAACCTCACTGGTTGTCTGGATGCTACGGCTGGACCAGCAACAATAGTAGATAGATTCCATCAAAGGATGTAGAGTAATCATGCTGAACTCACCTTGTGAGGAGCTCTGAGCTCAGTGAGGTTTGCTTATCCAAGCCAATGTATAATCCACCATCTGGGAAGGTAGTGAAGGCTTTCCAACTAGGTAGGGCCTATCAGAATTTAGCTTAGGAACATAGAGTCAATTCAGTATGAAGATGGGGCCTTACTGGGGATTGATTAGAAGTCAACTATTAAATACATTTTGTCCCCAAATAGTTGACTTTTATCCAACAAGAAGTAGACTAGCCTTCTGAGCATGTATTGGTCTGATCATACAGTCTAACAATTACACGTTGACCCCCATTCTCTTTCCTTTAAAGAAAAAGAAAAGTCCTTCTGGAGAAAAATGCAAATGAAATGCTTAGTTTAGTAAAAAATACTTTCAGTAGTCTGTATGACTCCATTTCAGATACTAACTGTGTGTGATACCTGTAACATGCTGTTGTCTCCAGAAGCTGCCGATCTCTCTCTGGGAGGAGATCTGCTGTGTCAACTCAAATCTCTCGGACAGATTCTTCTTCCTGCAGAGAGCCGACTTCCCTTCCTGCAGAGAGCTGCATCAAGCCTGGTGTAGAGCAGAAACTTCTTCTATCTCTGGAGTGCTGTCCTCTTTTATCCTCCCAGAGAATGGGCGTGGGATAATGCAAGGGCTTCTGGGAAAAAGTACTCCAACCATTGAGCTTGCTTCTCCTAGAATTCCTAAGGTGTAAACTCCCTTTAAAGGCCCAAACCAAAGGTCTGAGCCAGAGAACTGTCAAGTCAACCTGAATTCTCACCTTGTCACTGTCTAGACAATCTGAGTTCTCACCTTGTCACTGTCCAGACAACCTAAGTTCTCATCTGGTAATCCTAACAGATACCTTTTTGTGATTTTTTTTTTGAATATTAAAACTTTAAAGAATGCTATATATTTCATGTGGCTTTCAGATACAAGTTGGGATGCCTTTAAGACCACATAAGGGATAAGATTACTCCTGTGATTTAATTAGTAAGTTTAAAGCCTATATAAGGAAATTCCATCTATAATAAGTCAGTCTCCAGTTGTGCTTTAGCTTTGTGTACAATGAAAGTCTTGGATTAGATGGATTGTTTAATCTTCATGATCTCTAAATCCACAATGCTTTGATCCTCAACTTTCATTTGGTTCAGTGCCTCATATATAAACTCATCCTTACTATGCAGTATTATGGAAAACAAACAATTATTCTCACATGAGGAAAATATGCCATTTTCCTGTGAATGTGAATCAGTAACAGAGAACATGATTGGGGTAGGAATTCAAATTAATCTGTTCTTGAAAAAAAACTAAATATAGGAATGCTTCAATAACTAAAACAACTTGAAATACCCTTTATGACCAGAGGTAGTTAACAAGTTAGTATTCAACATTGTCATATAGATTTAAGTGTTTTTTTGAAAACAAGTTTTCTGTTAATATGTAATTATAGATCCAAGAAAATATACTTTCTGCATGTGAGAATGGCTGGAAAAGGTATATGATCCCCTACTTCCTTCTTTCAGAAACTTGGATATGAATGGTGGGAAGAACTGAAATAGAAAACTATACATTTATATTGAGAGGAGCAACAGGTACACAGAGAATGAAGAGAAAGCATAAACTAGATAAATATAAAATAGTTTCAGAGGAAAAGAGCACTGGCAACTATGGGCAAAAGGAAAGATTGCTCATAAAAGATAACATGTGATAGAAACCAGGAATTCTAAAAGACAGAGAGGACAGGATATTCTGTGGCTTGCAAGACCAGTCTGTTTAACAGCACAGACAAATTGAAGGTCATGTGCTAAGATCTCTAATTAGGAATATTTGTCTCTACATTAGAATGTAGAGCACATGACTGGAATAAGGCTTATTGAGCTTGGAAAGGTACATTCGAGACAGATGGTGAAGAATCGGATTGTCAAACAAAAGAGTTTGTATTTTACTGCTGGAGGAAGGCTAGAGGCTATTGTCAGGAAGGTGGGTGGGATAAAAATGTTAGTAACAGATGAAATATTAAGAATTAGACATTTTTAGAAAAATGAAATTAATCATTAACTTGGAATTGTTAATCATTTGTATATGTTCTCTTCTACTTAACCTCCTACTCTTCTCTCCCTTGTCAATATTGAATCACTCATTAAAATTCAATTTTTGTTTATTTGTTTTTGACAAGGATTTATTATTTATCCTTCTTATTGTTCCTCGCTGAGCAATTTTAAATAAATTAAAATTAAAACCCTCATAATCAGTATCATTATGCACCAAAATTTATTTCCACATTGGTTTTGTCCAAAAAGGGATGTCTCATCCTTCACTTTCTAACCTTCAAATAATTATTTGAAATGGGCACCTCCTCTTTCCACCTTTGGTTATATCCTAAGCTATCAAGCAGAAACTAATCTCGGCCACAGTGATAGTGGTCATTTACTCTAGAGAGCCTTGCCCAGATCTAAAGCTACCACAGAAATCAAAAGACTGCCTGGTGGGCACAAGTACTTTATTAATTTATAGTTTGTGCCTCAAAAGAGAATTCCTTTCCAGGAAATAGATATTTTTTTTTACCTTCTGATTAAAAGAAATAATAATGTCAACATATACACTTAATCCTCTCAATCTTGCTCCCAAATTCTCCTTCCTCAGTTACATTGGATAGTTAGTTGTGTTTTGTTTTGTTTTGGTTTTACATGCAAAAATAATTATCTGGCAGGTACTGGGATATTGGGATAAGAGAAACTATTTTTCAGGTGTTCGAAAAAGAAAAAGAAAAAAGAAAATTGACTAGGGACTGAAGTTGAAAAATCTAAGGATAAACAGATAGAAAAAGAGTTCTGATGTTTTGAGTAAGGAAGGTGAAGGAGGTAGCCAAGGGAGAAAGAAAAGAGGTCCCAGCCAAGGCAAACTGAATGAAATTCAGAAAGATTCATGACCCCACAATATTAGCATTCCATAGCCGGGACAAACTAGAGATTTACTATCATGTTAACCTTTTCTTACCAAGTTTTTTCCCCAGCCTGGAAGATGGGGACACAGTTCTTGTTTTGGAATAGGTGTCAGATTTTCAAGAACTCAAATGATCATTCTCAGAGCTTGAACCAAGGTATTTGTATATTCCAGGCAAAGATAGAAAAGTGTGTTCTATGAACGTTAATCCTAGTGTGAGATACTGGGCTTGTATAATTTGGCTACATGCTACTTTTTCATCACAAAATAATACTAAAGTGCCATGAAAAGGAACCTTTCTTTTGATACTGTAAATATTTGCATTTGTACTGATAATTATATTGGTATAGGTTACTCTTGGATAAATAATCTCTTTATTGTACTATTGGGCAGCATCTGTTCTACAGAGTAGAGAGTTATACAGAGTTCTGAGACTAAGCAATGTGCCCGGAGTATATTTAGATAGAGATATATAGATACAGATAGATAGATAGATAGATAGATAGATAGATACACACACATTCACACACACACATATATATGTATATATGAATATATATATATATATATATATATATGTATGTATGTATATATCTATACATACACATACACACATATATAAATATTCTAATGAGTATTTTTAAAGTCCTTTTTCTTTGATGCTTAAAATGTTATTAAAGTTTTATAAAACTTTTTTTTTATTATTTTTCACAGATCTTAAAAATGGTATCTTATTCCATTGTATCCATAGACTTAGTTGTCTGGATCATTATGTCCTACATTTTCCTGAATTATGGTATTAATGATAGCTATAATAACAAACTTTTATGCACAGATACAGATGTATATGTATATATAGACACATTATATGCATATACACATATAGGTACACACACCTCTATATGTATACATATGTAGCATGTCTGCTTTGTTCCTGACACCGTGCTAAGTGATTTATAATTATTTTCTCATTTGACCCTCAAAATAGTCTTCTTATCATTATCATTCCCATTTTACAGATGATGAACTGAAGCAATCAGAGGTTTGTGTAGGGTCATACAGTATTTTTTTTAATTTGAGCTCAACTCTTCGTTATTCAGCCCCAGAGTTCTATTGACTGAGCCACAAGAAAGCTAGATTACGATCACTTTAGCCATGTTTCTGTGTCTGTGTTCCAAATGCATTGTGCTATGAGCGACTTGAAGTTTTTTGGAGAAAATATACCAAATTTGGGAAGACAGTAAAAGCTTCATCCCAGACAATACCTTATGAGACTCTATTTTCCCACCGGTGTCTTTTTTCCAAACTCTTGGGACTTTTGAAGTCAGACGTTGCAAGAAACACACATGGTTCAGTGAAAACAGCACTGATTGTAGAATCAAAGGATTAGGGTTTAAATCCCAATTCTCATACTTACTGTCTAGGCATTAGCTTGAGAAATTCCCTTAATCTTTCTGGTTCTCAATTTCCTCATCTGTAAAATAAGAGTTAGAACAGAAAATCTCTAAGAGCCTTTCCAGCTTAACATTATGTTCCTATGAAGTTGTATAGCTAATTAATGATAGTTCTCCTACTGGAATCCAGGTCTCTAAACTCTCAATTTAGTGTTCTTTTTTATTAGTATGGCTTAAGAAACATTCCCTCCTATCGGGCCTACTTTTTATTGGCTCAATTGCATGGGGCTATTTGGCTAGGTACAACAGGGCTGTAATGCTGGCTATAAAACAATGAGAAGTTTATTTTCTCCTGGAGAATGTCCAATCCTATAAGAAATAACCAAATCAGGTGGTATAGCCATGGCCATTTTCCAAAAGGAGAAAAGTCTCAGTACTACAGGCCTAATGTGATACAGAGGAATAAACATTGTCACTGAAGTGACTTATTTTAAACCAGGAAAAAGCCAGACTCTTTTATTTACTTATTTTAACCATGTCCTGTTGGTATTTGAGCTCCGCCACTCATTTCTTTCTTTGTTTCTTAAAGTTGTTTCTAAAATGATGTTTAAATTGAGGGATTCATTGTCATCTTGATGTGTTGTTGTTGTTGTTGTTGTTGTTGATGGTGGTGGTGGTGGTGGTGGTGGTGGTGTGTGTGTGTGTGTGTGTGTATGTGTGTGTTGTCTCTGTTTCTTATTTTGGAAAGTTAGAAGCCCCCAAATGATCCTTCTGAGATGTGAGGAATAGAAATAGTTTGACTTTACTTTCCCCCCAAGAAACAAGTATTTGGTAATGAGAACACATCACAGAGAGTCACCCTTAAGGCAGAAGAAAAGGACTTTTGCTTTCCAGCTCTGCCTGGGAATTGAATCACTAATTAGTAGGCCTAAATGTTAGGGGAAAACAAGAGGAGGAAAAAGTAAACGGGATTACATGATGGCTCATATATGATAAAAGTGATGAACGCAACTTTGGTACTCTGGCTAATACCACTCTGTGAAAATCTGGTCCTATAAACTGTTACTTATGTGGGTTCCTACAGCTGCAGACTGATTAAAACTCAGCGGGAAAAGCTATAACAAACAAATACCACCTGCTGCTGGAACAGGTGTTTGTGTCCTCATTTAGAAACTAAACTAAATGAGAAGATGCAGAAGGGCTGGGGGAGATCACTGCCCAGATTACTGGAAGCCTGGTGTTCCGTAATGTATTTCTATTTGTCCTTGAACTTCAAACCGTGAGCTCTGACTTTCCATGTTACTTGAGAGATTTGAGGATGCTGCTTTTCCCTAATTAAGAAGACCTATATCCTCTCCCAGTAGGATTTCCAGTACTCTCTGCAGACACCTACTTCTTTCTTATCTTATTTTTGACCCTTCTTCAACCTCCAGTTCTTTTAGAAATCAATTATAGCACACAAGTTAATGAAAAAAGATTTCTTGTGAGTAGTGATATTAAGCAGAATAGCCAATCACAGAAATAAGAGTGATCACGGCTCAAATGGTCATGCCCTTGAAGTTTAACCCATTGTCAAGGCTGAGGGAGAGGTATGAAATTAGACCATCCACAGACGGAGTTGCTGGCCGAAATGATGTTTGGAATAGATTATACGTGTCCTGAGACCTCTATTGTGGCTGTGAAGGGCTGGTTGGAATCTTGAACGCTGCAAATTGGACTCTAGCAGTGCCATTGATTAGATTGCAAGCCCGTCACTATGACACAACTACTTCTGGGAATAAAAAAGACAAAACTGCCATGAGGATCACTTTGTCACAGGACCTCACAGCAGCTGAAACATTCCGATTCCACAAGATGTCAAGGTACGATAAAAGAAACCATGAAAACTAATAGCCCCCAACTGTAAAGGCTTTAGAAGACAAACTACTGAACGGTGAAGAAATGATAAACAAACAAATCCAGATCTGCTCTAAAATGTACTGAAGACAAGAAGGACTTCACATTATGCCAGTATAATATCATGACAGGATTAAAGATGGATTCTACCAAGATGGGGAAGGAGGCCCTTATGCATTTGGTTAATGGCATGTTTAGTGCTGGTTTGCATATTTTATATATATATATATATATATATATATATATATATATATATATATATATATATATATATATAGTTTATTTATTATAAGCCAATGCAGGAGAACCACAAAAAAAATAATTTTATCTCCAATTTCTGATTAGATAAAATAGCAGAAATTGAGGAACTACTAAACTTTAAAGAAGAAAGAGATAAATCACTTTAAATCATTACAAAATATCAATTAACCAAAACTGTAGAAAATCTGAAATTGAAAGGGAACAGGAAAATGCTAATATATTAAATAGTTTTAAATGGCAGTTATGAATACCCCCATGAAGTGTTGGACAGACTGTGATGATTCAGCAATAACCACTTGAATACTTTCACTGCACTTTTCAAAAAACCCTTCATTAATTTGGAAGAACAAGTTATAAATATCAAGTCAATATAGAGAAACTGTTATGATTATACCATGAACAAGCTTATTCTCTCAGAATATTTCATAAATAGTTGGACAATATCTCAACTCCTGCAACAAGACTGGCAGTTATTGCCATAGTAAGAACAAAGGTGGAGCTATCAAATAATAATCCTAAGGCCAGACCACAAATATAATATAATGAATAATTTGAGGGAGCTATTGAAGACCTGCAAAGAAGCACTGCAATATTGCAGTATTATCGAGCTATTATACACATTTTAAAAATCTGACCATTATATCACCAAAAAATAACAACAAAATAAATATTTCAATGAAAATTTTATAGTATGTGAGAATTCTAGATTCTCAATCATCAGTGGAAACTATAAGTAAAATTTTGAGTGTATATATATATACATATATGTGTGTGTGTGTGTGTGTGTGTACAGAAAGAGAGAGAGAACCATAGCAGAAGAAAGAACAACAAAGACAAATCAGTATCAATCAATAACTTGACTATCAAGGCAAGGAAGTAAAAGAGAAAGAATAACCAGGAAGAAAAATGTAGTAGTTTCCTGATCATGCTAGAAAGAAGTCTAACATAAGAAGAGTGATAAATTTTATTGAATGGGAAACAGAAATCTTGAGAAATATTAATAAAATAAATGAGGGAATAGACATCAAGGGACATGGCAAAATATTGTTAGTTTCTCTGAAAAACTAAAAAGTAGTGAGATTAAGGTCTATAATTAATAAAAATTGTAGTGTTTTCTGTTTGTGATATTTTACATTTCTTATCATTTCTTTCTCACAACTCTATGATGTACATTATATTATTATTCCCATTGTCAGGTGAGTAGACAAAATTAGGGAGATAAAAGTTTGTTTTTTTTTTTTTTTGTTTTTGTTTTTGTTTTTCCAGGGATATATAGCTAGTAAGTGTCTGAGGAAGAAATTGAGCTTGTCTTCCTGACTAAATCTGGAGCTCAGGCCACATAATTGTCTCAAATACTATGCACAAATGCATAACTTACAAGGAAAAAAAAAACTTTAGTAATTCCCTTTAACATAAACACCTGATCCTGCAGTTATTAACAGTATCTTTTCTATATCTGATATGAAAATTTGATGTCATTTATATTCCTAACCAATTGTAGGCTAAGTTAATGTTTCTGTAATTAATATAATACATCAAAACTTATGTATTTATCACTTATTATATATATATATATATGCATATATATATATATATATTCGTGTTTATGTATTTATGCATAAACATATATACTCGTAATTTAAAACATATATATATGTATATGTATATATATATATATATATATATATATATATATATATATATACCCACATATGTATATAAATGTTGTTTGAGGTTCAAAAAGAGTTAGCTAAAATCTTTTTGAACTTTCAAAGAGGGATTTAGCAATCTCATGATTTCCAAAGTCCCATGCCATTTATATTGCCTTTCTTGATTATGTGACTGTGACTCAGTTTAACACTCACATGCTTATTCATTTATAGGAATATTTTATAGTAGACTAAAGCATGTATTGTGTAGTAAGAATACTAGAGTATTTGACATCATCATTGAAAAAAAAAAGTGGATATACTATCCAGATGGTAATATCAAAATCAATTAGCATAAAAAAGCTTTCCTGAGAAAGAGTTTAAAATTCTCTGTCTTTACCAAGCCTTAAAACTACGTTCCTCACATCTCTTGTATTGAGCCCAGTATACCTTCCAGATGTAACAATAATTCATATAAAGGTGTAATATCAATTATGTGACATGAATGAATGATGTTATATAGTTTCAATGGCCACCAAATATGGGATATCTTCTCCATCTTAGGCAATGAAAACAACACTTAATTTAATATATTCTTAATAAATATCAAGGATAATAGAAAAACATTTTGAGCTGGAATATAGAAATTAAATGGAAAAAGTGGATATATTACTTCTATTTTTTTTCTGTCTGGGACAAGATGCATTGAGCAAAAAGTCACAAAAGAGAAAGCTGTGAATAAGTATGTCAAGAGACTTAGTGGCATCTTGAAATCAGAACTCATTTGGCACAATGTGTTTAAAGCAATTAACACCCATACACAGCCAGTCTTAATATAAACTTTCTGAACTATAAAATTGGAAAGAATTCTAACAAAAACCTGTATAATATTACTGAACTGCAGCCCACTTTGCAAATATTAACACTTATTTGTCTAAGAGAAAAATGATTGATAGACATTGGTATATAATAAAAGGGTTAGAAGTTTGCCAAAAAGTAATGGCTGTTGAGAAATGGGTCATTGCACTATAAATAACAATAAGCTTATCCTTAAGGAGTTCAGATTTATTTATTTCAAATTCTGCAAGGTAATAGAAATTGCACAAAATTATGATAAATAAAAATATAGCACCTACCAAATGCTTGGCAGGTTTTGATCTGGTGACTTGAAACATTGGTTATTAGCTAGCTACTGTTCTATTGTTCATGAATTAATGGATAACAAATCTTTATATTATTAATAGAGACCTCCACATTTTCTTAATGATTCAGCAAATTAACTGGTTTTGGAACCAAATCATCATTTCAGACTTACCATTGTCCACAATCATCCAGACATAACATTGATTTTTAAACACTGAAGAACAGTATTTTTATAGATATCATCATTGCAAATATATGTAACCTTTAAGTTACCTAGAATGGGAATAAAAACATTTGAAATAATAGCCTCAAAAAAAAAAAAAAAGAATGAAAATTATGTCGGGTTGGATGGTGTACACGTAAGCACTATCATCTGTTTTATTCCTGAAGCAGTCTTAAAAATAAATTCAGTAAACTTAAAAAGAGATGAGCTTATTCCCAGTGCTTTTGTGCAATTAAAAAAAACAGTCACTTTACTTGCACGTTTAATAGTCTAGAGAATGGTGAATATACAAGAACACTAGCTGGACGGTAACTTGTTGCTAAACCAATTCTATCAGAAATGCTTCAAAAAGAGGCAGCTAGGTGCGTAGTGATTACAGCACCAGCCTTGAAGTCAGGAGGACCTGAGTGCAAATTTGCCTTTAAATATTTAACACTTCCTAGCTATGTGACCCTGGGCAAGTCACTTAACCTCAACTGACTGCCTCAGGGGGAAAAAAAATTGCATCTGAAACATGGCCAAGATATTGGTGGGTGAGTGGGAGGTAAAATAGATTTTGGGTCATGTCCATGAGGCTGAGGATTTCCTCCTTTGAATCTGGTTTACAGGAAGGCATATGGCATGCTATGTTGTTATTTGGCAGAGGTCTGTGAGCATTCAATGTCAAAGTTGCAATAACTTCTGAAGAAGTCAGGCCTTGGAGAGTAGAGAAATATTCAAAGAGTGTTTTCAGAGTTACAACTATTCCTACACTTATTTTTTCCCTGTTCTGTAAAAACATAAAACAAATAAGATATGTGCATTTGATTCTCAAGGACACTAAGTTCTCTTTTAGTTTTAAAGTTCTGATGTTATTAACATTCTATCAATCTGCAAGTTAACCACAGGGGTCATTTAGTTCGGTTCTTTTATTTTTGCTGAGGAAGACATCGAGTCTTAAATAAATGCCGTGGATTATTGAAGATCACATGCTTATGATGTAGGAGGGATAGATTCTGAGCTCCAAATTTTCAGCTCCAACTTCTTATGTGCATGGATTTTTAATGGTTTTAAAGAAAATTTAAAATGGGGGGAAATTCAAGATATCTTTCAACTTCTTATTCCAAAGATTCTATCTCTTTACTTTCTTGTGTGAATAAAAAAATACTTTGGAAAAAATTTCTTTAACAATAATTTTCAAAATCAGAAATGTCTACTCAAACTCCCCAATAATATCCTCATGTTGTGCTTAGCTTTTTGCCTTCCTGCATAGACTAGTAACTGCCCCACTAAAATTGAAACATCCTAGATGTTACTTGTACTCATTTCTCAGGGATATCTTGTAATTGGAGTTTTATGGTTGGCTCTAATATCAAGCTGAATATGGGGAGATGGGTGGATAACATTTGGGGGGAAGAAGAGCCTTCTTGGGGCAACTCAAGTACCCTTAGGGTGAATCCTCTCGTGAGGTTTTAATTAGCCATCTTTACTATGTGTGCCTCAATGAGTAGGGCTACTCTACCAAGATTGGAGAGTTAAATACTCTATAAATAGCACAGCATTTCTGATGGATCATAATGTGATAAAACCACATCTGGCTCTGTAGGATTATTCAAATTTAATGAAAAACCAAGTGAAAGCAAAAATATTTAGGATGCAGGATAATGCAGGGGGAAAAATAGAATGATATAAATACCTAGCTTAACATCTGGTGTCACTGTCAATGGTATCCAGTATCTTGGGAAAGCAGGTTGTATGGAAGTGACAAAGTATGATTTGAAAGAGGAAGTATTAAATTATCGAGGTGTTAAATTAACTATGAAGTAATTTTAGTGCTTCTAAATGTTGGAACTCCTCCTGTCTGAGGGAACACAAGAAAAAAACAAAAAACTGGTTTTTCTTCCTCTCCTAAGCTTTAGAGGGCAAGGCAAGGACTTCCATTTACCAGTGATGTCCCTGTCCTGAAGCACTGACATCACTGTGGATGTCTATTTGGATTCTCATCATTGCAAAATTTTAAGGAAATGCTGGACTTTATAAATCTCGAGGCTGGCTGTTTCTGCCACGGTCTCCAAATAAGTTTAAGTGGTGGCTCACTGTTATATAATAAAAGATCATGATTTCCAGAGGAGAACAGTTCCGACTGCATTGATGCAAATCAAAGGAGAGTCAAACTTTACTCTAAGCCAGTGTACCAAAACCTGATATTGCAATGGGAACATTCTTAATATTTCACTATTTAGCAATGAAGGAGCAGGAACAGAAAGGGTGAAACCATATGAATCATATTTGTCTTGAGGAAGGAGAAGAGGCTTTGCTTTCATACTTTCATCTTCATTTAGGACAGCTTATCTATCCCATATATGTGATCTTTTAAGAACACTAACACAAAAGAGCACATCTACGATTAAAGTGCAGATAATGCCTTTACTAGTCTGGTGTCCCATGATGCAGTGTGACAGGCAAGCAGAAATTTTTATTATTCTACTTCTAGCTATAAAGCTCAGCTTTCCTAAGCAAGCTTTGTCTGAATAGAATTGAAAGTCAGTTTAAAGAAAAGTTGAAAATTACCTTTTTGATACTCCAAATACTACTAGAATAGGAAAGAAATATATTAGAAGATATGATGTTATGATATGACACTCTTGATATGAGTGTTAAGAAACATGAAATTGAATCTACCTACAAAATCTATTGAAGTCATAGTCAAAAGTTTCATGATTTGGAAGTCTCTTAAAGTTATATTTATATGACACCAAATATTGGCTGGTCTTGCCTAGTTAGAAAGGCTTCAATAGAGACCCAGTGAGTGATGAATTGTATATTTATCAACTATGGAATGGCCTTACTGACTTCAGGGAGGCTCAAAAACCAAAAAGATGCGCATAATAATGGATTCTTTGGCTACAGGAAAGTGAAAAGATCATTTACTATATTATCAGAGAAATGAGATCTGCTCTGATAATTGCATTCATTCAGCAAAGTTTAAATTTAATGCATTGATTTCCAAAATTTTGATAGTCCCATGTAAATAATATTTGTTTAACTTAGGAAAGATGTTTCTAAAGTTTTTTTTTAAACTTTATAAAACATACAACTACAAGACATTTTTAATAATAGGAACACAAGCTTGTAAGAATAGTTTTTTCTTTGCGAAGTCCTTGAATAATCCCTGTGAATAAATAGCATTATAGCTTTTGAATTGGAAGCCCAACATCAGTAATATCACAGATAATATGAAAAATCCGTGGATTTTTAAAAGCAATACATATTTGCTGAATGCTAAGAGCTTAAGTAACAACATTTTTATTCCTGCCTTCCATCTTCAAAGAAGGTGTATTTGAGGGAACATGTCATAAAATACATTTTTGCAAACATGACAGAGGTGAATGTGGTGCAATAGAAAGAGACAATGATTACAAGTCAGAACAGATGGATTCAAATTCTCCCTCATGTAATACCTGTGTTTTCTTAAATAATATATGTGATCTTTCTGTGACTCAATTTCTTTATCTGTATTAAATGAAAAAAAAATGTATTCACTTGCTAAGGCTCCTTCCAGCTCTAATGTTGTATTACTTTATAATCAAAGCAAGAGATTATCTGAATTATTTTTTAAATCAACTTGGAGATAAACATGTCAAAAAAATGAAAAAAAACAAAAACAAAAAAACAAAACAGTAAACATCAGAGGGGAAGGCTGCCTTCTGAACTTAAAAGATAATGTATAAGGAGTGAGAACCTGAACATGTAGGAAGCTTTGAAACCCAAAATGTGTGACTTATGATCATAAAATATTTCTACTAAAAGATAATATGAATATAATATGTAGAAATAGCATAATCCAGAGCTTAAATTTGTATGTATGGGTTTATATATACAATTGAAGAAAACAAATTTCTTTAAATAAGAAGTATTATAGATTATTTTAAAAATGCTCTGTATACAAGAATAATGCCAGGAATAAGAGTTAAAGACGTCAGTGTAAGTACAGTTTTTACTTGGTCTGTACAAATATAATTTTTAAAAATGACTATTCAGATAGTTTAAGGATATGATTTCACTTTTATGAGTGGTCCCTTTAACAAAAACAGATAATAAACCCTTCCCATTTTACTGTGCAGTATTTGTGAATTATTTTGGCTGGAAAAAAAAATCATCCACCAGGGACCAAGGCTGCTCCTCTATAATGGAAGTTCCCAGCCTGCCCCCCCCCCCAAACCTACCATTTTGCTAGGAATTAACAGAGTTTGAGTTCTAATCACAAAGCCTTTGAGAACACAGCCATCCTGGGAGGATGTTGGTAAAATAATTACATGTATAACAAAGCCATGATCAATTGACAATGGAAGGAAAAAAGTTGCTTTTATCCTCCATTTTCCTCTTCTTTACTGTACATTGTTCTGCTGTGTAGCATAAAATTCTATCATGCTGCAAAATGTAAAGTGCCACTTTACTTTCCACTTAGAGTTGGAAATAAGCTATAACAGCCCACTTCTTGTGGGTGTTTGCTTTAATGTGAGATAATTATGGGGTGCGCTTCTACAATACCATTTCCCCAAAAGTTTTTAAAGTACAGTTTATATATGTAGCTACTTTGGATGGTCCTTCTCTAGCAGTATTCTGTGGCGGGGAGGAGGCAGAAGCTCCAATCTGTATTGAATGTCAATGGAATCCTTTAAGAAGATAGTTTCTTCTCTGAGAGACGTCAATGACTATTTTCAGTGTTCTAAGTTTAAGAATAAGTCAATACTGTTGTAGTAAGAGGGTAAAATGGATTTGTGTCCAGGGATCTGCGTGCTAAAAAGAAAAGGAAATAGAGATACCACCTGGATACTGGGTATTTACTTTCATTTGCCCTAGTAAGTGGGGTCCATGCTATTTTTAAGGACAAATATACAATTTGTAGAGCTACCTTCATGCCTGGTGTGGGTTTCAGATACAGACTGTTTTTAATAACAGGAAAGATTTAGACTGCCTCTTATTTTAAGAAAAGGTTTATCAGATGGATATAGAAAGGTGATTTCAGAGAATTTATGACTTCCCTCAGCTACTACTGGGAGAGATTTGTGAATAGGGAGAAGCAAATAGATGTAATTAGCTTTGTATAAAATATTTTTAAAACATCTTACAAGAGATTGCTTTCTCTTTAGAGAGCTTAAGACCAAATAAATAGAATTGTGCTGGAATAAATTCCTGTAACATGTCAAGGGACAAATTTTCTTATTGTTGTTTTAACTAACTTTTATTTTTAAGCTTTTTACTTTTAAAATATATGGATATTTTTCAACATTCACCCTTGCAAAACTTTGTGTTCAGTTTTTTTCCCCCTTCCCCATCTCCTCTAGTACATAGCAAGTAGTCCAATATATGTAAAACACGTGCAATTTGTCTATGAATATTTCCACATTTATCATTTAAAGATTAGATTTGTTGAAGGCACCACATCCCATTTCCTTGATTTCACATGAGATGATTTAGACACAGAAAACTTGAATGAGTTAAAATACTGTGATAGTAGCAGAGTTGGTTCTAGAACAAAGGTTTTCCTGATTACTAGTTCATGCTCCTTTGGCTAAATAGCATTGTCCCTCACATGAAAATTGACTGTCATAATAATGTCTCTAAAATAAGCTAATAACCCATAGCCCCTGGGTAGTTAGTTTTTTTGGTTTTATTCCTTGTTTAAATCAGCTATTTGTCTCATACGAAAGTAATTAATCTCAAAATTCTCTATTCAGTACTGCAGAACTTCCCCCAACAATGTTAAAAATATTTAAAAGGGGTGGAATAATACAGGATCTATAAACTGAATTACATTTAAAATCATTTTCCAAATTTTATTTTTAATATTAAAAAGGAAATTCATTTAGATTTCTAACCTATCTAGTAGACTGAAAAAAAAAAGTAGACTGCTACTTTGGAAAATTAATAATATGAGAACTTGTAAAGAGGCAGTGCTTCAAAATTGGGTATTGTTTCACAGAAGCTTTGACAGCCCATTTCCTCTATATTTTCATACGTAATAAAACCTCTCTTTTTTTTCGAAAGAACAATTGTGGAACAAAGCCTGAGAAATGTTATTTGCCATTCTGTAATTATCTTTTTAAAAATCCAGTATAGTTCTTGTAGTTAGAGAGTTTTAAATGTAATTTTTACGATTTTACTCCCTCAGTTCTCACAGTACACCCCAAACTTTGACAAGAAATCAAATTGTAATTATTACAGTAATTATTTTCCTTCAATTACAATGTGTGCATGTATGTGTGTATATATGTATATGGGGCACACAGAGAGAGACAGAAAGACAGACACAGAGACAGGGACACATAAACAGAGTAAGCAGAAGGAAGTTGGGAAAAACTTGTATGTTCAATCTTGAAATTGGCAATTACTGTTTTTTTTTTTTTAAAGGAAACTTTTAGTGTCTTGGTTTCTATCATGTTTTGTAATCCCTGTTCTTTTCTTTCCCTTAAGAGACATAAATACCTGAGTCTATCATTTAAAAAATAGGGTTTTCCATATTCTGTAGAACTTCTGCTGAGCTCGGTACTGAAAGCTATTAGCTAAATTCCATGTGACAATGCCTGCCATATATTTGTATTAATGTTATTGATATAGATGTTGTAAGCATGGTAAAATGGTATTATTATATAATCATTTAGAACTGTTGGTCATGTACAATTTTTCTATGTATTTTTTGATATTAGGAGCCATCACTTTTCTAGTGGGCTTCTGAAATCTCATCTTCTCAATAAAGTCCAGTCAGCTTTATCACAGATATTGAACTTGCTTTCTCTCTTCAATTCTTCAGCCAATGTGTATATGCAGTTTTCATGGTCTAATGCTTAGTATTTAAAATATGTTTAGTACTTAATCTTGTAGCTCTTGTCTACAAGTATACCTTGAATCCATTTGAGAGGTTTTTTTTAATGTGCTTTTATATTTATATATCATTTTATTTATCTTTTTGTGGGGGAGGAAAGATCTCTTTTTGTTAATTATTTTTATCATTTAAAATATTGAGTTCCAAATTCTTTGTCTCCCTTTAGCATATTCCCCACTGATTGAGAAGATAGGCAATGTAATATCCATTATACATGTGAAATTATGCAAAAAAAATTGCAATATTGACTATCTTTAAAGAAAGAAAAAAACAAAACTTGTGCTTCAATTTTCTGTAAAGAGTTTTTCAATTATTTTTCTAGAGGTGTACAATATTTTTCATTAGAAATCCTTTGAAATTGTTATGAATCGTTGCTTTGATCAGAGTAGCTGATTGTTACAACATTATTATTGATCTTCACAATGGTCTCCTGGTTCTGTTCACTTTACTTTGCTTTAGATCCAATACTTCTTCTTAGGATTTTCTAAATCTATCTCCCTTCTCATTATAATAGCACAATAGAATTCCATTACAGTCGTATACCACAACTTGTTCAGTCATTCCCTAATTGAAGAGCATCCACACAATTTCCACCACATAAAGAGCTGCTATAAATATGTGTACATGTATGTGTAGGTCCCCTTCACTCTCTCTGTGATATAAACTTAGTTTTGGGATAGTTGATCAAAGGATATACAGTTCTATTGTTCTTTGAGCATAGTGTCAAAGTGTTCTTCAGAATGTTTGGATTATGTCCCAACTCTACTAACAATGCATTGATATATATCAATGTCCCCTTCATCATTTGTTATTTTACTTTTCTGTCATTCTAGCCCTCCTAATTGATGTGGGAAGATAACTCAGAACTGTTTTATTGTACATTCTAATAATACCAAAGATTTAGAGCATTTTCCCCCACATGACTATAGCTTTGATTTCTTTTCCAAGAGATTTCTGTACATATGCTTTGACTATATCAGTTGGGAATTGGCTCTTATTTTTATAAATTTGGCAGAGTTCCCTATATATTGGAGACATTAAGCCTTTATAAGTAAAAGTTCAGGCATTTTTTTTTTTTGTTTTGATAATTACATTCTAATTCTGACCATGTTGGTTTTGTTTGTGTAAAACTTTTTTTAATTTCAGGTAATCAAGATTATTCATTTTACTTTTCATGATTTTCTCTCTCTTGGTCATGAAACATTTTCCCTTGTTAATATATACATGTTTTTATTTCCTTTTAAATTAGATTTTACTTTTCTCCCAATTAAATATAAAATCATTTTTTCAACATGTGAAGTCATGTAAAACATGCTTTCATATTAAATATATTATGAAGGAAAACACAGAAAAAATAAAATGATGGGGAAAAAAGAGGGAAAGGATGGTATTAAGACTCTATCAGTTCTTTTTCTGGAGTTTAAGACAATTTTTTTCTTATGAGTCCTTTGAAATTGTCTTAGATTATTGCATTGCAGTGATTCAAGGCAATTCCAAAAGTCTTGGGATGGAAAACATTATACAGAAAGAGAGAACAATGAAGTCTGAATGTGGATCAAAGTATAGTATTTTTACCTTTTGTTGTTGCTTGTTTGTTTGCTTGTTTTTTTTTTTTCTTTTTTGTGTGTTTTTCCCCTTTTGATCTGATATTTCTTTCACAACATGAAAATATGGAAATATTTTTAGAAGAATTACACATGTTTATTCTATATTGGTTTGCTTCCTGTCTAGGGAAGGGGAGGGAGAGGGAGAGAGAGAGAAGGAAGGAGAAAAAATTCCCCCCCCACCAAAAAAAAAAAAAAAAAAAAAAAACCTTTGTAAAAATGAATGTTGAAAATGTTATTGCACATATTTGGAAAAGTTGAAACATTATTAAAAACAGTTGATCCAATGGTACAATGTTGTTTTTGTATGCAAGGTTCTCCTATTTCTACTTCGTTTTCATTCAAAAGAGAAAAATACATTGTTTAATTGCCAAACCTTCCATATAAATTGACCATTCATTAGGTATAGCATTGTATAACACTAGCTGCGTGCCCTGACCCAACCAACATGGGCCAAATTATCTTTATGCCTAAACTGTATTTGGGTTGAATGAGAGTGATGGTACCTCCTTCACATCTGATTAGAATTTCATCTGACAAGGTAAACAAAGTATATTGCTCAGAATTTGACAGAATCATAATTAGAATGCAGTATAGATATTTGTTCAACTCTTTGATGATAAACCCCATATGCCATGACCCATGATCCTATAGATGTGGATAGTCCCTCCAATAATGCAGATTATAAAATCCAGCTGTCCATTGTGTGTGACTCTCATGTATATCCTCACCCAAATTTGCCATAAAACCTAATAATATGCATTGGATGTCTTTGCTCTTGAAAATTGTTATTGTACTCTGAGTTCATTAACTGATGACAGCTCTATTATGTCTCATATAATTTCTTTTTAGAAATGGTTTCTGGCTTACCGACACCAACCATTAACCTTTCCATTTTGATTCTGAACTTGAGAAAACTGAAGAATTCTATGACACATAACCATATTATTCAACCAGAGGAATATTGGCAGAAAACTATTGGCCACTCTTTTATAGAGAACATAGAAATAATTCAGAATGAGGAAGTTTTCCAATGAAAATAAAACTCACTTTCTTTTTTCTCCTCACTTCTAGTCTTAGGCAATTGTCCATTTTCAGGGTTACACAAATATGTATACACACATGCATATATATATATATATATATATATATGCATATATATATATATATATATATTACACATATACACATAAATATACATATCCACATTATACACATATGTTTATATATAAGCACACTGATGAAGCATATATAAATGGATTATCCAATTTTATGCTTATAAATATATATATAGAGAGACATACAAATATGGTATCTTGCAGCTATACACACAACATATATGCACATATGTGACCTGTGTATTTACATACTAATACATATATAATATATGCATCGATGAACCATTGATACAAATTTTATAAACAACTATTTTATAGTGCTGGGCACCTGCCATTTTTCATCCACCTTGTTTTTCCTATGTAATTGAACCAGATTCTTCTGAGTGATTAAAAATCATATTTAGTTGTCTATCAGGCGAAGTTATCATAATGTCATCATCAAAAAGGAACATCTGGAGGATTTTACCATGAATCAAGAGTTTTTCTTCAATTTGACTTTTACACTTGATCTTCTGTATGAGAAAAGGAACTATTACTAAAGGGGTGTGTGTGTGTGTGTGTGTGTGTGTGTGTTTGTGTGTGTGTTTGCCTCAGTTTATAAGATTTACCAGTGTTACTCAACATTTATCTGAATTGCTAATGTTTTCAAGATATCATCTATCATTTTGACATAAGAATGGCAAATAATTTTTTGGAGACCTTTAACATTTTGCTTCAAATCAAATGTGTGTTTTTAGTTTTACTTTTGTTTGTTTTGGATATATTTTTGTTTGCTTTTTGGTAGCTGTCAAACAGAAAAACAAGAAGTACAGTGTGCCTCTTTTTGAAACATCATTAGTATGTTAATTTGTACATAATTCTTGACTTAATGAGTTAGTGAAAAAGAACTGAAATCAAATCCCAGGTCTGAAAGCTGGTTTATTGTGACCTCAAGAAAATCATTCTCATTTAACTAGACTGTTCTTATTATCATAGATTACAGAGCAGGTGTCCATTTACGTTGGCAGAGGGAATCACCTAACCTGGAATTCTCTTTACCCATAAGTAAATCAAATGGCTTTTAAAAAATACTGATACTTTGTAATATCAAAATGACTTATGTGTATAAATTTTTCTAGTAGTTTGTTTTATAAAAAAGGTGGATAATTTTCATATTTCTCCCCATTTTTCTCTTTTTCAGGTTGTAGTTATAAAGAATCCAAATTTTATAATTACTTGCCAGTCTTTGGTATCCATTCCACTTTTACATATTTTAATAATGACATACAAATCATGTTTTATCTTTGATGTATACTTGGCCTTTTCTGCATGGTTTTCTACCTTTGATATGTTTAGGGTCCTTTTACCTTAAATGACAGTACATCTGTGTTAATGATGTCTGTGGGTGTACAAATGAGAAATTATACTGAAATTATATAAAATATATCATTAAAATTACACCCCCCCAACAAAACCAGTTATATGTCAGAAAGGAGAGAAAAATGCTGTATCAGTATTTTTTAAAAGCCATTTGATTTACTTATGGTGAAAGAATATAATCAGATCTTATTTTTGGAATACTGAAGTAATTGTGGTAAGGAGTAGAGTAGGAGCTGGAAAACCCCAGGAAGTTGGGAATCCATGCTGGATCATATGTATATAAAATACTGTGTACATTGCTTTAGGAAGCCCAACTCCTTCCTTGAGTTAATTTTATCAAGGCCAGAATTTATAATATTGGCCCTAGTTTCTTCCTCTATGTTCTTTGTTCTCTAGGAAAATCCTTTGCCCTGATTATTGCCTTACCTTTATGCCTGTTCTGCCCCTATATCTCTCTTTCTCTCTTTGTCCATCTCTCTCTCTCCCACTCTGTATCTGTTTCTCTCTCATCTAGATATACATACAATCATATAATCACACATATTGGGGCTATTTTAAACAATGGTAATATAAAGTTTAAAAAAATCAATGTTCTTCACCCTATGAAACTTTCCTTTGATGTTGGGAAATATCCCTTAAAATGTAAATAAATGCAAAATATATTTAATATTTAAAGTATGTAAAACAAGGGGAGGGGTGGGGGAAGCAAGGGAAAAGTTGGAGTAGAAGGTTTTGTAAGGACCATTGTTGAAAAGTTTCCCATGCATATGTTTTTTAAAATAAAAAAAAATATAATAAAAATTAATTAATTCATTAATTAAAATAAAGTAAATGCAAACTAATTTGTAGAAACAGGTAGCTAAGATATTGAGAGAATAAAAGTTTAAGGCAGGAAAGAAATTAGTAATTCTACAATAGTGATATATTTTCTACGAAATGTAAGTTTAAGGCAGTGTGATGGATGCAATGGGAAGACTAATGAGTGGGAACTGGGACTCCCAGTTCTGCCACTAATTAATTGTGTGAACTTAGGTAAACTCTATGGGCAATAGTTTCCTCATCTATAAAATCAGGGAATTGGACTAAATGATTGCCAAGTTCCTTTCTAATTCTAAAATTCTATTATTATCAAATAATTTGTTTGAAAATAAGTAATTTGCATCCCAATGGAACAAAACTGTTTCATAGTCTAATCCCCACATAATTCCTAGAATCTGTTTTTATCCTCATTGCTCATGTGAAGTCAGTGTGAGTTTCTATGAGTGTCAAACCCAATTATGGCTAGCACTAATATAACAAGTTCCTCAAATATCTAGCCAACTATTAGTCTCTTTTGCCCAGTTCCTCTTCAAGTGCTCTGTTAAGCTTAAAAAGTACAAAACTGGACAAAATAGTTTTTTTGGTTTTTTGTTTGTTTTTTTTTTTTTTTTTTTTTTTTGGTTTTGTTTTATTTTAATAGGAAGGTGCTTCCTGGAACCCAGGCTAGCTGATTCCTCTGGCACATGGCTTTAAACTGGCCTCCAAAGATGGAACCAGGAGACATTTTTAACTTTTCCCTCTCTGGATTTCCACATTCAGCTATTCCATTATGGAAGAGATAGGAAGCTTAAGTGTACCTTATGTAGCTGCAACTGTAATTCTGTTTAAATCACCATATAGGTTTACATTAATTAACGCAGGAGGAAAAAGGATGGGAGAGTTGGCAGCCCTGCACTTCACGAGAGCCGAAATTCCTGAGTCAGGAAATCTGTAGCACAAATTGGCATATTAGGTTATCAAAGAAGTTGGGAGGATCTGGGGACTGAGGGAAGCACAAGGTCTACCTTGTCAGCTGCCTCCATGCATGCTAATGTGGAAGTGGAGTTTGCTGGGCGCAGCTAGGTACCAAAGGGAAGGAGAAAAAAATTGTTTCTCAAATCCGGAGACATGGTAATTCCTGATTATGACTGTGTCTGGATATTTGTTTAACAGAGATTCCATTGGTGAATTATCTGGGCTTACCAATTCTACTTATATGCAACAATTTTGCAAAAACCCAAAGGAGGGAGGAGGAAAAAAAAAAGAGGGAAGGAGGAAAAGAGAGACAGACAGACAGATGGAGAAGAGTGACAGAGAACAGAGACAGAGAGGGCGAGGGAGGCGAGGGAAGGATAGGCAAACAGAGGGAGGAATGGACAGATGGACAAGCAGAAAGAGACAGAGAGATAGAGAAGGGCAGACAGAAAGAACGGCAGAGAGGCAACAGACAGAAAGGCAGACAGGCAGGCAGGTGGAGAGAGATATATGGACAGACGGACAAAGACAGACAGACAAAGAATGTTCCAGCTTGCTGTTAACATTGTAATACAGGTTACTAAAAAACAATAATTAAAATTGTATTCAGTCTCTGAGTTTGAAAAGCATGTCACATGCTTAATAGAATTAAGAGTTCAGTGTGATTTCTGCTCATTTGTGTCAAATCCTGTATTAGTCTTTGCCATGAACTCTGCTCCAACACCTACTCTTTGTCAGACTAAGATGCCCCTTATTTTCACATGTCCACGCCTCGGTGCACATAGTTTTAGATGAGTAGTGTCTCCTCTGATTCACACTTTGTACCCTGAGTAGCTCTCCATTCATTTCAAACCTAGCTAGGAATGGACCTTGCTCTTTAGATCCCCTTTGCCCTCCCTTCCTTTTGCTATTCTTTCAATCCCCAGTGTTTAGCACAGTACTTGACTCGTTAGTAAATACTTAATGAATCATCAATCATGAAGCTTTGTTCCATTTCCATAGTGGGAAGTGACTTTCTTTGCCCCATGCCATTTGTTTCATTTTATATATATATATATGTATATATGTATATATATATATATACATATATATATATATATGTATATATATATATATACATATATACATATATATATATAAAAATTTCTTACTCGTGGATGCACGTATCATTATTTTCAATTATAAGTATTGTAAAGGGCTGAAACTCTTGAGTCAATGCACTGAAGTTGGACAATGGAGCACTTGAGGCTAATTACTGATAGAAAAATACTTTATAAGAATATGCTTGGAAAATGGCCCCTCCCACTATCTTGTGCTGGCCCAATCGTTTGGTGTATACAGAGAATTGTGGGAGGCACTAGGGGGTAGAGTAAGACTAGCCAGACTCACTCTGGGCAGGCGATGGTGAGGGAGTGGGGATCCTATGTCCATCCCCTTCACTTCTACTGCTAAAGACCAAGAAAAAAGACTTTTGCTTATCCTGACTCTGGCTTATTCTAAGGTATCCAGGGTGCTAAAGCAGTCATCACAATGTACTATATACTATATATATATATATATATATATATATATATATATATATATATATATATATATATATATATATATATATATATATATATATATATATATATATATATAAACACACACACGGGTGTAAGGCCACAAATTTGAACTCAGATCTTCTTGATTCCATGTCCGTGGATTCTGCTACTTGCCAAATAACCTGAAAACCATAGTCATCACATCTTCTAGAGTAAGGAAGTCATAGTATAGTTTAAGAAAAATGGCAGCCAGTTTATAAATACATAGAATTCTTTCGAACTTGCCATGACTCAAGACTTCTTAGGAGCATCTCTCATAAGATGGTTATTGAGCAAAGAAATTAATTCTATGAATTTGTTACCCACTAGAGTTTGGAAGAAGGAGGTAGAAAATATGCAATTGAATTTGTGAATATGCATTTAAGTTGTTGTTGTTATTTTTCACTTCTTTCAGTGATATCCTTCTCTTTGGAACCCCACATAAAATTTTCTTCCCAATGGTATTCAAGGGGTTTGCCATTTTCTTCTCTACCTCATTTCACAGACAAGTAATTGAGGCAAACAAGGTTAAGTAACTTGCCTAAGGTCACACAGCTAGGAAGTTTCTGAGGCCAGATTGTAACCCAGAAAAATATCTTCCCAGAATTCCTACCTAGCTGCCCATGGATTTAGTTATGTTAATTGAAATGACTTTGGTGAATTTTTTACTAAATTCTGACATATAGAGGGGGGTTATAAATTTACAGCTGGAGACCTTCATGTGATTCAGCTCTCTAACCTTAAGTATAAGGAAAGCAGGCCCAGGAAGCATATAAGTTGCTCAAGGTTGCACAAGTAGTAAAAAGCAGAGCTAGGATTTGCTCCCACTTACTCTGATATCAAGTTCATCACTCTGTCCATACTTACTCATCCAACCAAGCCTCCCAATTAAGTATTGGTCAAAGTCTTCTTTTATGAATTATCTAAAAAGTACTAACTCTGGAACCATCTTTGGATTGTGCTTAGCAATACAAGCATTTCTAATATCTGAGAAGGAGTATTGTTCTATAATAGAAATTGACATTTCACATTTGTAAAGACAAATTTATACTGACTTTTTGAGGTATCTTATTAGCTGTATCCTAAAACAATTGGTGCCTCTTTTTTTTGCTTTTTCCATTCCAAATATTAAGATAAGACTTTTTTTCTGCCCCACATGTTAAGAGGCATGAGATTCATGAATCTTCTGTTCATTCCCAGGTGCAAAAACCCTAGCAGAAAATCTATGATAAAAGGAAGGGCTGAAAGAAGTAGAGAAGTTTAGCCTGGAATATGACTCAGGGAGAACATGATGACTTCCTTTCTGCATCTGAAAAAAGAAAGGCAGAAAAAAGGATGGAAGTTGAAGGAAATCAGATTCATATTATGAATGAAAGAGGAAAAAAAGAGACTTTAAAGACTTCCTAACAATTAGAGCCTCTTTAGGAGGTAATTGGTTTTACAATTCCTATAATTGTTTAGTGATAATTTAACATCATGTTAATATTATGTAGACAGGGTTTCTTTTCATGTGCAGGTCAGATTAGATTACCTTCAAAATCCATTTCAACTCTGAATTTCTGAGGTTCCTTGAATTTTAAGATAATTGATATTATAAAAAATGCTTATATTTTGCTGGTAAAATGTTAATGAAGGAATAACCCTTTTACTTAGATAATTCATACTTTACTACCCCACCCTCATGAAAACCACTAGTCAAATTATCCAAATAGTTGTCTTTAAGTCTCTAGTTCATTTTAGTTTTGGCAAAACTAGCTTTATTATCCATTAGGAAAATACTTTGGGATCATATTGTTTACGTCGTAATTTCCTGACTATAAAAATTTCTTTGATGTTGTTTTGTTGCTGACATTTTCTGATGCTCTAGTGGTCTTTATATATCTTTTAGATTAGGATCTGTATTAAACAAATTAGAATGCAAAAAAAAAAAAAATTATTGACTTTTTAGTCCCAGAAGTTCACTAATATAAAAAGCTTTTTGCATCCACAGATGTGAGGCCTTGTTTTATATAAAATTAAAATTTTACTTGTACCTAATCCTTTCTTCCCCAAATAGTAAATACTGAAGAATTATTTACTGCATTTAGATTTAAGGTTAAAAAAATCCTAGTAGACAATTTGTGAATGGTAAGGAATCATTGTGTTTCTATTGATAGCTGGACCAGTGAATTCTAGATCAGTCTTCTAAAATTCAATAGCTTTAAAGTTCACCAAGGTCCATTCTAAAAGTCAAATAAGGGAAAATAAAAATCTGAGATAATGTGACTGAGGATGAAATAAAGATCTGGTTCTAAGAAGTCAGGATGGTAGAGTCAGAAGAACTCTAGATTTGAATATGAATTATGGATCGAGTAGCTGCGTGAGCATCCACAAATCAAGGGGAATAATAATAATATACACACTATTAATATTTGGCAAAAGCAAGAATAAACCTCAAAGCACTTGGGGAATAGGAGTTTTTGCTGCATAGCATCATAGTTTAAACAGAAACAAAACAAAAACCCTGTAGATGTTGGGCATAGTAGACTAGAACAGAGGGGTAGAGAGGATTTTATGACATGAGTGATAAGGAAACCTGAATTGAAGACCATAAGGAGAAAATGAAATATATCCATCCAGGTAGAAAGGTATCAACGTGCCATATTCATACACCATAGGGATGCCTGCTCAGGATACAATTGGAAAAACAATCCACACCTGTTATGAGCTGGGGGTAAAATTTCATCAAGCATAGATATCATTTTCAAGTTGCAGTTGAAATTGTGCTAACAGGCAAAGCTAAGAATAAGCAGCTCATCCCTGAGCTCATGGGTCTAGTACTCGAAAACACAATGCAGCCCTAGAGAGTTGTTAATTCATTGCAAATCTTTGAATTTCAGTTTGAGTAAAACAGGTGAAACTGCTTCAATGGAGCTACCTCTAATTTTCCTTTACTGTTTCATTTGTTACTGTTCCAAAGTTTTGGGTCAAGATGGAGACATCCTTCTCATCCCCACAGCCTCTGATATGGACTTAGAGCTGGCAGTCATCTGCTTGATATAAATCAAGTTAATGCTATATATTTTAAAATATGCATATGTATCAATGTGTATTTGTATATGCATTTGCATATGCATATGTCTTTCCTTGGAGTACCTACAATTCCTGAGAGGGGGAATCATTTTTGCTCTGCAAAACACTTTCATAAACACCCAGGGAAAATGAGGCTAAAAATATTCCTTCTAAATGTGGTTGAAATTCACATACCTCCTCTTGACTGATTTACAGGTCCAAAGGCACTGACATTCTGAAGCTTTGTCATAAATTATTGTATTAGCTACCTTATTGATAATATTCCTTAAGTTAATGCTGGACTGGGTTCTGCTGGAACCTTTAAACCTAAGCTACTGTTAAGTATCAAAAATAAGCCATTTAGCTGGATAAATGCTGTTTTATATAATATGTATATGTACATATGCATGTATATGTATATAATATATGTATATATGTATATATAAATATATATATATATATATATATATATATAAATATATATGTATATATCAGGGATTTGTTTAGTAATTAAAATCTTCAACACACCTGAGAGATTGGGGGTTCAGGAGAGGCTCTTTTCCCCCAATGTTGGTTTTGAAATCCTACCCAGAACATATTGAATTGATTTCAAAGTGTAGTGGGGAGGGAGAGGGGAATTCATTCAGGGAATCTGATTTTGCCCCGGTAAGAACAAAGAAGGCAGATATCTAGTTCTAGTTTATTTCCAATAGTTGCTACTGCTAAAACAGACATCTGCATGTTAGAATGATGTGGCAACCTAACAGAAAAGGCTTTGCATGGAGGCAATAACAGGGTTAGAGATACGTTATGATGTGTCAAAAATCCCACAATGTTTCAGGGATGCAAATATTGAATATCTCATTTCTGGGCTGCTCTGTGGACACTCATTATTCCTAATTTATGGACTATCAGCATGGACAATTTAGTATCTTGTATGAAAAATGCATATGTAAAATGATACTCACATTTATATTGGAAATTAATTTAAATGACAAACTACCAACAAAACGAAGCTGGGAGCTGGCTACTAACAACTGGCTTTTATCACTTCAAATTCTACTTGGGAAAGGCACTCTAAATGTTTTTTGATGCTTCTGTATTCTTTTAAGGGATATTTTTTCTCCATTTGTTATTTTTTTTTGTCCTGCCAAAATGTCATTTCCTAAAATGTAGCTTTAGGCAGACTTGAGTGTCTTCTAGAAAGGACATTTCTGAGGTACCACTGAACTAGTATTTTGGGGGAATGCTGAAATCCTTTATAACAAAAGCAGTTTTGAAGTTGCACCTTTTCCTGAAGAGTACCCAGGAAGAGAAGCTACCAGAACAGCTATTGAAGTAGTCAATAGCCAAATGTCTTACTCTACAAAGTGGATGACCTCCATTCTTAGTCAGTCGGCTATTTATACCTAGGAACCCTGACAATGGATCCATACAGTGTCAAAGATAGAGGAGGAGGGTAGGGAATGTGACAACTAAATTCAAAATTTACCTTCCTGCCTAATTGTTCTGTGCACGATTTTAAAATTTAATTCATCTTGTTATAGTTTACCAAGTTTTATTTCAAATACAGCAGAACGGTTCCGTGGCATTAAGAATTCTCTTCACATAATGGCCATAAAATACTATAGAGATTGGTGGGATATATACTGTTCTCCAAACTCGCCTGAAATAGCTAATAAGCATGCCCTAAATCCTCCAAAGTTTAACATTGAAAAACAGAAAGCCCTCAGGCAAACTGAAAAATTCGGGAGATTTTTTTTTTTTTTTTTTCCTGAGTGAAAGTTAGAGTATGTCAATAAATGTAAAACCTCTGGAAGTTCTGTGCATCCGAGAGTTACTAAAGCCATCATGAATGGGATCTAGCTTATGTGAGTAATGGCAGAAGACATCATGTACCACTCACTATTCAGAATTGACATCTCTTCTTTCTTTGAATCAGGCTTATGGAGGGAAGAAAGTATAGAAATTGATTTTGTTTTCAGAATCCCTTTTCCTTTTTTATTAGCCAGTTTATTTCAAGTTTTTTTTTTTTTTTTTTTTTTTTTTTTTTTTTTTTTTTTTTTTTTTAAGCCAGGATCACTAAAATAATAATATATTGGGACTAAATGGGGTGAAAAAGAACAAAAGGATTCCAAAATACTAGCACGTGGCCACTAACATCAGTTGTTGTGTGTTTTTGTCAAAATATAACAATGCTTGAAATGGTAATGACTTTATACATATTTAAATTTGACTTACTGAGGAAACTTCTGAGTTACTCAGCAGGTAAAAACTACTTTTGATGGGAATAGTATAGAAATGAGATAAACACTGTCATGATAGAGAAATATGCTTAGGCAAATAAGTCTCTTATAGCAATTCCTAGGTTTGTGAATTTTATGGGTTTTGTAGTACACTTAGGATGAATAAATTTTGAGTGACTAGGGAATGGTGAACACAGATGGATTAGAGTAATAGAAAAGAATACAAAGATGGTATAAATAATACTTATCAACATTTATGAAAGGAATAAAGTATGCGACAGTGCCTCATGTTTGCATTTCCACACATAAGTAGTGAAGTTGAATAAAACACAAAACAGATCTTAGAGATAACATCAGAAAAAATACAGCCTGAGTATTTATTAGTTGATTAAAATCTTTTTTGGGTCTACTTCCAAACTCTGGGATTCTTGTTCTATGTCACTGTATAATTGGTCAAATTGCTAATTGGAACAAATGAAAGAATAATGCTTAACTAGTCAACTATTCTTTTGTGTTAATCTAAAATTGACTATGTTTTCTTCTAGGATGTCATTAATATCCTCAAAAATTAATATTGTTGAATATCCCCAGAATTTTAACAAGTTAGCACATTTTATGATAGTTACTAATTCCATATTTCTCTTGCTGTATTGTTCGACCACCTCTTACTTGACTATGACAAAAACAGTAGGTTATTGCATTATCCACTTAGAAATAGAAGGGATTTTGAGATAATTTTCTTCATTTGTCTTATATTATGGAGGAGAAAAATGATGTTCCAGTAAGTAAAAAACAAAGCAAGGTGAAACAAAATTATATTAAGCTTCTACTTACTATGTGCCTAGTTGGAATGCAAAGAAATAAAAAAAACCAGGACCTTTTCTCAAGGAAGTAAGTCTCATGGGAGATTCAACATGCAAACAACTCTTTATAATTAAGCTATATATAGAGAAAATTATACATAATCAACAGAAGGAAGATACTAAAATTAAGAAGATTTAAAAAATTCCTATACAAGTTGAGATTTTATCTTGGACTTAAAGGAAACCAGGGAAAAACAGTTGGTGGATCTGAAAAGAGGAAGTGCATTGAGGATACCTGGTAAAAATGACCAGATTTGGAAAATGATGTGCCTGGTGTAATAAATAGCAAAAAGCCAATATGTCTGGATTGCAGAGTATATTGTTGATTATGAAGTGGAAGAATATTAGGAATGTCAAAAGAATGAGGTTATGAACGGGCTTCAATGTCCAGTAGAAGATCTGAAGAAAAGTTTATATTTGTTCCTTGAGATAGTAGAAATAACTGGACTGATGGCAGCAAAGTGTTATGGTTAGAGATACCATTTAGAAAGATCACCTTGACAGTGGAGTGGAAAATTGAACTTCAGGGAGGAGTTTATGGCAGGGAAATTTACCAGCTGGCTATTGTATTAATTCAGGTATGAAATATTGAGGGTCTGAATCATTTGATGTGAGTTTCAGGTGAGAAAAATTGGGTACATATTGTAGAGATCTCTTGGAAAGCAAAATTGATAGGCCATGCAACCAATTGAATAAGGACATTGAGATAGAACAAGCAGTTTAGAATGGCACCTAAGGTGTAAACCTGAGTATTTGGGGGAGGACAATAACAAGGAAGTTTGGAAGAGGATTGTTTTTGCTACTTTTGTGGGTGAGAATTAAGTTTTGGATATAATGAATATAAGATGATTAAATTCATTGAGTTCTAAATATCTAATAGTAAGTTGGAGAGGTAAACCTCAGGGGTCAGCAGAAAATTTAAGGCTAGAAAAGGGTAGATGAGAATAATTAGCATAGAGATGGTAATTCATGAGAAGTAAAATACCTTATCACAGAGGTAGTGGCAAACTTGGTGTCTTAATCCAGGACTTTTGACTCCAAATTCATTGTTTTTTATCACACTATTCTCCCTAAAACTTATTCCTGCCTTTGATTTAGACCTAATCTTTTTTTCACATTAATAAGTAGCAAGGCTTATCTGATTTTTTTTCTTTTCATTTCTCTAATATTAAAGAAATTTAATGACTCCAATATGAAGTAACCTAGAAATAAGAACATGACTAAGTAGCAATATCATTGGCAAGCAATAAGAAACATGTGTATACATTATCCCCCTCATGGTAAAGAATTGGAAAGTAAGGGAGATCCATCCATCACTTGAGGAATAGTTGAGCAAGGTGTCATTATGGGACAGTACTATTGTGGGTAAGAAATTATGAACAAGAAATTTCAGAAAAATATGGAAAGACTGTCATGAACTGATGAAAAGTGAAGGGAGCAGAACCAGGAGAAGACTCTATGTAGTGACAGCAATTTGTTATAGTACACAATCGTGAAAGTCTTAGCTATTAAACTGCAATACAATGATGCAATGAGTAAAGACAAGAACTTCTATCCACATATGAAGAAAGACTTGATAGAGTCTGAATGCAGATTAGTTTTATTTTTTTCTTTTGGTCTGTTTCTTCTTTTATATGATGACTAATAGGAAAATATATTTTGCTTATTTACTGTTTAATCTATATCAAACTGCTTTCTCAGGGAAAGGAAAAGTAAGATGGAAGGAGAAAATCTGAAACTCATTTTTAAAGTGTTTTAAAATATTGAAAATTGTTTTTAATGAAACTCAAAAGAGATTAATAAAATTGAAACTAAGAAAACTATTGACTAAAAAAGATGAGAATTGATTTTATTGAAAAAAAAACAACAAAATAGATAAATCTTTAGTTAATTTGATCAGAAACAGGAAAGAAAAAAACAAACTACCAGCATCAAAACTGAAGAGGGTTAATTTACCACTAATGAAAAAGAAATCAAAGTAATAATTAAGAGGGATGTTGGCCAACTTCATGGCAGCAAGTCTAACGATGTAACCAAAATGGATGAATATTTACAGAAATATAAATTGCCCAGGGTAACAGAAGAGGAAATAAATTACTTAAATGGTCCCATTTTAGGAAATGAAATTCAATAAGTCATTAATGAACTCATTAAGAAAAAATCTCCAGGGCCAGATGGATTCACAAGTGAATTCTATCAAACATTTAAAAAACAATCAATTCTGGTACTATGTCAACTATTTGGAGAAATAGGTAAAGAAGGAGTTCTTCCAAATTCCAAAATGACACTGATACTTAAAAAAGAAGAGACAAAACTGGAAAAGAGAAGTACAGAATAATTCCCCTAATGTATAATGAATATTGATGCAAAACTTTAATTAACATATTAGTGAAGAGATTACAGCACTTTATCAGCAGGATAATGCATTATGAGCAAGTGAGATTTATACCAGGAATACATGGCTGATTCAACATCAGGAAAACTATTACCATAATCGACCATATCAAGAACAAAAGCAACAGAAAACATAAGATAATCTCAGTAGATACAGAAAAAGGCTTTTGACAAAATCAGCACACATTCCTATTAAAAACACTACAGAGCATAGGGAGCTTTCCTTTAAAATAATAACCAATATCTATCTAAAACCAACCGCAAGCATTATTTGTAATGGAGAGAAGCTGGAACCATTTGCAATAAGATCAGGAGTGAAACATGAACAACCTTTATCACCACTGTTATTCAACATTGAACTAGAAATGTTTACCTTAGCAATAAGAAAAGTAAAAGAAATTAAAGAAATTGGAATAGGAAATTAGGAAATAGAACTATCACTCTTTGCAGATGATATGATAATATCCTTAGAGAATCCTAGAAAATCATCCAAAAACCTATTGGAAACTATTAATGGTTTTAGCAAAGTAGCAAGATGTAATATAAACCCACAAAAAAATCATCACTTTTCTATATATTGCTGCCAAAGACCATTGGGAAGAGATGGAAAGTGACATTCCATTTAAAATTACCATATGCAAAATAAAATACTTGGTTCTCTAAGAACTATGTGAACATTATGACAAAACCTTTCTCAAATGGGTAGGCATATATATAATAAAAATGAGAATTCTGCCTAAATTGGCCTACTTGTTAAGTGCCATACCAATAAAAATGCCAAAAATTATTTCATAGAACTAGAAAAATAATTTAAAAAATTCATCTAGAAGAACAAAAGATCAAGAACATCAAGGGAATGAATGAAAAATTACAAAGGAGGGTGGCTTACAAGCACCAAATTTAAAACTTTTATAAAGCAGTAGTCATCAGAACCATTTGATACTGGCTAAAAAATAGAATGATGGATCAGTTAGATAATATAACACAATACTCAAAGGTTATAGCAATCTAGTATTTGACAAACCCCAAAACTCCAACTTCTGAAATAAGAATTTACTATTAGATAAAAATGATAGGAAAACTGGAAAATATGTCAGAAACTTGGCATAGATCTATATTTCATATTTCATATCAACTTAAGGTAAAAATGGGTACATGATTTGTTGATAAAGGATGGATGATATCAAAAGCAAATTAGGAGAGTGAGGTATGTTACGGATCAGATCTTTGGAAAAGGGAGGAATTTATGACCAAAGAAGAGAATATTATGAAATGTGGAATGGGCAACTTTGGTTACATTAAATAAAAGTTTTTCCACAAACAAAACCAACAGATACAAGATTAAAAGGAAAGTTCAAAACTGGGGAAAAAATCTTTATAACCAGTATTTCTTTTTTTTTTTTTTTATTATATATATATATATATATATATATATTTTATAATATTATCCCTTGTATTCATTTTTCCAATTTACCCCCCCTCCCTCTATTGCCTCCCCCCGACGACAGGCAATCCATACATTTTACATGTGTATACAATATAGTCTAGGTACAAATACATTGTGTGCGAAATATCATTTTCTTGTTGCACAATAAACATTAGAATCCGAAGGACATGCAACCTGGGCAGACAGACTATTAGTGCTAACAATTTGTCATTCCCCTCCCAGTGTTTCTCTCTGGGTGCAGCTACCTCTGTCCATCATTGATCAACTGGAAGTGAGTTGGATCTTCTTTATGTTGAGAAGATTTCCACTTCCATCAGAATACATCCTCATACAGTATTGTTGTTGAAGTGTACAGTGATCTTCTGGTTCTGCTCATTTCACTCAGCATCAGTTGATTTAAGTCTCTCCAGGCCTCTCTATATTCCTCCTGCTGGTCATTTCTTACCGAGCAATAATATTCCATAACCTTCATATACCACTAATTTACCCAACCATTCTCCTAACTGATGGACATCCATTCAGTCCTCCAGTTTCTAGCTACAACAAAAAGAGCTGCCACAAACATTTTGGCACATATATGTCTCTTTCCGCTCTTTAGTATTTCTTTGGGATATAATCCCAGTAGTAGCGCTGCTGGGTCAAAGGGTATGCACAGTTTGATAACTTTTTGGGCATAATTCCAGATTGCTCTCCAGAATGGCTGGATTCTTTCACAACTCCACCAGCAATGTATTAGTGTCCCAGTTTCCCCACATCCCCTCCAACATTTGTCATTATTTGTTCCTGTCATCTTAGCCAATCTGACAGGTGTGTAGTGGTATCTCAGAGTGGTCTTAATTTGCATTTCTCTGATCAGTAGTGATTTGGAACACTCTTTCATGTGAGTGGATATAGTTTCAATTTCTCCCTCTGAGAATTGTCTGTTCATATCCTTTGACCATTTATCAATTGGAGAATGGTTCGGTTTCTTATAAATTTGGGTCAGTTCTCTATATATTTTGGAAATGAGACCTTTGTCAGAACCTTTGTTTTTAAAAATATTTTCCCAATTTGTTACTTCCCTTCTAATCTTGTTTGCATTAGTATTATTTGTACAGAAACTTTTTAGTTTGATGTAATCAAAATCTTCTATTTTGTGATCAATAATGATCTCTAGTTCTCCTCTGGTCATAAATTCCTTCCTCCTCCACAAGTCTGAGAGGTAGATTATCCTCTGTTCCTCTAATCTATTTATTATCTCCCTCTTTATGCCTAAATCATGGACCCATTTTGATCTTATCTTGGTATATGGTGTTAAGTGTGGATCCATATCTAATTTCTGCCATACTAATTTCCAGTTTTCCCAACAGTTTTTTCCGAATAATGAATTTTTATCCCTAATGTTGGAATCTTTGGGTTTGTCAAAGATTAGATTGCTATAGATGTACCCTTTTTTGTCCTTTGTATCTAATCTGTTCCACTGATCTACCTGTCTATTTCGTAGCCAATACCAAATGGTTTTGGTGACTGCTGCTATATAATATAGCTTTAGATCAGGTACACTTAGACCACCTTCCTCTGAGTTTTTTTTCATTAGTTCCCTTGCAATTCTTGACCTTTTATTCTTCCATATGAATTTTGTTGTTATTTTTTCTAGGTCATTAAAATAGTTTCTTGGGAGTCTGATTGGTATAGCACTAAATAAATAGATTAGTTTGGGGAGTATTGTCATCTTTATTATATTCGCTCGGCCTATCCAAGAGCACTGAATGTCTTTCCAATTATTTAAATCTGATTTTATTTTTGTGGCAAGTGTTTTGTAATTTTTCTCATATAATTCCTGACTTTTCTTTGGTAGATGGATTCCCAAATATTTTATACTCTCAACATTTGTTTGGAATGGAATTTCTCTTTGTATCTCTTGCTGTTGCATTTTGTTAGTGATATATAAAAATGCCGAGGATTTATGTGGATTTATTTTGTATCCTGCCACTTTGCTGAAATTTTGAATTATTTCTAGTAGCTTTTTAGCAGAGTCTTTGGGGTTCTCTAAGTATACCATCATGTCATCTGCAAAAAGTGATAGTTTGATTTCCTCATTTCCCACTCTAATTCCTTGAATCTCTTTCTCGGCTCTTATTGCCGAGGCTAGCGTTTCTAGTACTATATTGAATAGTAATGGTGATAGTGGGCAACCTTGTTTCACTCCTGATCTTACTGGGAAAGGTTGCAGTTTATTTCTATTGCATATTATGCTTACTGACGGTCTTAAATATATACTCCTGATTATTCTAAGGAATAATCCATTTATTCCTATACTCTCAAGAGTTTTTAGTAGGAATGGATGTTGGATTTTGTCAAATGCTTTTTCTGCATCTATTGAGATGATCATATGGTTCTTATTAATTTGATTATTAATATGGTCAATTATATTAATAGTTTTCCTAATATTAAACCAGCCCTGCATTCCTGGAATAAATCCTACTTGATCATAGTGTATTATCTTGGAGATGATTTTCTGAAGTCTTTTTGCTAATATCTTATTTAAGATTTTAGCATCAATATTCATTAAGGAGATTGGTCTATAATTTTCTTTCTCAGTTTTCGATCTACGAGGTTTAGGTATCAGTACCATGTCTGTGTCATAAAAGGAGTTTGGTAGGACTCCTTCATCCCCTATTTTTTCAAATAATTTATATAACATTGGGGCTAATTGTTCTTTAAATGTTTGGTAGAATTCACATGTGAATCCATCTGGCCCTGGGGATTTTTTCCTGGGGAGTTGATTAATAGCTTGTTCTATTTCTTTTTCTGAAATGGGACTATTTAAGCAATTTATCTCCTCCTCTGTTAATCTAGGGAGCCTATATTTTTGGAGAAAGTCATCCATTTCACTTAAGTTATCAAATTTATTGGCATAAAGTTGGGCAAAGTAACTCCTTATTATTTCTCTAATTTCCATAACCAGTATTTCTGATAAGGTCTTAATTCTTTTTTATTTAAAACTTCTTATTTTCAAAATATATAGAGGGATAATTTTCAACATTTATCCTTACATAATCCTGTGTTCTAAATTTTCCCCTCCCTTACCCTCACCCCCTTCGTTTTATTGTTGAGAAGAGCCACATTCATTAGAATTGATCATTGTATAATCTTACTGTTACTATGTGCAGTGATCTGCTGGTTCTGCTCATTTCACTCAACATCAGTTTATGTAAGTCTCTCCAGGACTCTCTGAAATCCTCCTGCTGATCATTTCTTATAGAATATAACAATATTCTATAACAATCATATACCCTAACTTATTCAGCCATTCCCTAATTGACGGACATCTATTCAGTTTCCAGTTTCTAGTCACTACAAAATGAGTTGCCATGAACATTTTTGCACATGTGGATCCCTTTCCCTTTTTAAGGTCTCTTTGGGATATAAGCCCAGTAGAAACGTTGCTGGATCAAAGGATATGCACAGTTTGATAACTTTTTGAGCATAATTCCAAATTGTTCTCCAGAATTGTTGGATTCATTCACAGTTCCACCAACAATGTATTAATGTCCTAGTTTTCCCACATCCCCTCCAACAGTCATCATTATTTTTTCTAAAGGTCTTATTTCTAAAATATTTAAAGAACTATGTCAAATTAATAAGTATACAAGTCATTCCCTAATGGAGAAATGGTCAAAGGATGTGCACAGACAATTTTCAGATGACAAATTTAAAACTAGACTTCTACAAAAAAAGTCTCTAAAATACTACTAATTAGAGTAATGCAAATTACAACAAATTTAAAACAATGGGTAAAAATAAATACATTTACTAAAACCAAGAAAGAACATTGTCTTTACATGTAATTGGGAAAAATAAATACTAAAAAAATATTTCCCTCATTGTGGGAGGAAATGATATTTATGAGTTTTGGCTAATCTTTTTATAGAATTAAACAAATTATTTTGTGAAAAAAATCTTGTAGTTCCCAAGAAATTAATGTTTATGGGATATAGACTTGGAATAAACGTTCAAGATTTTCTAGTCTAACCTCTTTTCACAGGTTGTTAAGTGGAAACCTCCAGACATAAAATAACTTATTTGAGGTCATTCATCTTGAAGAAAAAGGCCACTACTCAAATTCAAGTCCTTTATGTCAAAAACATTTCCTAGCAACACTTTCTTGGTGAGTGCTTACCTAATTATTAGTTTAGTTGCATAAATTCTGGGAAAATGAAATATACAATAATAGATTTTTTTTGCTTGTTCCCAAGTTCTCCCTTCTCTCTCAACAATGCTAACAATCACAAAGAAAACCTAGGGAAAATAAGGATGAAATGAAGATTGATCAGATTTGTGTTCAGATCAAAGGTAATTAGCTCAAGAAACCTATTAAATGCCTTTCCTTTTGCTCCATATCTCAGGGAAGATACTTTGCTTCTCCTTTCCCATGATCCTAGGTCCCTAGTTATTTATTCAACCATTTTGATGGGACAAATTAAATCAAAACATTTTGGATTTTTAATCTCCTGCTATAATCACCAAGGTACTTAGATTCACTCAACTAGCAGCCTTTTGGAAGCTAACTAATGACTGGGCAAATTGTCGTGATCAATAAATGCTGTACTTGGCATCAGAAACTTTCCATTCAAATGTTCTTTTTTCTGCTTTGGTTTCTCCATCTGTAAAATGGGGATGATAACATTGTTAGGAAGAGCAAATGAAATAATATATTGATAGCACTTTGTGAAACTTAGAGTGATAAATAAATATATAATTAGATACCTATATTATTATCATTGTACTCTGGAATAAAAAAAAAACAAGCTGTTTTGTTTCTTGTACCTTTTTAATATCCTTTCTTGAAAAAATAATGCACATTGGCTTTCATTGACATTGCTTTTCCATGTGATTTCTTTCAGATCCCAGAGTAATTCTTTTTATCATATCACAATAGAAATCCTTTTATGTAACAATGGAGTTTCTTGCAGGCTAGTGTATAAAGGCCCATTTTTGTACTGTAATTTAGATCTTTAGACTTCCATTACCATCACTACATTCATCATTGCTTTTCATAAAGAAAGCCTAAAGTAGTATGCATTCCAAAACTTACATCCATTTCTTTTGAGATATTTGAAAAAAGAGAGAGAAAGAGAGAGAGAGAGAGAGAGAGAGAGAAGAGAGAGAGAGAGAGAGAGAGAGAGAGAGAGAGAGAGAGAGAGAGAGAGAGAGAGACAGACAGACAGACAGACAAACAGAGACAGAGAGACAGAGAGACAGAGAGAGGGGGGGAGAGGGGGAGGAGGAGGGAGATTGTTTCTAATGGCTTTAATAATTATTGAGAAATTTTGCAATTTTCTTTCTGGTATCAGAATTGGGGGGTCTACTTTGTTTCCTACTCATATCTATCAATCATAACAAAAATTTGGGTCATTCAGCCTGCCATGTTAATCTGGTAACATTTTCAAATGAATAAAACCTCTTTGAGGGATGGAAATTCTCCCCTCAGCCTTTTGGATAACCCCTTGCTAGATGCCTTTTTCACCCTGCTTTGATCATGACACTTTATGGAGAGACAGACTTAATGGGCCAATTGGGGAGAAAATAGGCTGGAAAATGGGAAACTGTAATCACAACCAGCCAAAGTATTCAAGTAATCAGAGGCGTCATAAAGGACAGATGCTGCCCTCACTATCTGTGACTTATTTGCTCTCATTTATTTGAAACAGCTGCTGGATCAGCCCAGAACATACCCCACGTTTCTGAACTTTGGCTATGAGAATATACCTGCTTAGTACTCTGTTCCATACTCCTGTTTTCCTATAGCTATTTGTGTAAACAAATGTATTCTAAATAGTTACTATATTGCCCCCTCTCAATTGTCTTCTGGGAACAATGTCTGACATTTTTAACAAAGGATTTTTGGTAAATTGACAAGCATTAAGTTGTTAAGAATTAAGTGAAGTCACATCTTATTTTACAATGAATAAAACATTTTTTTATTTGGACAAACTAAAAGCCAAAGATGTAAAGATAAATATAGATATTAAGTAGCAGACTAAATAGGTGAGCTCAGATGTTGTGAATCCACTGTCCTTCTTTCTTTACCACTTATTCATGTGATGCTTTAAATTTGAGTCAAAAGTGGACACAGCTAGTTGTGTGTGTATGTGCATACATACATACATATATATATGTGTGTGTGTGTGTGTGTGTGTGTGTGTGTGTGTGTGTTTATATATATATATATAATTTACCATTTTGTTATCAGATTTTTTCATCTCCTTGACTAGGTTTTTTTTTTTTTTTTTTTTTTTTTTTTTTCCCCCCACAATTGGAGTGGTTTAGCATCAGAGAGCTCTAATCTCCTTGGGTCTTAGGCATGGGAGGAAAAGAAGGTTTTCTAAGCTGTAAAACATATGGAAAGATATCATTAAAATACCAACAAATAAATAATGGTCAATAAACAAGGACAACAGTGTAAAGATTAGTGAATTAATCATTGAATCAGTGAGCATTTATTAATCACTATGTGCCAGATATTTTGATAAGAAAAAAACATAGAAATAAGATGTAGAAATGGACAAACAACTTGTATGTGTATTTATAAGATGCCTAATGAATGAACTGCAATGACAACAAAAAATATTAGGTATTAGCATATTCACGATATACAAAACACTGAGCTATTGGGCACAAATGGAAAAGCAAGATTGACCTTTGTCTTAAGTAACTGAGATTTTAGCAAGGAAAGCCAACATATATAAGATATTTCTGTAGCAAGTTGGATGGAAAGGTTTAGTGGTACTTAGGGTATAATAGGAAAGCATATGGTAGTGCATCATTTTTAATGAAGTTTGCTTCTGTCAACCTTGCTTTGTACACATTTATATTTGTACTATGATGTCATGATTTACTCCCTGTGAGACTGAGTTTTCCCTCTTTCAGCATATGTATTATTTGGAGAGTGCCAAGTACTTTGGTAGTGAGAAGCTACTTTTCCAAGATATTGGTAGCTGTATCATCTCAAGGGAGCAGATGGTGTTCCCTTGACTGAGTAGTTGTCTGGAGTTGTTGCCATTCATGCTGTTCTTGGTAATGAGGTAATATTCAAAAGTAGTTGATGATGACTTTCGAGATTTATGTTTCCTTCTTACCTAGGGCTGCTCTTCTCATTAGTGACTATGGTTATCTGCGTGAAAACAATCTTCATTATCTAGAAGGAATAGTAGAGGAACAGTGCTCTTATTTATTCTCAAGGACTCAGAGTTCTGTTTTGTCTCCGTTGGGACATAAAGGTATGAAACCACTGATGTCATTTTTGATGTCACTGAAGACTTGCTGGATCCATGAGTTGTAATTAGTATTTTGTGATAGGAATGGTTGGATTCTCCGGGCAGACTTTATACCAGCTAATGAAGGGTGCACGAGGTGTTAGAAGTAAGCCTGATGAGATAGGTAATATTCTTCTTCCCAGAACATGTAGACTTAGAGTTGAGACTGTCTATACCAGAATTTAAGAGGAGGTAGTGCTCAAGGTGGTTTCACCCTGCTGGTCAATGCAGATCCATTTCTTTCTTGTGGGATACTTCATTTCCTTGGGAAATGATTGAGAGGTATATGAATGGACAGTGGACATGACACCTTATCTGCTCTTCTCTACCGTAGTTTGAAGGGTGGGCTAAAAATCTGGAATCAGACTTTTATATATGTGTAGAAATAAACCAGAATTAGAGGGGAAATGACTGAGAGGGGGGTGGGGTTACTAGTTGTTTTCCATTTAGAGTTGAACCATTTTGATGCAAATTAGAGATTCAAAAATGGACCAAAAGATCCTGGGCTTAGGAGTCAGCCAGTGTAATCATGGAGACTGTAGAAAGAATCCTGATAACTCTATGAGAAGTGGTATGATATAGTTACAGGGACATTGATTCTGGAATGAGAGGAAAGGACAAAGGAAGGAATAGAGGGAGGCAGGGAAGGAGGAAAAGGAGAAAAGAGAGAATCAGAAAGAAGAGAGAGGCAAGTGTTTAATAAACACTAATTGTTAAGTACTGTGCTAAGTACTTTACAAATATTTCTTTTTATCTTCATAACGACTTTGAGGGACAATTGTTATAATTATATTACTTAGTTTACATTGAGGAAATAAATATATATGTATGTATATATATACATACATATATATGTATGTGTATATATGTATGTATATATATGTATGTATGTAAATATATATATATATATATACATATATATACATATATATATATAAATATACATATACATATACATATATATATATATATATATATATATATATATATATATATATATATATATATATATATATATATATATATAATTAAATTACTTCCTCAAGGTCACAATGTCCTGATTGTCTGATGTAGAACTTGAACTCAGGGCTTCTTGAATCTTGGTACAGGTGTCTGTCTACTGTACCACCCAGCGTTTTTTTGAGGACTTCTTTAAATGAAAACCTGAATTTGAATTCTTATTCTACTACTTAACATCTGCACCAACTATGTTCTGTGAATCTCAGTTTCCACATCTGCTAAATATAAATGTTGCATTAAGTGATCTGTGGTTCCTCTGACATTTGAGGTTCTATGATTATAGTGCCATTAAAGGATGTAGAGCTGAAAGTGACTGGAGTGCATATTGCGAGATCCTCATTTTTTACAAAGAATGAAACAATCATAGAGACATGTTAAGTTACTCTCTTAAGGTCACTGAGATAGTAATTTCCTAGAATCATGATGTTATGTGACACTGAAAACTTTTCATTCTGGGAAAGCCATTTGTTAATTTGTGTGAATCAGCTCTTCCCAATCATTAGTATGTGGTCATCATCATGTCTTATTCTTCTATATTGGATCTCCCACCATTGTGACAGGTAAAGAGGAAAGCAGCTTTTATACAGAACATTTAGGAAATGAAATAATGAATGGAAAAGGGGGGTGAAGAATTGATTCATAGGATAAACTTGTCTTTGTGAAGAAAAGGAAAATTACTTCACCAGTCCAGTGAAGACAACTCAGGACGAGTCTTTGTTCATGAAAAAGACCTGGTGAGAACCTCTATTTTCTATAAAGCAAGACAAAAATCACCCACACAAAATATAACTTTCTTGGTATAAAAGGAATATTTGAAAAAAAAGCATAATTTTTTTGCTCACAAAGCAAGAGCTACAATGCAATACAAAATATTCATATTTTAAACAATAGGTTTTCTGTATACTTATTCAAACAGTTCAAATATAATGATTCTTTTAATAAATATATATATGTATAATATACACCCCCAACACACACACACACACACACTCACACATATATGATAGAGTAAAAGAGGAAGGAAGGGGGAAAAGGGAAAGAGACAGGCAGACACAGAGACAGAACCCAAATATATGAAAAGGAAATAGTTTGTCAGCAACATAGTTTTCCCTTCAACTTATTTCTTCTGCTCTTTTACTTTATAAAATGAAGAAACTTGCAAATTTGATGGGGATTCATATGCAAATACCTTAGATCTTTTTGACCAGAATTTAAATAGTCATGAATTACCCATTTTTCATAGTCAGAATTATAATGCTGTATTTCTTTTCATCCACATAATTAACAGAACAAATTATGAAGTTTCATTGTATTTACAATGGTCAATTCAGTAACTTTATATTTCCTCAACTATTCTCTAGTAAGGCGTATTCTTTTTGAAAAGATATAATTCTGAATCAGAACAGAAGAGAATTGTGTCCAATACAATACTTGATGCTCAAATCTCCCATAGAAAATAGCCTTAAATTTTGCAAAGCAAAGTGTTGATGACTGTAGAAAAGAGGCTTCTAAATAAGGAGAGACTTTATCTACCTTTAGATTTCCCAGCTATTTGTCACTATCATTGCTCCTTTCCTTAGCTTGTTAGGTTTTTCCATTGATATTGGAATGGAGGATCACCTTTTCAGATGAAAGACTATACTGTTGGTATCCATAATCCAATATTATTCACTTTAAGGATTAAGGGAGATGAACAAGAAATATTCATTAATAGGAAAACAAAAATGTGTTCTAGTGCATCCAATCTCTACTGTAGAAACTGTTCTCTTGCTGGATAGCATACTGCACTCAAAGGTAGGAAGACATGAGTTTAAATTTTAGGTCATGCATAGTAGTTGTGTGACCTTTTCTAAGTCGCCTAAACTCAGTGCCTCAGTTTTACTATCTATGAAATGAAGATAATAATGGTGCTTAAATCACTGGGTAATTGTAACTCCCAAATGAAAGAACATGTATAAAATTCTTTGCAAACTTTATAACTACTTTCCCAGTCATAATATTTCCTATATATACTGCTCATTAAAAATAATTGTCTTATGTATAATTTTAAAAATGTTTAATAGATATTATTCCATTTGACCCTGAATGAAATCTGATATAGGTAGTACTCAGAGTATAGAGATAACGCAATTAAGATTGAGATAAGAAAAATGCTTGCCCAAGAGCAAATGAATATGAAATGGCAAAGCCAGCAGTTGAACCCAGATCTGTTTTCTAATCTATTATTACTAGTTTCATGATATCATTATAAAAAGAAATTCCCCCTTACCAGAGCAATAAAGAATGTTGAATATATCCATTGTGCTTAAAAAAAAAAAAGAAAAAGAAAAGAAAAGAAAAAGGAACACAAGAATATGCCAATTATAGGGCATTGAGTTTCATTTTAATTCCTGGTGAAATTCTAAAGTAAATCAATAAAGGAATACTTTATACATAACTAGAAAAGGAAATACTAGTTAAAAAGAACCTCTCATACTACCTTAATTTTCCTTTTTTCTTTATAAAATTCCTGGTCTATAAAATTATAGAAATTCTATAGCTACAATTTACATGGATTTTAACAAAATATTTAAGAATATTATACTTATGTTATACTTGATAGAAATTCACAAAGTGTGAACTGATTGTCAAACCAGACAAAAGAAACGGTCATTAATGACTTGGTATCAACTTGTTCGGCAATTATAATAGTGTTGGATGGTGAATAGGTACTTTACAAATGATGTTGGTGCATTGATTAATTTGAATAAGAGTTTAAAAGAATGCCTCAATGGGGGTATCCTTTACCCTGTGATACATATATAGACATGCATATTAAATTTGGATGGAATTAGAATTGTCAAGAATATAAATTTCATCCACTTCATATAAGTGGGAGATCTGGTTGATATACTGGATCAAAAGAAATTGACAAGTTAAAATTGTCAATCAAATATAACATGATGAAATTTAAATCTTAGACTTAAAAATCAACCTCAAAAGCTGAATATGTATCTTTGAAAGCAATGTGAAAAAGATTTAGTGGACTACAAAAGTGCCCAAAGTATGAAATGTCCCCAAAAGGCAATACATTATATATGTAAGCATATGCAAACATAAAGAGTCTCATGAGCCCATAATTAAGTATTTGAAGGGTTGCTATGTGAAGGAGATCTTGGAATTGCTTGCCTTGACAGTTGGAGGAAGTTGGGGAAAACATTCAAGGAAGCAGATTTTGTTGTGCCAAGGCAAAGTATAAAACATTTCGAGCTGTTCAACTGTGGAATGGGTTGTCTTACAGGATATTGGTTCCATTTCACTAGCAGCTTTGAAGCAAAACTGGATTACCATTTATTGGGGATTTTATAAGAAAGGCATTTTTTTTTTTTTTTTTTTTTGGCTGGTATAGGAACATTGAATTACATTTTCTCTGAGGGTAATTAGTACCATGTATTTCTGGTATTGCAGAATTAAACACACACACACACACACACACACACACACACACACACACACACACATACACACATTTGCTTTACTGAGAATCTGAAGTTTCAGAGACAAACAATGTTTTCCAGAATTGAGATTAGCTATATTTTTTTCTGTGGACTTTTTATTTTGATCTCCGTTTTTCAAGAATATCATTGGATTTCAAGTAAAAAGGAAAAAAATGTACATTCAAATCCTAGCTCTTCCATCATTATATCTTTGGATAGGTGTTTCCTTTCTATTGAATCCAGTTTTTCGTTCAGTCAAAAGGAACAAAAGGACAAAATAGATGAATTCTTACAGTTTTCCAAGCTCTAGAACCTCTTAACGGTCACATTTAGATTAACAGAACTTGTATGGTAACTTTTTTCCAATTATTTCTATGGATTTTATCAAACTAATAATTGAAATATTGGAGAAGATACATGCTTTAAACCACAAGTGTCAAAATCATAGCAATAACCTTTGGCAGCAAACTCTCAAGTGCAGCCAAAACCAGATTAAAATGAAATTGTGAAATGTTTAGCAAAATAAACAAAAAATGTAACACAACATCTCAACTTTACCTCAGGGTTGTTGTAAGAATCAAGTGAGGTTATATTTGTAAAATGCTTAGCATATTACCTATCACTTAGTAAGTCCTCTATAAACATTAGCTATTATTATTATAATTATTACTGTGTTGTGGTGAGAAACATAAGTGAAGGATTTGGGCAACGATTTGTGAGATGTCAAATACTGCCTTTTTAAAAAGGCAATCGTGATTACACCATCAATTGACTGCTTTATATGAACCCAATTAGGTCTGTATGGAAAGATTCATTAATAGTAAGCTTGCTGATGAAATCATTTTACTATGAAAGTGAAAAAAATAGAAAATAGTCATTTTTAATGGTGATAAATGTAAAAGGCGCTTCATGAACACCCTCATGGTGTTTCCACAATAGCATCAGTTGTGGGAAAGAGGAATTGAAAGTGTTAAGAATGCCCAGATTTTAGAAATTTAATAGCTTTTGACTCAACTTTGATCCCTGTAAATCAGCCATTTTTGTCCAGTGACCAGTGACTGGATGTATTACTGGAAGAGTTGCATCCTATCAATCTTGACATTTTCACCATAAATGAAAGAAAGGCAAAAGGTTGTTGGACAGAGGTTCTCCTTAGAGAGAAAAAAGAAAAGAATGGATAGAAATATATTATTGTATTCAAAATTAGTAAGACGCATCATTTCATGGACTGGGTGAACATCCTTTAGTGAAGTGCTTGTACAAAGCTTTTGTGAAAAGACCATCACCTGCTTCACAGGTTGAGGTGGTAACTTCTTCCTCTGTGACTCTGGACTTTTTCCCCTGACTTTTCTAGATTAATAGACTTCTTCTTCCTCTGATTTATGTAAATGATTAGCTATGATCCGCTAACAAGGACCATAGAGGTTATGTCATTCAACCTCCTCATTTAATAAGTGAAGATTTAAAAAAATAATCTCATTAGTTTAGCCAAGGTCACAAATATTCTAAGAACCAACAATGGGATTCTAATGCATGACCTCTGTCATCAAGCTACTCTCTGTCACCCTTCTTAATTTTTTAATCTCAAATATATTGCAAGCTTCTTCAGGACAATGCAAAATATTAAATAACCTTCTTGTTCTTACACACACACACACACACACACACACACACACACACCCTGCCCAATGCACTATGCCGTAGACACAGACAATTATGAAATATTGGTACCTTAGTGAATTTCAGGAGTGAATTATTTTACCTATTTTTAAGAAAGAAAAGTGGGATTAAAGGATAAAAACAAATTTCAGCTTCTTTTTTCAGATCTTGAACACAATTAATCAAATCTACCCAACATGGCCCATTGGAATCCTTCTTATTGGGTATTTGACTCATATAGGGCAAAAACAAACATAACATGGAAATGTCTTGCTCCTATCATTCCCAATTCCATTCATTCCCTGCCCATTTTTAGAGTGAAAAAGAATAAAATCCCTCCTGTTGAAAATAAACTTTAGAGATGTAAAATCTTTGGCACAATATGATTCAGAACCTGCTTTTATCTCAGTTCAACTTTTAGAGTAACACTTCTCTATGCCATCTATAAATTTGTTCACTTATTCACTGCTAAAATTTTGGAATGAAAATCAAAGCAGTACTACGAACATTAATCAAAAAAATGTAATAAGTGCTTACTATATTTTTGGCAACATGATAGCCACTAGCAATGCAAATAAAGGCAAAAGCAGTTCCTGTTTAATGCCCCTTCTCATGTTCTGATGCAGGCAGATGGAGAATAGGTGGATAACTAATTGGTACAGTGGATAATCTCTTGGGTCTGGTGTAGGAGACATCTGAGTTCAAATATAACCTCTGATGTTCTGAACCTCTGTAACGCTGAGAAAGCTATTTAATCTCTGCCTCAGTTTTCTTAACTGTAAAACATGGATGATTGTTGGGACCATCAAATAAGCTAATTTTTTATTAAAGCTTTCTTAATTTTCAAAAGATATGCATGGATCATTTTTCAGCATTAACCCTTATAAAATCTTGATTTCAAATTTCCTCCTCTTTACCCCCACCCTTTCCCCTAGTTAGCAAGTAATGCAATATATGTTAAACATAATAAAAAATGTATTAAATTCAAAATATGCATGCATATTTATACAATTCTCTTGCTACACAAAAAAATCAAATCAAAAATGGAAAAAAAATGAGAAAGAAAATAAAATGCAAGCAAACAACAATTAAAAAGTGAAAATGCTATGTTATGAAACATATTCAGTTCCCACAGTCCTCTCTCTGGGTGTAGATGGCTCTTTATCATTGAACAATTGGAATTGGCTTGAATCAACTCATTGTTGAAGAGAGCCACGTCCATTGGAATTAATCGTCATATAATCTTCTTGTTGCCATGTAAAATGATCTCCTGTTTCTGCTCACTTCACTCAGCATCACTTCATGTAATTCTCTCCACCCTCTCTGAAATCATCCTGCTGATTGTATCTTACAGAACTATAATATTCCATAACATTCATATACTGTAACATCTAGCTGTTCTCCAACTGAGGGGCATCCGCTCATTTTCCAGTTGCTTACCACTACAGAAAGGGCTGTCCCAAACAAATTTTTGCACCTGTGCGTTCCTTTCCCTCCTTTAAGATCTCTTTGGGATATAAGTTCAATGGAAACATTGCTGAATCAAAGGGTGTGCACAGTTTGATAGCACTTTGGGAAAGTTCCAAATTGATGAGCTAATTTTTATAAAGCACTTGGCATAGTGTCTGGCACGTAGTAAGTGCTATACAAATGAGTTATTGTTGTTATTAATATGATGAAAGCATTATAGGGAAGAAAAAAAACACTAGTGACTAAAAGTGAAAACAGCAAAGTCCTGTTGCAGAAGGTGAGGTCTGAACTGAGTTTCAAAGAATTTCAGGAAGCTAATGGGTAAAAATAAAAAAGGAAGAATATCCCAAGCATGAGGGACAGTCATCATGAAAGTGGAGCAGCAGGAGAAGAAGAGTCTTCCCTGAGGAACAGCAAATAAGGAAGCAGGGCTAACTACCAAAGTTTGTGGAGAAGACTAAGTTTAAAGGAATTGAGAAGGGAGGAAGAGCCTACAATACATTCCCTGAGAAGGGTATGGTATGGAAGGACCTTGACTTTAGGAAAAAAAAAAATCACTTGGGTATCTGAGTAGAGCAGGAATAAAATGGAAATAATCTTGAGGAGTGAATACTGGCCAGAAAGTTATTGGAGTAGTTGAAGCATTATATGTTGAAAAATCTATTTGTAATGTAGGCTGTGTGAGTGATGATCAGGAAATGTATCTAAGAGATATTTTGAAGGTAGGAACAAGAAAACTGGGCAAATTGAATGTATTATGTGCAAGTAGGGAATTAAGAAAGATATAGTAGCTACGTGGAGCAATGGAGAACTGGGATCAGAGGAATCAAATTCAAATGTGATTTCAAACATTTATTAAGCATGTGATCCTATGCAAGTCACTTAAACATATTTGCCTATTTTCTCATCTGTAGCACTGTGATAATAATAGCACCTTGTACTTACCTAGCTGGATTGTTATGAGAATCAAATGAAATAATTGTAAAGTGGCTAAAGTAATTCCTGAGAATCAGTGTTTCATGCATACATATATACATATATGCACATACAAATGCATTCATGTTATCATGTTCACACATATATATTTCTATGTGTGTACACAGGCATGTGTGGGAACATGTACACATATATAAAATGTAAATAATGTATGTTATTATTATTGAATCAATGGTGGTACCCTCACCAATGGTAGGGAAATTAGAAGTAAGAAATTGTTTTATGGGGAAAATAAGGAGGTTGATTTGGGACATAATGAGTTTTAGATGATAGCAGTATAGCCTATTTGAAATATTGAAAAGGAAGTTGCTGAAACAGGATCCCAGGAGAGACTAGGGCAGGAAAAAAGAAAAGGAAAATAAAGGATAAAAGACAGAAATATAAAGATAGGGCAAGCATTTGAATAGAGAGGAGAATTGCACATATAGGAGCTAATGAGATTACCCCTAGAAAAGAGAAAAAGAGCAAAGGACTGGAGTAGGATCAGAAGTCACCTTGTTGAGTCTTTTCATTTTACAGATAAGGAAATTAAGCCTCAAAGAACTTAAATGATTTATTCAGGTACCCTCCAGTAGTAAATTTCAGTGGTGTTATCTAAATGGAGTTCTCCATTCCAGGTTGAGTTCTTTCTCCTGTACTGAATTCCTTTCCATTTAAAATTTCTGGAATAACAGTTAATCATCTAAATCACATTTTAAATGGCTATGATGATGTCTCTGAGGACCATAATTTAATTGAATAGCCAAGATTGGTGGGATAATACAGAATCTATTAAGATTTACTTCCCATCTCCCTCTCTGTCTTTTCACGTTCCTGTATATTTCTGTTTACATCGCCCTTACTAAAACTGCTTTGGATCCTCTTTTCCTTAGACTTCATGTTTCTTCTTCCTTTGTTATTACCTTAACTCTAGGAGCCTCTCCATGGATAATATGCATGCTAAAATATAAACTGAATTTATTTGATGCATTTTAAAAATATTTTCTGCTTGAAATTTAGAACTTACTTTAATTTGTCATTTTAAAAAATCTCATTTTTTTCCCTCTGACATGTTATTGCTTTGAATTTTTCTATGTATCATCATCCTTCCATGACTTTTAATACCCATATGAGAGAAATGAGTTGTTTGTTTCAGGATGCAGCCTCAAACTCATTTTCTAAACATCTAAAGGGAATCCATTCAATAAACCTCTGTGGTTGGACCCTAAGCCAAAGCTCAGAACTCTCATTTATAGCCCTCAAAAGCCATTCACAGCTCTCTTTCATAGCCAATTTTGACTGAAACCCTGATGTGAGGTGAAAGTCAGAGTGTGCAAAATCCTAGGAGTAAAACCTCAAACGCTGATATGGAATCCCCAGCATGAGGAGTAAGAAAAATTACTGGCTAGCGAGGAAAGACCTCATTTCTTTCCAATTACTTGCCTGAAAAATCCAACTAGGAAAGTGAAGGGGATAAAATAGAGCTTCACTCAAGCTTGGTGTCTCCCTAGCCCTTATCAAATTTTCCAGAAGGAACACTGACAAATACTCTAAGTTAGCCTTCACTTTATTGGTTGGAGAAGTTTCTGTTAGTGGTGGGATAGTTCTAAGGCCATAAGAGATTTTGTAGATTCCATATTGTTTTCAGAAATGGTGGGATATCTACTTTATTTTCATTTGTCTTGATGAGTTTAATTCATATACATTTATTTTAGTTTTTTGGCATTATTTTGGTTGTTGCCTTCTTTATTTACAATTCATAGAATTATTATGCATACGATACCCTCTTATGTATTATTATATTATTATATTATATATATACCTATTTTTGTCTATGATTGTTAGATGCGTATATAGGTTTCATGATAATTTTGCATTTTGTAACAGATTAGAGTTAAAGAGTACTTCATCTTTGCCAGAGCACCCTCACAACTACTATGTATAGAGTAAGTATAATCATGTTGTGCTCAAATTATATATCAATAAGTTGAACTTTAGACTGTTGAAGTGATATGGCCAAGGTTAAACAATGATCACTCCTTGTAGCAGAATCTTTAGATTCAGGATCCTTTACTCTTTCTACTTCACCTTGCTTTTTCCTCAATAGGTATCTCAATTAATAAATGATAGTATCAAGAAGATATGCTTAAAATGAGACCCTGCAATTGAATTATGGACAGAATTACATTCTCTTGGTATGTGAGGGATCAATATTATTAAGAGATTAAGAAACTATACTGTGGTGCTTTCTAAACTATTGATGAACATACTTAGCTTGATTACCATTTAAAAACCATTTGGGTTAAAGACAATCTTTTGCTAAAAATAATTCTGTAAGGTACAAGATTTTTTTTTACTAGTACTTCTTGGTTATATCCAATGTTTATTAATGTTTTAGCTTAGAATTACATTCAATTGATTCTTCACATGTTGGATTTAAAAAAAAAAATATTGCAGAAGTTCCATTCTTATTGGTGAAGAATGTGTTGCTAAGAGAGGATAAAGGAAATTTTTGTATAATCATGGGTACTTAAAATACTTCAAATTGAGTATATACTTAGAGAATCACCAAAAACCTTAGTGGTGTTCTTATCATACAATGCCATTATCACAAAATCTCAGAAGGGGTTAAGAGGTTCAGTGGTCATGCACCTGAATAAGACTCTACACTAAATGTTACACTAAATAGACTCTACACTAAATGTTAAGTAGTTTCTGTTTGACAGTATCTAATGATAGAAAACTTATTACCTTTCAGAGCAATGAATCACTTTTATTAGTTTCTCAGGTCTAAATATTTTATTTTTTTCAAATACATGTGAAAATAGTTTTTAACATTCATTTTTTAAAATGTTAAGTTCCAGTTTTTCTCCTTCTCAACTTCCTTCATTGAAAATACAAGTAATCTGATATAGGTAATAAATACAAATATAACTCAAGAAAACATACTTCCATATTATGTTATGAAGCAAATAGACCAAAAGAAGAAGAAAAAGAAAAAGAAAAGTTATGGTTCAAACTGTATTCAGACGCTTCTGCCACGCTTCTGCCACAGTAAGAATCTAACACAGTTATCTGCCACAATTTATGCAACCATTCCCGAGTTGGTGGGGTCCTCTCAATTTCCAGTTTTTTTCCTCCCACAAAAAGAAATGCTATGAATATTACCTTTTAACCCATTTCTTTGATGTTACTGGATTACAAACATAGTAATTGTATTGTTGGGTTAAAGGGTCCATAGACATATGGTTCTTTGCGCATAGCTCCAAATTACTTTTCAGAATAGTTCAGAATTTTCACAAATTCACCAACCCGCTGCATTAGCATTTGGCCCCCGCGTTTCAAATTTTCTTTTTTTCTCATAAAAATCAATTTCTTAGGTGTGAAGTGGCATCTCAGAGTTGTTTTAATTTTTTCTAATCAATACTGATTTTGGCACATTTTTCAAAATAGCTCTGATTTCTTCATCTAAAAACTGATTACTCATATCATTTAACCATTTATCAGTTAAGGGATGACCTGTATTTTTATAATTTTGATTCAGTTCTCTATCTTTGATTAATGAGGTTTTTTTTTTCTAAGAAACATGGAGAATTTTCTACTTTCCATCTAATCTTGGCTACACTGGTTTTGTTTTTGTGAAATCCTTTAAATTTAATGCAATTTAGATGCTATACCATTGATGTGTGTGTGTGTGTATGTGTGTGTATATATATATATATATATATATATATATATATATATATATATATATATATATATATAGTATTGATATTACTTCACTGTTTGTGGTACATTTTAGGAAAACATTTTCTTTATCACTTTTTAATGAGATCTATTTTTGCTCTTTATTTTCTTCTCCATTTGTTTTACTTCAAATAAAGCAAACTATACTGTGTTCCAGCCAATGCATGTTACAGGTGTGTCTATCTGCTTCAAGTATGTTTCCTCTTAAAACAACAATAATAAGAGAATATTATTGGTTTCTGCTTTTTAATCTACTCTCCTATTTGCTTCCATTTTATGAATGAGTTTATTCTATTCACATTCACAGTTATGGTTACTAACTCTATATTTCCCTTCATCCTACTTTTTTCCTCCAAATTATTCTCTCTTTTTTTTCACTTCTCATAACTGTTTAATTCTGTTAAATGCTTCTTTCAATTAGCCATCTCTTCTATCAGTCCTCTTTTCCTCTTCTTATTTCTTCCCCCCTTCTTCTTCTTATTTTTCCCCTTCTTTCTATAAATTAAGAAAGATTTCAATATCCACCTAAGTCTTTATATTATTTCTTCTTTGAATCAATGATGTTCAAGTTTTGCCTGCCACCCCATGTGAGATAACTTACTGTGTTCTATCTCTCCTTTTAATTTTATTTTTAATATCATCTCATCACAGTTTTATTTGATTTTATTGTTTCTCAAGATTTCATGTAGTTACTAGGATCAACTTCCCCAAATGTCATATTGAAGTGACATTTTATGCCTTTTTTTCCATTTGACCAATTATACTTTCTAGAAAGATAATTCCTTCATTGAATGTTGTACATCTAATTCCATTGGGACAATCCTGCTTTTAAAATGAATTATCTTTATGGAAATTTTTCATCACTTTTACCATTTGACCTATTCTTTTTTTTTTTTTAAGCTTGATTTCTTCAATAGTTTTTTGTTGTTTTTTTGTTGTTGTTGTCTTGTTTGTTGTCTCTTTACCTCTTTTTCATGATTTTCTTACACCATTCTTATTTATTTTCTCTTTATTTCCTCTAAATCTCTTTGGTTTCCAAAATCCTTTTGGAAAACATCCATAAATCAATTTTTGGGAAGTGGCACAGGGTTAGACTAATTGACATTCGTTTCTAAGGCTTTGTATTTGAATTTGTGTCTTTTGATCTTGTTTTCTAAGTTCCTGTTTTGTTGCACTTTAATCTCTGTCTCTGTTTGGGTGCTAATTATCAGTAATTGATGTGAGTGCTTGATGAAGTAGTGAGTGAAATAAATGTAGGACCAGAAGAGTTCAAGCTTAAAGCCTGCAACTGTCTTTGCTTCTTACAGCTTCCCTTTTATACCCCATTATAAGCATATTTTTTCTGTTATGTGTTATACAAATGCCAGAAAATCGCAGAAAGTATAACCAAGGCTATGAGATTTCATTGTTCTATTAGCAAGGTGCATCCTGTTTTTGTGTTTCCTTTAGAGGGGCTTCCAATCATATTGACCTTATTATCTCCAGAAAATAATCCTGGAACTTAGAACCGGACTATCAGCAGTGGAATAGATCTTGTCACATTCCCTAAAGACCTCCAAGTGACCTTCCCTTGCTTCAGTCTTCCAAAAGACTTACAGCTGACTCCTCACATTTTGATCTTCCATATCACCATAATAACCTTCTCTGGTGATGTTCTTTTTTTTGTTATTGCTTGCTCAATTTTTAGATTATTTCTTGACTTTTATCTACTGCTAAATTTGGGCTGACTTTCCATTGTCTAGGGGATATTGTTTCTAGCTTCATATATTTTGTGCATCATTTTCAGAACTACTTTTGGGGTTCTGTAAGTATTCAGGTCTTGAAAGATAGCCTGATCAAAGGAGAGGTGTTCTTACTGCTCTTTCCTGCCCTGCACACTCATTTTGGAGTGGCCACAAACACCCTTTTCCTTTCTGAAACTGTGACCAGGGTCACTAGTTCCTGCTAGTGTTTCTCCTTGGCCTGAGACTGTGATTCAGAACTTTGTATGGGCAAAGCATTAGAGCTCTTCCCCTTTTTTGTAAAGGGTCCCCTGTAAGTTCCTTCTGCCAAAATTCCTGATCCCCTTAATGGTATTTAAGAAGGCTAAGTATCCTACAAGCTGCCTCTGATTTGGGGTTGCCTCAAAGCCTGCTGCTAACTTGCTGTATTGTAGTTTTTTTTTTGTTTTTTTTATTTTTTGTTTGTTGTTGTTGTTGTTGTTGTTGTTGTTGTTGTTGTTTTTCATTCCAATGAGGAAGAACTTTCTGCCAACTTTCTAAGTTGTCTTGAGCTAGAAAATTTTTCACCCCATCATTTTCTTGGGGTACTACTTTGGAATTTTTAAGGCATTATTTTAAGGTTGTTTAGAGAGGTATTTGGGAGATTTGAGAGTATTTGCTTTTATTCTGTCATCTTGGCTGAAACTATGAATTATACTAAAAATTCAATAGTTAGGAGATGCATTAAGCTAAAATATGGAGAACTATGCAGATTCTATCCACTGAGTTTCTTTCTGCAACTAACCAGAATAAATATTTTTCTTTTTTTTTTTTTTTTTTTTTTCCTAGGGAAGTTCTTTAGCTATTTGAAGACAGATATAGTATTTCTCAAGTCTTCCCTTCTATCAAATAATATATATCTATTATCTGCTAGGGATCCTTTATCATCCCAGTTTCAAAAATCATGAAGAGGTCAAAAGAGATAGCCCAAGACACAAATGATTAACAGAGAAATTCCTGTCTTAGAAGAGGTTAAAGGAGATAACCTGAGACACAAATAATTAATAGAATTTTACATCCTTAAGAGAAATTCCTGTCTTATTTACAAGTCTCTCAGGAACCTCTTTGATATACAAACATCTCTATATTCTGAAGGAAGCAGAAAAGTCCTTTTCAAATACTAACTTTGTTTTATGATCCTGTTTCTTGTATAAAATGAATCTCCAAAATTCTTTTCTCTGCTTTGTGCCCACCGACTTTGCTGAGGAGTCTCCTTCCTGGCAGTTTGGCCTTTCTCCCTGGAGGCCAATTGCTTGCCTATCCTATCCTAATTAATAAAGATTTTGTTTTAACACAGCATTGAATAGCGAGTTCATTTGCTAACTACTCGGCCTTGGTACTTTGGGAAGGAGGAGGGAGAGAGGCAATCAGACAGTCAGGAAGGACTGACCCATCTGCCTTAGAGCCTCATCATTTTGTCCTCATCATTTGGTGGCCCTCAAGGGGAAAATTTTATGGAGGTAAGCTGGAAATATCTCCTTTCTATAGTGGGGGGGGCAGTTCAAATTCCCGGGAAATAGTATCCTGAACTGCTGGGAGCTAGGAAAGCTCTGAGCATTGTTTGGCTCAGGTTGCTGGGTGCAAAGGAATTCCTGTGTTTTTTTTTGTTGTTGTTGCTGTTGTTGTTGTTGTTGTTGTTTTTTTTTGTTTTGTTTTGTTTTGGTTTTTTGTTTTGTTTTGTTTTGTTTTTTTGTTTGTTTGTTTTTGACAAATAGCTCTCAGGAGCTTTTGTTGGACCTGACCTAGACCTGATTCAGGTCAACCTATAGAAGTGGAAGTTTCCAGGCTTGTGTGATGGCACAAATGGGTCAGGTCTTTTCCTCTATCCCTAAAGATTCACCATTGGGCTGTCTCTTAAAAAACAGGGACAAATTTGGCCTCAAAGACTTAAAATTGAAAACGCTTATTCACTTTTGCAATGAGGTGTGGCCTTACTGTGAGTTACATAACCATGAGACATAGCCGATTAATGGCTCAATCCATTTCTCTACTATTAGGGAATTAGATTTACTTTGCAGAAAACACAGCAAGTGGATAGAAGTTGCTTCCGTGCAGGCCTTCAGGGGCCTCTCCCACAATCCCAAACTGCAGTTAACTTACAGGATGTTTCTGGTTAAGTTTACCGAGGGGGAATTGGGGAGGGATGCTGATCCCCTGAAGGACCCTCTCTTTTCCACTCCTTTGGGGGTGCAGGGAATGTCTACCCTTCCTTGCAGCCTCAGCAGGAGCTCCTAACTTGCCCCCAGAACTGGATTCTGGGAATACTCCAATGCTTTGTCCTTCTAGGCTGAGAAGCAATGCTTCTTTCTCCTCATCCCTGCTCCCTCCTGCCTCCTTCTCAGGCTTCCCTGCCCTCAAGCCTCCACCCTCCTACCCCTCCCACACAGCCTGACTCTACTACAGCTGTGGCTCTGGACTCTGATTTAGCTATCTCCTCTAAGCTTTGCCTCCTGAGAGAAATGGCCAGGTCTTTGGGGGAAACGCTTAGAGTGCAAATGCCCTTCTCTTGGGATCTTTCCCACATCAAGGAGAAACTGGGCATATACTCTAAGGATTTCTCCAAGTTTATTGACAGGTTTAAAGCTGTTACTCTCCAGCACAGTTTGTCCTGGGGAGATATTAACATCATTATCTCTTCTTGTGGCACCAAAGAGGAGAAAAGAAGGATCTGGGACCTAATACAGAGGTTTGCTAATAACATGACTGGGAAGTACTGGGTGGGGGCCATTGCCATTCCCCTTGAAGACCTCGGGGGAACTATGAGGAGGGGAGTGGGGACAGAGAGGAGGGGAGTAGGGATAGAGAGAAGAGGGATCATCTCCTAACCTACCTCACTGAAGGAATGAAAAAGGGGGATAATAAGCAGGTGAATTATGAGAAGTTTGGAGAAATTATCCAAGCAGCTGATGAGAATCCTGCTTTATTTTGAGGTCACCTTGTAGAGGCTATGAGGGAATTCACTAACCTGCATCCCACTTCTCTAAATGGAATTATTGTCCTTGCCAGGCATTTTATTAATCAGTCTTCCCCAGATATAAGACAAATCTACAGAGATTGGCTCTAGAATCCCAGACTTCCATGGCTCAGTTATTAGAAGTTGCCTTTGAGGTTTGTAATGACAGGGATTGGGGAGGAGGACTGAAAGACCAGGGCAAAGAGCAGATGGCACAGATTCTGGCTACTGCTATTTCCTATGGGCCCCACAGTTTGTGCTTTAGATGCAGTCAGCAAGGCCACTGGGCAAGGAATTGCCCTCAGACTCAAGGCCCTTACCCTGAATACAAATGGGAAGGACACTGGAAGAAGGACTACCCAGAGAAGGGAAGAACCATGGCCCCCAGCCTCGCCCTCCAGGCCTCTCCAGATTTCGGTTGGCATGCCCCTAGATCGGGCCCCTCTTCTTCTATCAGCAAAGCCAAGATGCCGGGGGTAACTTTGGATGTAGCAGGTACGCTAATCTCATTTTTGATACAGAAGCATTTTTTTGTTCTGCTCCTCCATTTGGATCCTACTTGCCTCTTCTCCCTACAGTGATAGAATTGAAGGGAGACATAAAAATTGTTTGGAAATCCCCCTGCCTTGCCGGTTGGGGGACCTCATGCTTCCACAGTCTTTTCTAACTATCCTTTCCTATCCTAGCCCATTGATGGGTAGAAATTTGATAATGGGAAAAAAACTAGGAGCTCAATTCTCTCTGCTTAAACCTCCAAATAATCACCAGACCCTCCTACATTCCCTGAGAAATCTGCCAGGAAATAGAAGTTTTAAGAACAATGATTAAGAAATTTGGGAATTGGTTATTTGAATATTTGCTTGTGATTTAAAAAAAAAAATTAACCTGATGTACTAATTTGTAAGTAAATGGAACTTGGCTATTTTAAACTGACAAGAAAGTTTTTCCTTAAAGTAATTTTCAGAGCTTGCTAGACTAAAGGGCAATAAAAACTTATCTGATGGAAACTCAGGCAGAAAAAAAAAAATTGATTAGAAATATTGGGATGATTCTAAAATTATGGGAAATATAATTTTGTTATTGCCTTTGCATGCTAGATTCGTTTATTCTGAGTATAAGATCTTGGAATTTGTTTGAATATGGATACCTTTGGTGCTAAAGAAGTTTGGAAAGAGCAATGAAATTCTAACCTAGCCTGGGCTGGGCCATAAAAGCTACCTGGACAGATAAGAGAGAGATGCTAATTGCTGTTAAGCAAACACTCAGCCAGAAAGGAAAAAAAAAAATTGTTTGGTTTGATTCAGTTTATTTGATAACATGAGTTATACTTTAAATCCAGCTCTGCTGGACATGTGTGGGTTTTGTGGAGTTTTGAGCTATTCACTACATAGCATTAATCTTACAGGTTTTTGAAGGAAAAAGGAAAGAGGAATGTAGGTGATTTTAGGAAGGATTGAGCAATTAATGATTTGCATGATATTGGGAAGGTATTTGGGAACAGGAAGAAGAGGGGAGAGAGGGAAAAACTGGAAAGGATCCTTTGTCTTCTAAGGTAAAGGTTGTTGGGAATAACCAAGGTTTATATATTTAATTACTAAGAAAGTTGTTGGAGAATTGTTTAAGTATATAGCAAGAGAAAAGGAGAAAGTTGAAAGCTGGGGGACTAGGGGAAGAAACTTGATATTGATAGCAATAAACTGATGGGTTAAATCTTGAGAAGGACTCCCACATGGGAAATTGAGTGGGGGAAAGGGTGGCCACATGGAATCCTTTCCTCTCCTCGCCCTAGGTGTGTTCCTGCCATTTTTTTTTTAAATCAAGTTACAGACAGTGAGCAAACTGTGATTTTAAGAGACAGGCTCACTTTTAGGTTAATTGATTGAATATTTGTTTCTTGACACATAATGTGTTTTCTTGTTTGAGGAATATGGTCATAAATGTTATCCATACTTGAATAGGATTATTTCTAAAAGTTTAATTGCTATTTTAAAGAACTACTTGAATTCTTTTATGTGGTATTTAGACATTCTGTATACGTTTAAATAAATTGTATTGGGTCATCCTGAGATTATTTAAAGAGCCTCTAAAAGAATAGTTTTTTTCTTTGTCCTCTGAAAATGTTTCTGTTCTGGACAATATGCAATTTGAGATATTTTTCTATGTAATGGGTATTGTAAAAGCAAATTGATTCGTATGAATAATGCTCACTTATGAAACATCTACTTGGATATGATAATTGTTTAAGTTTTGAACTTATTGGAACAAATTCCTTTCTGCTGTCAATATAAGGTTATGATAAGTATTTGTTTAGAATTCATCAGAAATCTGATTAATGGAATCTGTTATTGGAGATAAAATTTCTTGGGCTTATAATTAATTAATTAATGCTATTTAGGAGTTTTAAAGTTCTACCCTCTGACAGGGAGACAATTGATTGGAATGAAACTGGATTAAAGCTGTTTTTGTACTGAAGGTTGAGTTTTTAACTGCTCATGATATAGTTATGTTCTTGCATTTTTTCCTCCTGTAATTGATCTCTATGATCAGAGCAATGGTCAACAGAATTGTTAATGCAATTCAATAATGTCATACCTTGCTATTTTCAGTCTGATTATATGTGATTATTGTATCCTAAATGCTTGGGTAAATAAGTATTTAGCCTGGTCATCTGTCTGTTACTGGATATTTGTGTTTTGCATTTTTAAGATTTTTAAATAAGAGGACAATTACAGCCATTTGCCTGGCCTGTAAAGCAAACTTATTTCTTCACACAGGAAGCTACTGGCCAATCTGTTTTGGTTTCTTCATATTTTGCAGCAGTTTTGGGGACCAGTCTTTCTATCTCAGGCTGTTCTAACCTTTATTTCTTAGATTTATGTTTTTGTAATAGATTTTGGTCAAATTACAGATATTGACTTGTTTCTGGGACCTTGATCAGCTTTGATTGTCAGCACAGCAGACCCACCCCATGGAATGAGAACCTCCAACCATTTCTCAGCCTGCAGCAGTTTTAGATGAGACCATGGACTGGACCCTGTTCTAGTGAACTTAGGACTGATGAGGACTTTGGGAATGATTGATGATTTATTTATTTATTTATTTTTAAAATTTTATTTATTTTTTTAATTTATTTTTTATTTTATTTATTTATTTTTTATTTATTATTTATTACTGTGTGTTTAAGATTTGGGATGTGAGTAGTTAAAACTGTGTAACTATTGCTGTTATGTTTGAGGAATTTTTAGGAAACTTACATTACTAGTCTGTTTTGTATAGGGATTAGGATTCATTCTTAGGATTCATATGTGGAGTGGTCATTTGACAAATTCTACATCAGTTGAACACTGTGACTATCAATTTCAGATCTTGAGTCTCCCATCCTCTTCCCTCCCTCGCTTCAACACCCATTTCCAGCCAGAAGTAGCTAGATGATGATCCTTAACCCTTACCCCCAAAAGATTTTGGTCCCATTTTTTGAGGGGGAAGATGAAGAGGTAAAAAGAGATAGCCCAAGACACAAATGATTAACAGAGAAATTCCTGTCTTAGAAGAGGTTAAAGGAGATAACCTGAAACACAAATGATGAATAGAATTTTACATTCTTAAGAGAAATTCCTGTCTAATTTACAAGTCTCTCAGGAACCTCTTTGATATACAAACATCTCTATATTCCGAAGGAAGCAGAAAAGTCCTTTCCAAATAAAAACTTTATTTTATGATCCTATTTCATGTATAAAATGAATCTCCAAAATTCTGTTCCTGACACTAGGCTTGTCTTTGCCTTGTGTCCCGCCGACTTTGCTGCGGCAGTTGGCCTTTCTCCCTGGAGGTCACTTGCTTGCCTATCCTTTCCTAATTAATAAAGATTTTATTTTAACACAGCATTGAATAGCGAGTTCATTTGCTAACTACCCTGCCTTGGTACTTTGGGAAGGAGGAGGGAAGAGGTAATCAGACAGCCAGGAAGGATTTACACATCTGTCTTAGAGTCTCATCATTTTGTTCTCATCAATCAGAAAACAATGGGAAGAAAGATAAAAATATCAAGTTGACCCAGAAAATTAAGATTAATCTTTTGACTGTCAGTCGAATAGTCTTATTTCTAAAACACATTACTATCATTGTGAGCATTGGACTTTTCTAAGTGAGTACATAGTAGAAAGATATTTGCTCTTATATTTTGAAGATAAGGCAAAAGATAATTATGGGATGAATAAAATTACTGATATAATTTATTAGCTTTAATATTCATACATATGAAGAATTTCTCCCTTCTATCTAGAGATAGCCTATTCTAGATTTTTGAAGAGAAAAACTTCAACATAATCCTTGAGTTTCATGAAGATCCTATGACATGGTCTCATGTAAGAGTACAAATATAATTACTAATCTGCATTCTCCTCCTTTGAGATTATGACAGTGAGTTGACATAATGTGTACAACAAAAACATTTATTTGGACCTGCTATCAATTTTAGAGAGATCTGACCTGAATACATGATTTTATAAGGGTAAGGACCTTTGAATGAAGAAAATCCATTCCCAAATGCAAGTCAAAATCTATTTTGCAGTTTATTGACTTAAAGAACTGCTTGAGGACACTAAGTGAATAGATATCTCAGATTCATTCAAACTTTGTTTGTCAAAGGCTTGACTTGAATCTCGGTTTTCCTTAGCAGAGGAGCATCTCTTTACTCATTTTGTAGCTTATTTTCTATTTAAATAGATTATAGATGAATAATTGATACTATTAAATTATAGGTAACCATTTAAAAATTATGTTAAAGAAAGAAAAAAAAAACTTTATGGCCTGGCATTCAACATCCCCTACAATACAATTGGGATTTTAGGATGCAACATCACATGTTAAAAGGTGTTGGAGAATTAAAATCAAATTTTGTTCTTTATTCATAGATATGTAATATATTCACTCTATGAATTTAGATTTATAATTTCATTTCTCTGTATCTTAGTTTTCTTAATGAGTAGGTCATATTGCAGTATGATATATCAGATTCCTTTAGTTCTACATTTTATGGTTCTATGATAAATTTTCAGATTATTAAAATTTTTAACACATTTAATGATATATTTTGCTTTTATAGCAATACATTTTTAATGGTCCCCCCCATCTCTAGGATGCAGGAAGCAATTTTTATCTTAATTCCAAATCACTTTTTCGAATGACAAAACCAATTCATAGCTTCAGTAACAGTCTATAAATGAAAAATTACTGTTTTAAAATCACAGGAATAGTACTTTAAAAAAAGTAAACCCATCATTCCAAAAGCCTTGATTAATCTATTCTCTTCAGCTGGGCATTTCTATCTCCCTATTTATGTACGGTTAGGACTCTACAGGGACTAATTTCTGCCTTAATACATCATCAGTGTAATAAGAAATTTGACCTCTCAAATACTTACAAAGAATCTTTCTCTCCATAAATTCAAATACCCCTAGATTGATGCATTTAACAAACTGGCCATACTAGGATTGCCACTAGAAAAATCATCATCCTGAGCAAATAATAATAGAATAAAAAGTTCAATGTATTCCAAGTTAAAAATAGAAACTGAAGGATTTGAGCTTGAATATAGAGGCCGAAAGACCAGTGGATGGAGATGATGCTTAGAAGTATCTTGGATTTCTTCAGCTGACACATTGGATACAAGTTAGCCAAATGTAAGTTGTGAATGAATATGGAAAGAGATTTACTATCATCTTAAAGTAAAAGCTCTAATACACACACACACACACACACACACACACACACACTATCTATATCTATATATCCATATCTATATCTATATCTAAATCTATCTATATATAGATATAGATATATAGATATAGATGTGTATATATATATGTTGTATATATATAGATATATATAATATATAATATATATGTACACACAATATATCTAAATACATTTATACACATATATTTGTCTTAGCTCTATAAAGTGGATGATAGTAAGTTTAGAAAATAGAGAAGTAAAAATTAGCACAATATTAATCATACATTTAACTTATTTATGGGACTTATACTCATCAAGGTAGCAATAGAAAAATTTCCAGAATTTCAACAAAAAGTAGGCTGCAGAATTATATTTACACAGAAATACTATTTCTACAGATAGCACTTCATAGAGGAATAGTAAAGTTTGTAAATTGATATTTGGCACTTGACCTGTAAAATATAACTGATATTGGATTACCACCAGATGGAGCCTATGAAGTTACTTAGATTACAATGCATATGAAAATAATTCTCTATGAACAATGTACACATGAACTCAACCAATGATATGCTGACAAAGAAACATGGAACAAATGATTATTTCTGTTGCATTTGTTTACAAAACAAAATGCATGATAGTGAGTACATGATAATGAGAAATGATAAATCATTGCTACCAGAAGCTACAGAAAATTAATTCTAAAGGAATCCAGAGTTACAGAAAAATGCATAGCAGAACCCTGCAATAGATTGTTAAAATGTGCAAAATTTTAATTTTACTGAATAGCTAGAAAAATACAAGCCCGAATTAAACAATAGAAGCTCACTAATCTTCATAAACTAACAATCCTCATGCTATATAGTACAGGTATGAATTTCACTCTATTTTGGATAATTCTACTCTATGTTGGATAATCCAACAAAGCGATGCTACTGGGATCACAGCATTATTACAGGGGGAAAAGTCATTCTTAGTTTCCTGATCATCATATTAATCCATGGAAACTTGTCTGTTCTTTATAAAATATTAAAAACATATCAAGCACTCATCGTTCATGAACTACAAAATATTATAATGAAAAGTTCTCAGAATACAATGGGCTAAAGGAAAAAATAAAAGCCATGTGGGAAAAGGGATACTTGCTGCATGCATGTATGCATATGTGTGAGTGTGTATGCATATATGCATGTGTGTACCTACACATACATAGGTATACATACATGCACTATATGTAGAAAATAAATTGTATACATTGTTCATCTGTGTGTTTGTGTACATTTTCTGTCTCCCTCCTGCTCTTGTCCCAAAGAAGCTTTCATTGGCTGTACAGGAGATGTTATATTCCATCACTCTTGGGCAATTACAATGAATCAGTTGTTCTCCGTACCTGCTCAATGAATATTAAAAATAAAATAACAGGACACTAACTTTTCCTAAAGTCATTTACATTTAAATTCCATCAATATAAAAATAAAAATAATAATAAAATTCATCCATAATTTATGTAAATTCACCTTTCCATAAAATATAAGCAGTTTCATCATCTTATCACATCATCCCCTCTCATATTCAAAGTATTTCATGAAGAAAACTGTGAAACAATTGGATGAAGAACTAAAAATGTTGACCTAAAAAGATTGGGGTAGGGAAGGGAAATGAAGCAAAAGAAAAAGCTTTCAGAAACAGGAGGGAATGGAGGGACAGACTGGTAGAAGGAAGGGAGATGCAACAGTGTCACTCAAAGAAAAAATGCTCTAAAGAAACTTTTCCCTTTTGGCTAGTGGTGACATTGAAAGATCATGGACATGGGCTGATTAAGCTGCTGTCAAGATATTTTGCCCTAGGAATGAGTTACTATTGATTTACAGTATACTGCAAAGAGAACAAAAAATCAGAAACTTATGAAAAGAAATCACTTTTGTAAATTTCATTAACATACCAGTTGATTGGGGGAGGAATGCCAGACAGAATTAATCATTTAATTTTGATGGGAGCAAATTCCCATTTAAAAATGCTATTAGCAAAACTGATCTTTCAAGAGAGAGCCTATGGAAAATCATTGTAGACATAAATGTGTTAGAATTTCCTTATATTAGTATTTTTAATATCTCTTCTATTTTAAAGAATACACTTCTACTGTCTCCTCTAAATTTTAAAAGTAAATATATTATTAGAAAAATAAGTAATTTTTTGATGAGTAAGATATTTAGTTTAATTAATTAACTAGACTTATCCATCAAATAATAGACAAAAATTCTTCTCGGAGTCAGGAAGAATTGAGTTCCAATCCTTCCTATGATACTTATTAGGTCCCTGACCCTGGCCAAGTCATTAAATCTTGAATATTCCTTTCATCTCTGTCATGGCTGACATCCCCAATGCATTAGTGCCTCCTCATCTAGGAGTTCTCAATGCTAGTGAAATCACAGATCCAATCTCTTTCTCCTAAAGATTCTTAAGAGGAATATCAATTTGAATTATTTTTGGGGGGACTAAACGTCTTCTAGATGACTTGGGAAAAATCAAGATGAATGAATGATGCTATATATGAGCTTGTTCTCAGGTAAATGAACTACCATAGTCCTCTACTATTATGGATATTCCCAATATATCAAAAGAAGAGAATAAACTGTATTATTACCAAATATTTGTTTTTTTCCCAGCAGTAGTATTCTGTGATTCCATTCTACCAAGAATGGACTGGAAAACTCTTTAAGTAGTACATAATATGGAAGTTTCTTCTCCAATTATGTATCAGTTCAATGATGATAATTGTGAAATAGATAGCTTGAGTCAATATTCAAGTCAATGAGCATGATCTAGTTGTATGCCATTAAATGAAATACTTCCAATTTTTATTTTATTTTATTGATTAATGCTCTTTCTATCAGTGTGTTGTATCAGGATAAGTAAAAGTCTTTAGTCTTTAGGAGGAGAAATGAGAGAAGCAGGCAAACTGCCAAAAGTTTTGTTATAGATCTCTTCTCCAATCTAGAGTCCAGAATCTCCACCTTTCTCCTCCTTGTTCTGCTGCCAAGTGAGTCTGGCCTGTCTCACCCAGCTCTCTAATCCTTGCCTACAATTATCTTAACATCAAACATTGAGTAAGCACTAAACTGTGAGAGGAGCCATTTATCCAAAACATATGCTAATAGAGTCATTGTCTCATATGGAATAGGTAATTAGCCTTAAGTGCTCTGTTGTCTGATTTAAGTACACCTTTTTCATAGGTTCATCCCTTTATTATATGTGTGTGTGTTGTGTGTGTTTGTAGCTAGAGAGCATGAACAAGCTAGCATCATAAATTTTAAGTCACTTTGTCTAAATAAGAACAGGAATTTTTTTCATTTAATCCCCAGTATTTTTAAATTTTTGTTATTGAAATGAACACATTCTTTGATCTTCTCCTTCTGTTCCCATCCACACACACTTGTCAATTAAAGTATCTAGTCTCACCCTTAACAATTTTATCAGTGAGGCACTAAGAAATAAATCCCACAAGTTGAGGATATCCCATGGGTTTCATCCACTTAAAACCCATAACTCATTTAAATCATGAAAGTCTATTGATATGCTTACCTTTTGACTAGTCTGCACAGAACATAATTCATCTGAAACAAAAAGCATCTAATGAAACTGAAAAGTAAAAGCAACAATTGTTTGTGTCCTCATTATAATTGAGACACTCTTCTAAATTTATACATATCATCATTGAAAATTATGAGAATGAATATGAAAAAAAATATGGTGGTGTTTCTATTTCTATTATTTCAAGGAGCATATAGACATATAATTTCTTACATTCCAAATGAGGACATTCAGACATCCTAAACTTCCCTTATTCTGTCTGTGTTTGATTCTGTCTTTCCTTTTCTCTCTCTGCTCAGTCTCTACTTCTTCATTTTTCCCTCTCTCTCCCCTTCCCCTTCTTTCTCATAGCTTCACTTAATAGAGCAGTATAAACTAGTGTTTAAGAACTCCCACAGCTGTGAAACCTGCTTCACTTTATTATGTTTTTCTCCTCTAAGTTTTTATGCCTTTGAAGAAGCTAATTAAAATCAATTAAACATTAGAAATTGGAGCATTAAGGCTTCGCACAAAAGTATTAAGCAGTAAAAAGAAATTTTTGTCTCTCACAAGTCTCAGGAGAAATAATAATTAACACCTCCCTTTGGGCTCACCAAAGTGTTGCTTCAAAGAATCTTGTATTTTGAAAATACCAGAATTTTTAAAAAGGAAAGAAATGAACAAAGAAATCCATTTCTGTACATCATTAAAATGTTTCCATTTCTCTTTTTCCTTTAAAATCTTATAATCTTACAGCTGGAAAAGTTATAACCCTACTATAATTACATTTTGTTTTCTGTCTTTTGGGATATTTTTTATATTTGTATTTAATAATACTGTTTCTTCTTATTTTACTTATTGGAGAGATGGTATGGTCTCTTTCTGGCCACTGTTGTACCATCCAATGGTATTACAACATTGACTTAACATTGCTGTAAGTGGATACTAAATCCAGTTCAGCAACTGACCAAATATCTATTAAATGCCTGTGATAATAACTTATATGTATAGAGTGCTTTATGGTTCCCATAGTACTTTTATGTGCAAGTCACTGATGTGCTGGAGTACCCAATGGATGAATAGAGCTTGGAGAAATTCAAATTTGTTCACAAAGAATAGTTTATGCATGAGGTATCCTGCAAAATCCTTAAAAAGCATTATCTATATATAAAAGAAAATTTTGAACAATCAAAATATTTATTTGATTTCTATAGCTCATATAATTTTAATATAAACAAACCAATGAGAGAATCACAAAAAAAAAAAAAAGTAGGTGAATTTATGACAGATACAGTTCTTTCATGCATAGTTGCTACTTCTGTTTACAAATAAGTTGCCATTAGATATATTTAATATTTGTCTGCTCAGGGCTACCTAGTAAAGCTCATTCCTACCTGTAGGAGATAATAAATAAATGCTAATGAATCCACGGAGAGCTTCCATACATATGTGATTCTCTTACTTATGGTCCAAGAATCTTAGGAGTATAAGAACTTTGCACTTTGACAATAATGTTTTTTAACACATCGTACCCAACAACTTATACTTTTCTGAATTTTTATTTGAAAATAGTAGCATACATCATTTAAGCTTGTAGAATCAAATCATGCCTGAAAATTTGGGAGATTTTCAACTCAAACACATGGAAATCAGTATTTATCAAAATGGAAAGAAGCTTGCTTAAAATAAGTTATAAACGCATATGAAGAACCCTTCATGAAGAATTATGTGGGCTTATACGAAAGTATAGAGAGTAAAATGAACAAAAATCAGAGATCGCTGTACAAAATGACTACCATAATATAAAATAAATTATTGCTATAAGACATCGGAATCCTGATCAACGTACAGACTAAGCATGATTTCACTGACATGATCAAGAAACATGGCTTCTTCTTTTCAATAGATTGATGATTCTTCTATTATTGGAAACTTCTAGGTACAAACTATATCTGTTTAAGAGACTAGCTCATAGGCTGTCTGTTCCTCCTGAATTTGGTAAGAAACCAGTGAAATCCCCTAGAGCGGTACCCAGCCATTTCTATAACCCCCCGAACTGTACTTATTTTGAATTGAATGGATATATGGAGTGTAGATGAACCCAGAATTCTGAATAAGAGCCATAATTAAAGAAGTTTATAAACGAGCCTCTTATAAGACCCATACAGACTCCTTTTTTTCAAAGGCTTGAAGGAAACCATGTCCCATATTTCCATGGCAACACATGACTTTTTTTTCCATCTTGTTTTGAATATATCATCACTGCCTTCAATATGGAAGACTGATGAGCTGGTGTAATTTGGCCCCATAGGAGCTAAGGCTAATGTATGAGATAGGTGGTCTGCCTTGCTTTTGGCAAGGGTCATCCAGTGTTTATTTTAGCAAGTAATCCTATCTTTTTACTCTTTGTTTCCTTATACTCCTTTTCCCTCTTTGAATTTCTCCTATACATTCATGTGACCTCCCTTTAAATAGACTAAATCAATGACTTCAATGTTTTCAGGAATGATGAACATGGCTAATTCTTTCTTAAGACCCCTTTAGTCCCCTTTATTTCCTGCAATGGATGCCAACAATGGATTTATGCAAATGCATACTGTATCTTCATTTAAATTGTAAACTATTAAATGTTAATACTGAAAAAGTCTTAAAGATTATTTAGACCACTTGCATCATTTAACAGAGAAGGAAACTTTAGGCAGGGCTAGATTTTCCCTGAACTGTCATTTTGGCTTTGTCCTGCTTTATACAATTCTCATCAGGCTTCTTTTCTTCTTGCTTCTATTACCATACAGATGGCACTAAAATTAATTATAGTTATGCTTATAAAGAAAAGAATTCCCTCTCTATCTCTTCTTTTATATGCTTCTGTTTTGTCCCTTGCTCAACTATAAAGACATATTTGGATCAGCTTTAAGGATGCAACTAATTTAAAAGTTCCTTTCAGGAAATAGTAAAAGATATCTTGTGTTAACCAAAGGCCAGGATGTGATTATGTATCCCAAATTTTAATGGTTGGAACAAACTGAAAGGAGTTTTGATTGATTAATGCATAGTTTCTACCAAGTCTCATTATTTAACAACATCATGTGGTTCTGGGGAGATTGACAATCCTTATTAAAAAGAAAAGAGTGTATTACTATTAGTCCAAGAATCCAGGCTTCCCTTAAGAAGGCATCTATACAAAATGGACATGTTGGTTCTTGCTTTTTTTTTTTTTTTTTTTTTTTTTTTTTTTTTTTTTTCATTGAACATAAATGGCACAAATCCCAAGTTGATGATTCCATTCTCCTGGAGATATAGATATAGATATATATATATTTTTTTTTCCTTTGAGTTTTTGAGACACTGCATTTACCTGATTTTTGCCCTACCTTCATTAATTACTCCTCAACTTTATTTGCTGTGTGATAATTGGTGTCCTGTTTTCCAAAACTGAAGTATTTCAAGGTTCTGATCTAAATCCCCTTTTCTATTTCTTTTCTTTTCTTTCTTTTCTCTCTCTCTCTCTCTTTTTTTTTTTTTTTTTTTTGGTTCAACCCTTTCATTTTATTTTATTTTATTATTTTAATAGTTTTTATTTACCAGATATATGTATGGGTAATTTTACAACATTGACAATTGCCAAACCTTCTGTTCTAATTTTTCTCTTCCTCCCCCCCAGATGACAGGTTGACCAATACATGGTAAATATATTAAATACAATATATATATATATATATATATACATATATATATCCAAACAGTTGCTTTGCTGTACAAAAAGATTCGGACTTTGAGGTAGTGTACAGTTAGCCTGTGAAGGAAATCCAAAATGCAGGTGGATAAAAACAGAGGGACTGGGAATTCTATGTATTGGTTCATAGTCATCCCCTAGAGTTCTTTTGCTGGGTGTAGCTGGTTCAGTTCATTAGTGCTCTATTGGAACCCCTTTTCTATTTCTTTCAATCTCATGGAAATTTCATAACTTCCCAGGAGTTTTATAGCATTCTAGTTTTCACACAGTGCCCCTGCTTTTCACCTTCTTTTCCCAACAAAGCACTTTTCTTCCCTTCCTGGAGCCTTGCTTTCCTGATTATAAGAGTTTACAAGATCTAAGTTCCCCAGACCCTCTCCCACCTTCCCTCTGTGTTCCATGATCTGGAAAACCCATGAGGACGTGCTCTATGATACTCAAATACACGCGACTATTACTAGAAAGAACATGTCAGTTATCGTATGACTTAGCTTCGCAATGATGTGAATTGCAGAAATATTCCTCTCAGATCATTACTACCCTATGAAGGTTGTTTGACCCATAGAATGTAAGCTCCCTAAAGAAAAGCAATATTTTACTTTTTACTTTCATTCCTCCAACATTTGGAGCAATGTTTGATAATATTTAATGCTTAACAAATGCTTCTAGAGAGCATTGCATTGCTGGTGATAAAACTTATCTCACAAGTTTTTCTGGTTATCAAATATAAACACACACATATATATATACATATATAGATATATATACACACATATATACATAGATACACACACACACACACACACATATATATATATATATATAAAGATATATATATATATATAAAGATATATATATATATATATATATATATATATGTTTTTGATTTTTTTTTTTTTTTTTTTTTTTTTTTCTGAGGCAAGCAGGGTTAAGTGACTTGCCCAGGGTCATTACACAGCCAGGAAGTATTAAGTGTCTGAGATCACATTTGAACTCAGGTCCTACTAACTTCAGGGCTAGTGCTCTACCCATTGCACTAACTAGCTACCTGCCCTTGATAATATTTTTAATGTACTTCACACCATGCTAAGCACAAAGTAAGTACTTAGTAAATACGTGTTTTATTCATTCAGTTTTCTTCTCTAGTTAGCACAAGTTATCCAATTAATTCTCTCTATTTTTTTTTTTTCTGAACTCCTTTTTCATTGTATTGTGTCTGCTGGATATCTCCATATTTGAAAATCCCATTGACATTTCAAACTGAACTTATCTAAAATGGAAATTGGTGTCTTTCCCCCTAAACCCATAATTCATTTTTAGATTTCGTATTTTCCTCAAGGCTCCAACCCAACCTTCTCTCTACCCAGGTTTAAAACTTTGGAGCTAATTACTTATAATTCTTCACTCTGTCTTCCCTCTCCGCCCACCTATATCTAATCTGTGGTCCAGACACATCCACCTCTTTTATCTCATTTAGATGATAGTCATCCTCATTCAGACTTGGCTATACAAGGGCAATAATGTCCTAATTGACTTCCTGTTAGCTTCCAGTGGGAAATTGCAAAAATCCTTATAGATATATTTTTGTCAAAAATATGTCATTCAAAAATATATTACAAATTATGAGGTTCATTTCCTTTGATTAAAGATGTACTGGGGAAAATAGTGACTGAGCTTGCATTACAAGTGCAAGGGCTTATTTGAATTCAAGTACAGTTATTAATGATCTATAATCAGTTTAGTTGTTGAAGCAGAGAATTAACAGCCCTTAAAAGACATCTCATTCCAAAGAAACCTAGAAAAGTGACATGACTTGTCCACACCGAGGCTACAATTTTGTTTTATCATGTATTTAAAGTGTAAAAACAGATTCATTCATGAATGAATTAGTTGTTCTCTTCTAGAGAGCATCAGTCTACATTTGCAACATCAGCATCAATATGCAAAATATAATTATTCAGCATTGGTAAACATAAATCAATATTAAAAGTGGTAGTGGCTATGCACACATCCATTCATGATAGTTAATTTTAAAATATAACTGTAGTTAAAAAGAATTATAAACTCTGCAGCTCAGAAATTCAAAGATTATTTTACTAGATCAACAAGTCCTGAGAAAACAGAAACTTTGAACTTAATATTTTGTTTAACATGATGACTAACTAAGCATTCTTCAAGTTAAAAAAAAATCTCTTCAGTAACAGATCTATCTCATTTCCTCATTTATATGGATGATAAATATTCATAAAGAATAATGTGTGCTTTTAACATGTATATCTTAGCTGCTGTTGTTTCAAAAGGATTTATATTCTTCATTAATCTCCTTTAGCTATTTCTGATTTTTTTTTTATTTTGGCATCTTTTAGGGTTAAAGGATGCTCAAAGCGATCCCTGTTATAATTATGATTTGTTTTGGATCCTGTGGTTTCATTCATGTGAGATAATCCCAGTGTGGAAATCTCTTCTATCAGTACAGATTATCATTATTTGACTTGAAATCGCTTCCTGAATAGTTCATTTGAAGTTTCTGAAAGTCACATAGAGAAGATGAAATCTCACTACTAGAGACAGAACTCCAATCAAAGTAATTCTTGTAGAAATATTTCCTTTCCTATTATAATTGAGATAAAACCCTCAAATAGCATCCATTCTTCAAAATGGAGAACATATCATAAGCATGCTATTACTATTTGGGGTATATGAGTGTCAGAAATAACCAATACCTCTGGGGTGACATCTGCCCAGATCTTTTCAGGCACCCTTTCTACTATTGTACAAGTAACTGTAACCAATGGCTCTAAGAATTTATAGTGTTCCCACCCTAGTAAACTATTAAAACTAAACCAAGTAAACTAAACCAAGTAGAGGAAAACCAAGTAGGGAAGTTCATCTGTGAGTTAAGTATTATCCACAAGAAAAACAAACAACAAAAAAAAAAAAAAAAGAAAAAAAGAAAGAAAGAAAGAAAAACATGTAAAGACTTCCTCTGATGCAGTGGACAGGTTTGAACTATTTGTCCCTATGGATCATGAAGACAGTGGAAGGACTTATTAAAGATCGCCTAGATCTTGTTTTGACATCAAAGTTGGCAAAATTATCCACTGCATCCCATGTCATTACCAGTCATCTTTATTTTTTTCTTACCACAAGACTTTGATGATTCTTAAAAGTAGAGTGAGGTCATCAACTTTAGCAACCCTTCTTCTCTTAAATTCAATTTATGTACAAATCAGAGGATAAAATCCACACATTTTACCATTTGTATTTCCCTAAACATCTGTGGTGAAAGGCAAAGTGATGCAGCAACAGAAACAGACAGTATAAATTGTAGCCACAATCCTGCATGCAAGAAGTCCAGGTAATAAGGTCTTCTCAGTTCATTCATTCATTGCTATTACTAAATTAATAATTTGGATTTTTGGAAAAGAGATACATATAAATATATAAAAGTAAAGAGAATATGTTAGTGATAAACAGACTATTGTATTTGGTTGTGATTTCTATTTCCCTCATTTTCCTCAAACTATTTTTTCAATATGATGAGAAGAGGTTTAAACAAGCCTTACTTTGCAGACAAACATTTCCCTACAATGCAATATTCTTAAATCTTGCTGCCTGTCTTGGGACTACTAGGAACTTATACAAAATGGTCACATAGGGACAAGGAAAATGTGAGACTTTTTAAATTAAATGCTCATTTATTTCATAAAATATAAGTAAAAGGAACAGACCTATAATCTCATTGATGTAAAGAACACAACTGAAGAAAGCCATTTTATCAATGCACCTTGATAAGCTCTCTGCAATTTGGCATTTAGGAAGTTTTCTAGAACACTGAGATATTACAATGTATAATCAGGATCATACAATGACTAATAGAAATAGAAATCAATCTTAGATCTTCTAGACTTTGAAGCTCTGATGTCCTACCTAATGCTGCCTGTCCTGCAAGAAGTGAAATTCTGTACTTTTATATGTCATTTAAATTTTAAAAATAAAGTAATTTCTGAATAGGAAAAAAAAAACCTAATTTTAAAATATCATTTCATTTTCCCAGTTACTTGTCAAGAAAAAATTAGCATTTATGTTTACGGTATTTTGAGTTCCAAATTTTTCTCTTTCTCTTTCCCCCATCTTCCAAAGATGGTAGACAGTTTGATATAATCAATACATTTCCTATCAAGAAAAAATATTATTTCCATATTAGTCACAGTTGTGAAAAAAACAAATTGATCAAAAATAAAAAAAAATAAAAGAATAAAGTTAGTGAAAAATACTTGGTAAGCATTCAGAATTTATCAGTTGTTTTTTTTTTCTGGTTATAGATATCACTTTTCTTTATGAGTCATTTGTGTTTGCATTGGATCATTGCATTGCTGAGAACAGTGGAATCATTCATAGTTGGATCATCATAAAAAGTTATTAATATTGTGTACAAGGCTTTCCTTGTTCTGTTCATTTAACTTTGTAAGTTTTTTTGTATTTTTTAAAATTTACCTGTTCATTTCCAATTTCAAATAAATTTACATTTCATTCACATAACACACCTTGTTCATTCATTCTTCATTTGATAGGCATCCCATTTCATTCCAGTATTTTACCACTAGGAAAAGAGCTACTATAAATATTTTTGCAAATTTAGGTATTTTTTCCCTTTTTAATGATGCCTTTGATATACATATGCAATAGTGGTATTGCTTTGTCAATTTACAGTTCAATTGCCCATTGTATATTTTCCATATTGATTTCCATAATAGTTGGTTTATTTTACACTTCCAGCAATAGCCCATTATGTTCCATTTTTCCAATATCCTCTCCAAATTTTATCATCCTTTTGTTGCCATATTATTCAATCTGACATGTATGAGGTGATGCTCAGGATTGTTCTAATTTGTATGTATTTAATCAAAAGTCATTTGGAGTGCTTCTTTATATATCTGTAGATAACTTTGATTTTTTCATCTGAAAACTGCCTATTCATGTCCTTTGACCATTTATCAATTTAGAAATGCTATGTAGTTTTATACATATGGTTCAGTTCTCTACTTAAGAAAGGGACATTTCCCAGCTTTCTGTTTTCCTTCTAATTTTGGTTGCATTGGTTTTGTTTGTGCAAAGCTTTTTAACTTAATTTCATCAAAATTATCTATTTTGTATTTTATAGAGGTGTCTTTCTCTTGTTCATTAATGAATTTTCCCATTCATATAGATATAACATGTGGATTATTTTTTGCTCTTTTAATTTGATTATGGTCTCATCATTTATTTGTAAACATGCCCATATTTTTACCTGATTTTGGCATGATAAAAGGTTGGTCATTATCTAGTTTGTGTCCTATTGTTTTCCAGTGTCCCCAGAATTTTTTTTAACAAAAGCTGAATTCTTATCCCCAAAATTAGAATCTCTGAGTTTATCAAATACTAATTAACTATGATCAATGACTGTTGTGTCTTGTGTACCAAGTCTATTCCACTAATTCACTACTATATTTCTTAGCCAGTATCAAATTTGATGATTACTGTTTTACAAGGTAGTTTGAGATCTGATATTATGAGGTAATTTTCCTTTTTTCCCACTAAATTCCTTGACATTGTTAACCTTTTGTTCTTCTAGTTGAAATGCTGTTATTTATTTATTTACTTATTTATTTATTTGTTTGTTTATTTATTTATTTATTTATTTAGTTTTTATCTTGCTTTATCATATAGTTGTGGTAATATGGTACTGAATAAGTAAATTAGTTCAGAAAGAATTGTCTTTTGTATTATATTGGCTCAGTCTACCCATGAATAGTTAATTTTTTCCAGTTTATATCTGACTTAATTTGTGTGAAGAGTTTTGTAATTGTGTTCATTTAGTTTGGGGATTTGTCTTGAGTGATAGTCTTACAAGCATTTTTCTAATTTGTATTCATCTAATCAAATAAATCATCATCATTTCTTTACATTACCAACAAAGCCTAGAAACAAGAGATAGAAATATGAAAAAAAACTGTAAACAATAAAAAATGCTTATCAGCCTTTTTTTTTTTTAATTCAGGAGAGAATATCAAATCAGTCTCACTCAATTGTACAGTGAATAAGTGTTAGATTTGGAGTCAGAAAAACCAGATTTCAGAGTCTGTCTCAGACACTCTATTTGCATGACTCTAAGCATATCACTTTTCTCACCCTCTATTTGCATATTTAGAAAGTTGACATGATAATAGCATATATTTCATCGGTTGTAAAGATCAAATGAAAAAATATACCTAAAATGTTTTACCCCACATATCTGCTAATTTTTATTATAATTGTTCACTAATGGTATTTGAAATATTTTATGGTAGTGACTGAAAAATCACTTATTATTTCTTTAATTATAATCACAGCTCTATTTCCCCTTAATGACCCACAAAATTAACTCCAAATTAACTCCAAAAATAACTCCAAAATTATCATTAACTTTTCCTAAAAGGCATTCTGACAGGTGTGTTGTGGTTGCCTTGATTTGCATTTCTCCAAACAATAGTGATTTAGAGCACCCGTTCATATGACTAAAAATGGTTTCAGTATCTTCCATTTATCAATTGGAGAATGGCTTGAAAACTTATTTATATAGTTGAGTCAATTCTCTATATATTTTAGAAATGAGACCTTTGAACTCTTGAATGTAAATTTTTTTTCCCAGTTTAATGCTTCTTTTCTAATCTTGTCTGTATTGGTTTTTAAATATATATTTTGTAAAGGTATTTTCTGCATCAATTGAGATAATCATATGATTATCTTTTGGCATTGCTAATTATATTACCAGTTATGCTGATAGTTTTCCAAATATTGAACCATCCTGCATTCCTGTTTTAAATCCCATTTGGTCATAGTGTACGATCCTTGTCATATATTGCAGTACTCTCCTTATTAGTACTTTATTTTAAAATTTTTCATCAATATTCATTAGGGAAATTGGCTTCTAGTTCTCTTACTATATTTTTGCTTTCCCTGGTTTAGGAATCAGCACCATATTTATGTCATAAAAGGCATTGGGTTATACTCTTATGTTTAATTTTTTTTTCAAATCATTTATGTAGTATTGGAATTAATTGATTTAAAATGCTTGATAGAATTAATTAGTGACTCCATCTAGCACTGGGAAGCTTTTTCCTTTGGGGGATTTTTTATACCCTTTTTTTTCCTGATATGGGCTTCTATGCCCTTTTTGTGTTAATTTGGGAAATATATATCTCTTATAACATCAATTTCACTAGGATTGTCAGATGTATTGATGTGTAATTTGACAAATAGCTCCTAATAACTCTTTTGATTCCCTCTTCATTGATTCTAAAGTCTCGTTTCTTTTGTCCTTTTTGATACTGGTAATTTCACTTTCTTCTTTCTTTAAAAAAAATAAATTGACTGATGATTGACCTATTTTGTTGATATTTTCATGAATCCAGTTCCTATTATGTCAGTGGTTTATTTATTTTCAATTCCATTAATCTCTGCTTTGATTTTCAGGATTTCAAATTTAGTGTATAAATGGAGGTTTTTCATTTATTCATTTTCTGCCTTTTTTCTTCTTTTATATACCCTATTCATTAAGCTGGTCTTTTCCTATTCCATTGATGGAGGTGATTGTGATATAAGTTTTCTCCTATATTTCCCCAAATTTTGATATGTTGTCTCATTGTTTAATCAAATTATTGTTTCTATGATTTATTCTTTGACTCACTCACTTTTAAAATTTTATTCTTTATTCTTTAATTTCCAATTAATAGTTAGGACTTTTATTTAATTTAATTTGTAATGCATAATGATTTCAAAGGGACATGTTTAACATTTCTGCTTTTGTGCTTTGGATTGTGAAATTTTATTGTATTAATATATAGTTAATTTACATAATGGGTCATGTACCACTGAGGAAAAGCTATATATATATATGTACTTTTTTCTTTTCCCCTTAAATTTTCTCTAGAGGTTTAGCATATCTAATTTCTTTAATTTTTTTTTTTTAGCCTACTTAACGTTATTAAAATTTTGGTCAAATTTATTTCATATTAAGAACAAAAATATGACTTCCTCTCTTAGTATGGTTTTATTGTTTCTTTCTGTAACATTTAGTTTCTTTAAAAATCTGGATGCTATGCCATTTGGTGTATATATGCTCAATATTGATGTTACTTCATTCTCTATGGTACATTTCAAAAAGATACATATTTTTTTCTTTATGTCTTTTAATCTGCTATAGTTTTGCTTTTGCTTAATCTGAGATCTTGACTGGTAACTTTTTATTTTTATTTCATTTAAAGTATAATTGATTCTACTTCAGTCCCTTAACTTTCTTCTATAAGTATTTCTCTGCTTGAAATGTGTTTCCTCTCAGCAACCTATTGTAGGATTTTACTTTTTAATCTATTATATTATTAACTTTCATTTTATAGGGAAGTTCATTCCATTCATAGTTATGCTTAATAATTGTGTTTCCCTCCTTTTTCTATTTTCCTCTATTTATCCCTTTCTCTTTCTTTCCTTTCCCCCTTTTCCTCCTCAAAAATCTTTTATTTCAGATCACCACCTCCATTTAATTAACCTCTTTATTCTTTTATCTTTGTTCTCTGCTCTTTCCTTATAAAGTAGGGAAGCCACTTTCCTGAGTGGGTATGTTACTCCCTTTTTGAGCCATTTCTTAGAGTAAGCTTCAAATGCTGCCCATTATTTACCCCTTTATTAAATTGAATTTTACTCCTTTTCACATAATATAATGTACTCCAGTCTATCTCTTCCTTTGCTCTTCTGATAGAGCAATTCTTTTTCTCATTCGCTATTTTAAATATCATCTCATTGTGATTATACCTACATCTTCTGTCTATATACACTCCTCCTAATTGCCCTAATAGTCATAATGATACCTCATGGTTGTTTTTTTGGGTTATTGCCTACTGTTGAACTCATCTTTTGTCTCCTATGAGACAGATCTTAACTATTGACCTTCTAGATTGTTTTGGCTAGACATTTGCTTCACCTTTTTCTTTTCTTTTCTTTTTTTTTTTTTTCATTCTAGAATTTGTATTGAGATATTATTTTTATAATTATTTGGAAATGAAATTTAGAAAGTTCAGTGAAGTTCCTGATTTCCTCCATATCAGTTTCTTCCTTTTTTCAACAATATCCTTAACTCTAAATTTCATGATAATGTATCTTCATTTATCTTTATTCATCTTTACTTTCATACACATACACATACACACACACATACATATATATATATATATATATATATATATATATATATATATACATATATATATATATATATTTCTCAACTCCTCTTCATTTCAAAAATAATTAGATTTAGCACACATTGCTTTATGAATCATATTGGGAGAGAGAATTCAGAGCAAAATGGCTCTGGGACTATGGGAGAGAGGAAAAAAAAAGAAAAAAAAAACAGAAAAAAAGAAGTGAACATAGTATGTGTTGATTTATATTCAGTCTTCTTAGTTCTTTTTCTGGAAGCATATACCATTTTCTGTCTGAAATCTATTGAGATTGCTTTGGAACATTGAACCACTGAGAAGAAACAAGTCTTTAATAGTTGATAATTGCACACTTGATGTTAAGGTGTACAATGTATTCCTGGTTCTGCTTATTTTGCTCAGCTTCAATTTATGTAAACCTTTCCAGGCCTTTTCTATAACCAGCTTCTTCATCATTTTTTATAGAACAAAAATATTCCATTACCTTCATATATCACGACTTAGTCAACCATTCCCCAATTTATAGGCATCTATTCATTTCCCAATTCTTTGCTGCCACAAAAAAACTGCTACAAAAATTTTTGCACATGTGGGAACTTTTCCCTCCTTTTTGATTTCCTTGGGATATACATTCAGTAATGGCACTGCTGGGTCAAAGGGTATGCACAGTTCTATAATCCTTTGGACATAATTCCATAGTGTTTTCCAGGAATTAAGAGTCAGGAAAACTATTACCATAATCATGACATATATGTATATATATGCTGACAATGCAGCACCTACTTCTATTTAAAAAACTAGAGAGCATATGGATAAAGAACTTCGCCTAAAATAATAAGCAGTCTCTATCTGAAAGCTACAGTAAGCATATTTGCAATGGAAAGAAGCTGGATGAATTCCCAATAAGATACAGGGTGAAACAAGGATGCCCATTATCACTACTATTATTTAACATTGTAATAGCAATGTTTGTTTTAGCAATAAGAAAAGAAAAATAAATAAATAAATTTTACCTCTTTGAATTCATTTATTTATTATCTTAGGCGAAGTTCTTTATCCATATGTTCTCTAGTGTTTTAAATAGAAGTAGGTGCTGCATTGTCAGTGACTTTTTCTGTATCTGTTGTGAATGCCATATGATTTCTGTTGGTTTTGTTATTCATATATATATATATATATATATATATATATATATATATATATATGTCATGATTATGGTAATAGTTTTCCTGATATTGAACCAACTCTTAATTCCTGGTAAAATGCTACTTGGTCATAGTGTATTTTCCTGCTAATGAATTTGCTAAAATTTGATTTGAAATTTTTGCATCAATGTTCATTAGGCAGGTTGGTCTGTAATTTTCTTTCTCTGTTTTGGCTCTTCTTGGTTTAAGTATCAGTGCCATATTTGTGTCAGGAATTTTGCAGGACTCCTTCTTTACCTGTTTTTCTAAATAGCTTACATAGTATTGAAATTAATTGTTCTTTAAATGTTTAGGAGAATATACTTGCAAATCCATCTGGCCCTGGAGATTTTTTCTTAGGAAGTTCATTAATGACTTTTTCAGTTTATTTTTTCAAATTGTTCTATTTAAGTAATCCTGCAACATGTTGTTTACAAGAACTATTCAGGGATATTTCAAAAGACAAAGACCAAATATGCTTTGACAAAAGACATTTTTGAAATTCCTAAAGTTCTGAAGAAAGTCTAAGGTGATTATAAAAATATCTAATGTTTATGTGCAAGTGACAACTTTATATTATCAAATTTATAATAACAGATATGAAATATGTATAAAAATAATTCTTGAAATTGAACAAAATACATCAGAAAATCTTAATATTCTTAACTGATAATTGGAAGGAATAGTTCAAGAATTAAGGTGGTACAAGGAAACAAAGCACATCAAGGATCAAAAAAAATTTCACTATAAATAATAAATAAATAGAGAGAAAGTTAAGAAAACAAAATGAAGAGGAGTTGAAGAGAAAGAGAATAAGAATGCTATTTGCTGGAGAATATAGAAAATATGATCATTGTTTTAAGCAAAAGTAGAGAACATAAAAACAAATAAGTGGTCATTAAAAGTCAATTTGCATGCCATTACTATAATGAATTTGAAAATGTTTGCATCAAGAAATATAACTAAAAGTGCCATGTCTGAAAAAGTAGAAAATGACAATGTCTGATAAAAAGCGTAATTTTTGACTGAAATATTTCACAATAATACTTAAATGCAATTAAAACAAATTACTACCTTCCTTTATAGTACTAGCCCACTAGTGAGTTCCTTAAAAGAATAAATTACATTAATTTTAGCAAAAGGTAAGAACACTCCAAATTTTAGGCAATTATGGGTTATTTTTATTCGTATGAACAAGTCACATCTTGCATCATTTAAAAAAAAAAAAAAAAAGAAAACCAAATCTCAAAACTCAGCAAATTGGGGAACAAAAAGTATATGAAGAAAATTTTATTAGAAATTTTTCTTGCAGATTATAACACAAGCCAACCTAAAATGCCACAGTGTTGATACTACCTTTATAGATTTGACTCAGTTCTGTACATGCTTTATTGAGATACTATGTCTAAATATAGATATATGGACATAGATATAGATATAGATACATAGATACATAGATAGATATATAAAATAAATTGAAATGTCATGAAAATGACACAGTAACTAAAAATCTGCATGAATTATTTTCCTCTATTTAAAACATGCTTTCAAATAAGTAATGCCCATGTTAATTGGTGTAAAATTTTATACCTTCTCCAGAGACAATTTTAAGATTGAGTCTATTTACCTTTAAGTTCATAAACATGACTTATGAATACAATTCAAAATGGTTTTCTGTTCAAATAATGTTACACTAACTTTGCCAGTCTGATCGGTATGACATAGATTATGAGTTAGATTTTTTTCAATAAGATTATTGATAAGATGTATTTCTTTGTCGCAAACTGTTTAAATTCTTAAATTATTTATCAATTGTAGAATAGTTCTTATTTTTTATAAATTTAATTGACTTTCAAATGTACAGTATATCTTAGATGTGAAACTTTTTTGGAGAAAATTACTAGAGAAAAATTCTCCAATAATTATCCACTCTCCTGTTAATCTATTTCAATTTTATTTATTTAAACAATTTTAATTCTTAATAATAAAAATTATCTGTTTTGCTTTCTGCGACTCTATTTGTTGTTATTAATGAAAACTATCCCCCCATACATATGATTATGCTTATTTATTACCTAAGGTTGGGGTATTACATTATCCCCAAAGAAAAATGACTCGATGATTCCATTTGTGTAATAAGGTAGGAGACTTAACTGTGGCTCTGGGATTATCAGCAATAATTGTGAAAAACCCTATGTATTTCTCAAAGCCTTAGGATGATTTGTGTAGCTTTGAAGTAATAGCTGGAGAGGAGTCTGATAGGAATATTATAACTGGTTATTGGACTTCCCAAGGAGAAATAAAAATGAAATAGCATCAATGGAGTATCCTTCTCTTGTACTCTGATTTACATGCATTCTTATGGTGATTATATATATATTGATTTTAGTTAATCCAAGTTTTGTGTTTCTGAGTTTTGTATAAAAGGAGTCCTTGTGGTGGGGAGATGCACTAAATATTGATATGTCTGAAATATCTTCATAGGCCTTGAATATAGTCTATGGGGAAGAAAAAAATGTGTGAATTCTGGTCAATACTAAATTATTTACCTATCTGTAATAACCTCAACCCTAGTATGATGTTTCCCCTTAGAAAAGTTTCTGTCTTGATAGAAAAAGTATTATTGATTGTGTACTGGTTCAGGCACAAGTATTTCTTTTCTTTTATATTTGTTTTGTGTACTACACTGTTCTATCTTCCAAGGAGCTGAGGATTCTTTGAGAGGAGAGAAAAGTGAGTTAAATTTATACCTGTATAGGAGAACCCCTGAGTGAAAATATAAACCCTCTTGATAATTCATGAGAAGACTGTGAAAATTATCCCATTTATGTGATCATACAATTGTAGGTTCTGGGTCACAGGTTACACATCATTTCATTTATTTATTTGTCTCAAATCAGAGATGCTTGAGCTGCAGCAATTATTAGACAATATCTCATCCAGCTATTATATAGGTAAAGAAAGAGTCTTTTTGTAACTCTGCTTTTTTTCTCCTCAAAATAATATAATGGGAAAAAAGCCCCACCTAGCCTCCATGGTGTTAAGTCATTGTTTTGTACAGTTCACATGGCTAATTGGCAGAGAGCTCTTTGTCTTTGCCATATGTATTTAAAAATACATTTTTAAAAACTTTCCTCAATTTAAAAAAAAATTAGTTGAGTTCTAAATTTTGTCCCACTCTTCTGCATTCCCCTGAGATAGTGAAGTCTGACACATTCTAAAACATGCAATCATGCAAAATATATTTGATAGTAATAATATTTGAAAGCTAAAGACCTAAAGTGGATAAACATGAAAAAAATAAGAAAATCAAAAAAGAAATAGTATGCTTTAATATGCACTCAGCCTCCATCAGTTCCTTCTCTGGATGTGGTTACTATTTTTCATCATGAGTTCTTTAGAATTGTCATGGACTTTTGTATTGCTGAGGATAGCTAAGTAATTCACGGTTGATCATTGTGCAATATTGCTGTTATTTGTGTAGAGTGTTCTCCCAGTTCTCCTCAATTCACTTTGAATCGTTTCCTCTAAATGGCTTTTCCAGATTTTTTTCTGAGAGTTACCTGCTCAAAATTTCTTACCACACAATGGTTTCCCTTACAATCTTACACTACAATTTGCTCAGCCATTCTCCAGTTGATGGGCAGCCCCTCGATTTCCAATTCTTTACCATTGCAAAAAGAGTTGCTATAAATATTTTGTGTTCAAATGGATCCTTTCCCTTTTACTGAGCTCTTTAGAATAGGAACAGCCCTAATAATTGCTAGATCAAAGGGTATGTAGCAGCCTTTGAAGCATAGTTTCAAATTACTCTCCAAAATGGTTGGATCATCTCATGTACATCTCCACCAACAGTACATTCATGTCCCAATTTCCCCACATTCACTTCAGTATTTAACATCTTCCTTTCCTGTCCTATATCCTGTCTGATAGAAATTAGGTGGTTTCTGAAATGTTTAAATTTTTTTTCCTCTTAGGATGGATAGTGATTTAGAATATTTTTCATATGACTGTGGATACCTAAACCAAATATTTCAGAAAAGAAAGGCCTCAAATATTAAAAAAAACATCATTCTCTATGTTGATGATTTGAGTAGGCCAAATAGGATGAAAACTGATTTCTTATTTCCTGATTTTTTTTCACAATCTTCAAATATTGCTCTGATTTATAGCTCTCAAAGGATTTTGTCTGCCAATGGCACATCAGACAAGCACAAATCTTCCAAATCATCAGTCATCCTTTCCTACAACTTCATTTCCCTTCCCATTCCTCCCAATGTAATGAAATTTTGACACTCCCAAGACCCTATTCATAACTATGGCAGGCTCCTTGCTCTCTTAAAGATATCCATCCATGAGTAAGTTCACTAAGGAAATATGAGTGGTGCTTACAAGTTGGCTCCTGATAAGATCAGTTTCAAATTGATTTTGAAGAGAAATCACATATTATGAGTAGGAGTCAGTGATTCTCCTGCTCTGGAAGAAAAGTCACTGCATTTGAATTTTTGTTTAAAAAATGAACATTATACCAATAGAGAGATTTAAAAAAAAAAAGACCCTGCTCTAATAATTCAAGGCATTTTTTATTCATACGTCTGGAACAATATTTTAAGAAAAGGATGAATAATTCACTTTTGAAAAAAAAGTAACAATGACAGTTTGAAATAGTAGTTTGCAGTTCACAATTTTTGTTGTTATTACTTTAAACTTTATTATCATGTCACCTGCTGGTGCTAATAGAGATTCACATCTGTCACGGCTTCTCCATAACCCAGTAGCATAGAAGTTATGATGCACACATTGAAGAACATTTTATTTGGGCTAATATTTGAGTTGCTAAAGTTTTCTCTTGGAAAAGCCATTTCTTTTTATTTTTCAAATTGATTTTGAAATATCTTAATTAATGACAATACAATAAAATGTTTGTTTCTTAATATATTATTCCTATCATACAAAATGACCTGAGTATGAGAGATATAATGTATGAAGAGGATACACATATGTGTATATATATATATATATATATATATATGTGTGTATATATATATATATTCATGCCTATTTGTATATCTATATAAACATATATTATGCACATACAAACTATATGTAGTGTGATTATACATTTATATGTGGGAGCATATATATGTATAGATATAGATATAGATATAGATATAGATATTCTGTGATTATGTATTTTCATATTATAATCATTTTTAACTTTTTCTAGAAAGCACCCAAATGTGTGTTCATACACAGAAATGTACATATTTGTGTATATATAGTTGTTCACTAGATTGATAACTAAAATATCAGTTTTTCATAAGAATTAAGCAGATATTAAAATATTTGTCTGTCATTTTTTTAATACCAAAGTTGAAAAATAATGCCTTTTAACTATAAATCAGATAAAATAATTAACCTTGAAAGGAAGTACTCATAACTTCAGCTAATGGAAATATCTTTCCCAGTCTAGGCATATTAAAAAAAAAAAAAAAAAAAAAAAACATTTTAACTCTTCTCTAGTCCTATGATAAAAGTCCATGGTTTTGAGCAGGTAAGAAATCAGTGAAATTATCAAAATTAACTTTGCAAACAAGATGCCAATGCCAGGCCATTTTGCTTCACTTTTTTTTTTTTTTTTTTTTTTTGAGGCTGGGGTTAAGTGACTTGCCCAGGGTCACACAGCTAGGAAGTGTTAAGTGTCTGAGGTCACATTTGAACTCAGGTCCTCCTGAATTCAGGGCTGGTGCTCTATTCACTGCGCCACCTAGTTGCCCCTTTGCTTCACTTTTAATGCCGATTCAAGGTTCCAGATTTATTGGAAGGGTAACTGGGATGTCTTTCTGACATGCGGTTGATTCTTTTGCTGACAAGAAGATGGTTGAATAGAAAGGGTTTCAATTCAAAGAGGTTTGCTTTAAATATAGTAAATGGTAAAGATTCCTGCTGATTGACAGAAGCTGTTATATTTTTGTTCTTAGTGTTCTGCCTCTGTTTCTGTCCCTCTCTCTTTCTTTCTCTCTCCTCAACCATTTCTTTATAAGGTCAGTCTGAGTGGTTCAGGACTCCAGTAGATAGACACAGTCTGCTTATTAACTGTTCCAAACACAGGGCTAGGTCCTGGCTGCTGGCATCCTCATCCATCATGATAATGTGTTGAGTTACTAGCTCGATGCCCCTTCACACTCGAGCAGTGATGGTTGGCAGAGCATCAGTTCCTTCTCCTTTGAACTTCTGGGAGTCAAAAATCCAACTTGAACTTGCAAGGTGTAATTGCCCTTGGCGTATCTGACCTTGAGATCTGGACCATCGCTTAAGTCAAATGAGGAGATTGGACTGGATGACCTTTGAAGTCCTATTCAGTTTTCCCATTTTATATTTCTATGCTGAGACTGCAGACCAATCAATGGAAGGAAATGGGAAGCTTCCTTTGTCTTTTTCCCAGGTGCTTGGTATTCCCATTCTTTTTAGACAGCAGGATATAGAAGAAAACTTTCCTTTTACATTCTGGCTACTTGACTGCTTATTGATGATTTTCATACTAAGGGTTCAAGGATGGCTGGATGAAGTTTTTCTTTTTTTCTTTTTTTTTTGGGGGGGTGGTGGTGGGGGGAGAAGCACTCTATGTTTACTCTGGAAGCTTCAAGGCACAAGTTTATTTGTTAATGGTTATACCAAAGCAAATTGGTTAGTCCCTTTTGGACTGTAGAATTAAGAAAATTCCTCATTATGTCACATAAATGAAAATATGTTAACTTTATTATCCATGTGACTAGAGTCATATTTTTATGTCAAATTAATCTCATAAGATGCTATATAACTTCTTTGGGACTTTCTCCTATAAGAATAATAGGTTCTCTTTTTTGACTCTAGTCTAATTTCTTATAATTGAACTTATAGCATGTTAGAGTAGGTAAAATAATAAATTTTAGAGATGAAAAGATGTTTTTGAGATTACCTAGATTTAGCTACTTATTTCACAAATGGATAAATTGAGGAATAAGCAATACATTATATGCCCAAGATCATTTATACTAAAATCAGGGCTAAAAATCAGTTGTCGTGAGACAGCTAGATAGCACAGTGGAGTGAACACTAGCCCTGAAGTCAGGAGGAGCTGAGTTCAAATTTGAGCTCAGACACTTAACACTTCCTACCTGTGTGACCCTGGACAAGTCACTTAACCCTAGTTGCCTTAGGGGGAAAAAAAGAAAAAAAAATCAGGTGTCTTGACTCTGTTACACCATGCTACTTTCTTGACTTTGAGTAGTATTTAATTAAATAATTACTTATGGATATAATAGGACTATCAAAACATTAACGATTGAATATAAAAAAAGCAGAAGAAACAAGGCCATTCTCATTGGAAATTACATTAGAGTATAGGAAGTGTGTGCTGGACCCACTTCTATAGCTGGCTCATGCAAAACTGGATGTTGAGAGCCCACTGTTAAACTCTTGGTGAGAGCATTTCTTCTTCAGAAATTAGCAAACAATACAGAGCACTCAAAAATAATTTGCTTCATTAATTTGTTGATTATCTAGATTCAAGAAAATGATAGCCAACATATTAAAAAGGCAGCAGTTTCTGGCACATCACTGGTAACCCTGATAACCACATGTTAACTCAGAGGGCTTGCTGGTGCACACAATCTGATGCAATTGTCCCTGAATGGCAGGATTCAAATATTTTATTCAAGGGCTGTATTTTCAATTTCTCATTAATGTTTTGTCCATAAAAACCTCATTAATGCTGTGTGTGTATCTATAATTTGGAGGTCATAAAAACTCTAGTTCAGCTTTTTGAAATAGAAAAGAAATAAAAGAGAAACAAGATCTATGATATTTATAGGACAGAAAGTGGACACTACATAATGTTGTGGAATAAAATTTATTTTAAGGTCAGAGATTTGTTTGCAATATTACCATACTTCTCTGTATTTTTATTTTAGTTTACTTTAAAACAAAAGAACAGGAATTAAGCTAAATACTTCATACATTCTTTGAAATTTTGTGAATCATCACTTTGACGCATGGATTAGTTTACAGATATTAAAAAAATACATTTTTATGGATGATTGGACCAACAAGAAAGAGGATTAGATTTCTGTATATTCCAATCCGCATAACTTCTCCTATCTCTCCAACATAATAATTTTATATAGGAGTTAAAATATTTGCAGCTATCCATGTGGACTGAATCACCAGGAGCCCTTTCGGAGGAATTAATAGAACAAAAGGCTTATAGACTTAGTATCAACTTCCAGACCAACTCCCCTGTTCCCCTAGGGCTACTTAATATATAGTTCATGAGCTTTTAATCTGTCATATGTTCAGCAAGTACCTTGCTATTGGTGAAGTTTCTACCTGCTACCCTTTACCAATACAATTCTCTTCAATTAAACATTCTGAGGAATAAGCAATATAATTCAATTTTTGTGGAGTCCACACTATGGAAAGTGAAAGCTTACTCTATCTGTAATGTATTATATGTCCAGTGGGGCATCAATATTCAGGCAGAAAGGTAAGGAGGAGAGAAGGACCTGAGAAAGGTATATTGAGGACCAGGCCTGCAGGAAGTGGGAATGTCATCTGGCTGAGAGCAGTATTCTTTCCCCTGGAAAGGAGATGAGACAGCCATATAATTAGAAGAACTGGAAATTGATACGTAACTCTTGTGCCATTGACATTTCCACAGTCGCAAGCCAGCAAATGGAAGGTTCCTAGTATTTTGGCTTGATTCCCTGCAGAAGATATGGGTAAAATCATACAGCTTAAGAAATAATCATTGAGTTAAATTGAAGTTAATATATAAACAGATCAAGATATCCTTTTAGAGAGCTAAAGTAGCTTTTTTCCAGCCCATAGTAATGTTTTGAGTGTAAAGCACAATGTCAATCTCAAGGACAAAGTGGAAAGCATTTACTGCATGTCAAGCATTGCTAAGAAATTAATTAAATATAGGAATGAGATATAGTCTCACAATATCATTGTGGACTTGACAAAGATGTTTAATGAACTCCACCATTGTAGAGTAAGCTCAATTCGGAATGGATCTGCATGAAGTTCAAAATAATCCTTTCCCTTAAAGAACTAGCCATCAAGTTGGGGGGCAAAGAAAACCTTCACAAAGAATATGAATTATAAAGGTGATTTTACCCCCAATACATTTCAAAATTGAGATGTAGATCTGAAAGAATGTATAACAAATGCTAATCCATGTGATAGCATCTTTATGACCAGAAAAAACCAAGTAAAGTGTATTTAATATACTTCTTTAGATAAAACAAGCCCATTTTTCCCCTCTCTTCAAAAGTGTGTAACCAATGTGCTTGGTGATGTGATTATTTTCCAACTTTCAGCTATTCCACCCTGTTTCTGTACTTTAAAGTATTTGTGTGTTCAGTCAGATCCAGGTAAATCACTAACCCTCTTGCATAAAGTGAAATATTCAGATGATGTAGCCTTTAGGTTACATAATGCATGTGTTTGAACCTAAAAGATGTGACCTCTAACATTATTATAAATACTTCTTGACTAAAAAAAAAAATTAAGGGACAGCTAGTAGTAGATAAGAGTAGACAGGAGTCAGACTCATCTTCCTCAGTTCAAATCTGACCTCAGACATTTAGTAGCTGTTTGATCCTGGGCAAATCTCTTCCTTTGTTTTTCTTCAGTTTTTTTCTCATTAATAAAATGAGCTGGAGAAGGAAATGGCAAACCATTCCATTATCTCTGCAAGGAAAACTCCCAATGGGTCATGAAGAGTTGGGTACCATTGAAATGATTGAATAACAATAACAGCAAAAATAACATCAGAATGTTTTTGTTTGTTTTGTTTTGTTTTTTGAGGCTGGGGTTAAATGACTTGCCCAGGATCACACAGCTAGGAAGTGTTAAGTGTCTGAGACCAGATTTGAACTCGGGTCCTCCTGAATTCAAGGCTGGTGCTCTATCCACTGTACCACCTAGCTGCCCCAAAAACATCAGATTCAAATAAAAATCCTAAGCAAAAAAGGAGGATTTGAATTACTAAAAAGATTTAAAGAAAATTCAGGGGACAAAATAGGATATTTAAAACATGTTTGGGGAAATTGGCATGTTTTTAGTATTTTCTTATCATGGTTTAAGGCATATTGTGCTAGGGTTGCATGTCATATATCCTCTACATAGTTATCTTTTGACTAGGATTAACTGTTTGCATGCCTTATTCTCCCCATTAGATTGTAAACTGCAAATAGATATTTTTTTGTATTTGTATACTTTTCTCCCTGCTATAGTGCAAGGCCCATCTTTCACCTATATAATAGGAACATAGTACAAATTTGTTGCCAGGAATGGAAGTTATATAAAGTCCCATGCTACGTCTGGGCCATTTGAATATTCATGTAGTTTGCTTTATCGAATTCACCACAACAACCAACAAAAAGAGGTTTTTTAGAACAATAAAGGTGAGCTTCTAATAGTTAATGAAAATCACTGAATGGCTCAGCAGGAAACCTGAGAAAGGTTAAAATAGCCTCCATGTTGATGTTGCTGTACAGTGGTGACTAATGTTAATTGAACCCCCAAGTGAGATGCTAAGAGATTTTTTTTTTCTCCACAGAATCCCTTTCTGTATAAAAAGGAAACAATGGCTTGTGGTAAAGTTAATTCAAGCTGAGATACATTAACTGTACCACATTATGGGCTGCAAAGAGAGCTATTAACAAATGGCACCCACTGAGAATATTTGTGAATTAGAATGTTTCCTTGTTAATGGAAATGAGACATTTTTCTTGAAAAATGCTAACATGTTGGACATTTTAAAAATATATGAGGAAATACAGCTTCGTTCCTCATTAGATATGACCTCTCAGCTTATTGGAATGCCTTTTTCGTTTGGCCCTGAGTTGGGTTTGGCCAGTTTGCCTACTATTTCAAATTGTGCCATTCTGTGTCAAAATCAAGATTAAGTTTTGTCTTGCTGAGTTCATGTCTTATTAATCAAACGGTGAACTTTCTAAAATAATGACAATATTATAATATGCTGAGGAGCTCTTGACTTGAAACTCAGGAGACCCAGATTCTGGTACTTTCTCCTTGGCTAAAAAGAATCCATTCCCTAGACATGAAATTCTTCTTCTATAAAAAATGAGTGTAAACCTGATAAATAAAAAAAAAAGTTATTCCTATATTAAAAAGAAATGATTGTCTCCATATATACACAAACATTTTATGTATGAGAGAATAGAAGGAACATTAAATAACTATACATTTGTGCCATGTTCTAACAGAGTGCTTCAAGTATAGAAGTGTTGTTTCACTTTTTACTTATTTGCTAAAGTTTAATTAACATCCTTTCTTATGAGCACAGACTAGCCATCAGTATGATTCAGTCAAATATTCCTTACACATGATCAAACACTAAAAGTACATCCCTTAAAAGCAATAATTCAGAACTATAGTGCTGACATTTTCACACTACATTTGCTTCATTCCAAACATGAACCTGTGGTATATGAATAGAAATGTAATTCCTTACCAATTACATGGGAACAAATGACAGTACAATTACATGATTAAAAATGAATGTTATTTATGCTTTTCCATGCATGAAATCTTCATACTTCCTGCCTGATTTGTAACTAGGGATGGAAGTCGTCTCTTAGTTGTATAAACTGTTTAATTTTTGAATTCCACATGAAATTATAATTATGAGTAGAAACTATTAGTTCCCAGAAGTCTGAAGAAAGAATGGAAAGCAGAAGATTAAGATAAATTAGTTTTCTTTTGAATTAGACAAACTAGTTTTATAAATCTGCATTTTCCCCAAAGCAATATTTATCGCAAGTATTTAACATTATTATTAGAAGAAATAATTATTAGAAGCTAGTTTGATAATCACAAAACTTCACAACTCACAAAATTCACAAAATCTCAGACTTCTAAGAAAAAGTTTCATTATTATTATTTTTAAAAATACAAGACTAATATTTTTGGTTAACTTTCTTTACTAAAAAGACATTTTTATACTTGAGATTTTAAACAAAACACGTACCTATGTATACGTAGACATATAGAAATATGTGTGGACATATAGACATATGTGTGTGCCTATATAAAAGCATGTAAATGTATAGCAAAGAAGCTCCATGTAAATCTGATCTATAGTCTCAGCAGTTTGTGCCTCTTTGATAATTCCATGAAATTAACTTTATCTGTATCTTGCCCAGGCACCAAAAAATAAAGGAATAAAAGAAAATTTTTTATGTAAAGCTCCTATCAAATGCTTGGCTTCCCAAGTGTAATCTGAACAATGAATCAATGAATTTTCACATAACATTTAAATTAACTATTAAAACAATTGGAAAAAAGTTGATAATTTTTTTTGATGCCCCATTAAGTTGTATTAAATTGTGAAAATCAATGAGGGTGATTAAGGAGTATGAGAAATTTTGTCCCTGTTTTCAAGAAGCTCATGGTCTAATCAAGGGAACTGGATCAATATACAAAATCCATTTCCCTTGATTAGACCATCATAATTGATTAGGCAATCAAAAGAGCATTGGTCTTAGAAAAAAAAAACAAAAAAACTGAATTTTATTTCTGGATTGGATGGAGGTCATCTCTGTAACTATTTTCCTGATCTCAGTTTATATTTCCACATCCTCAATGTGAGAAGGTTTAAAGATAGGTATTTTATGAAGTTATGTTATACCACCCCAATTAATTTGGTTTTAATGTGTTTTAGGGAGTTGCTTGGGTTCATATTTTAAATTTTAAAGTTTTTCTATCACCTCTTTAATTCTGGATCTCATATATTGATCAATTATACCATCCATGCCAGATATAAATAATCTTTACAGGTCATCTTTCTAAGCATATTAAAGTGAAGAACATAATTTTTCATGTTCCTCCAATGAATTTGCTCCTAATAAGCATGCAAGCTCCTCCCCAGGAATTCAAAGGGGTTAAACTCCTAGTAAAGACCAAAACTAGAGAATTGTTAAGTACCGACGTAGCACTTAATAAGAACCTAATATCTCATTATCTCATTAGCACTTAGTAAGAACCTAACACCTACTTACAAGGAATCTATATTGTGATGGGAAAAATACATATAAATTCCTTAGAAGATTAATAAAAATATGTGTATGTATATATGTACATATATATTTGTATATACGCATATATACACAGATATGTACATATATGTGTACATATATGCATGTATATATATAGATATTTACATATATGTATATATATATATATATATATATACATATACATATTCACGTATATATGAAACCCAGGTTAAGAATTTCTGGATCTGCCTAGTGTCATCAATATAGTCCCATTCAATTGAATGTTGAGATATGGAATTAAAACAGGCAGTGTACTGTCACAGTTAAGAATTTCATAAACATTTTTAAACAAAGCCTCGTTTTGTCTTTAAATATATTTTTTAAAAGTATTCTTGGCTCCCTGATGATATGAAAATTGATTTGACAGATAGGGTCATAGTTTGCCAACCTTTACACTCAATAATTGTTAAAGACACTTTCAATGTGTCTTTGCCTTCTAATTGCCTTCTAATAATAATGCCTAGTATTTTTATGGAAATGTATACTTTATAAAGAAATTACATATATATATATATATATATATATATATATATATATATATACATATATATACATATAATGACAATGATAGTCACTAAAAATCTTTGAGGCAGGTAATAAAGATAAAGTCTTTCTCTTGGAGTTTTGGAGGAATACAAATTGAATATGTATTGAGTTTGATATGGCACACACACTCAATTTATAAATGACAAAAGAGAAATCACAATAAAAGGACTGGATAAAAGATCAAAGATGTGAAAAGATGTTGTGTAGAATAGCATGTTGGATTAAATGTAATGGGGATAAATGGGAAAAAATCACTTGCATAGAAAAAATATCAACTTAATTGCTTAATCAACAAGAATTTAATTAGCATTTTCCTCTCTTGAAGGAACTTACAATCTGACAGCAGGGACTGGAAAAGGCATGGATAAGACAACATTTATTCCACAAATTGTCTAGGGTCTTAATAAAATGAGATCTGACACAGAAACACTAGAGATATCTAATAACCCTCCAAAAAGTCAATGTGATATGGGACTGAATTAAAGAAGATTAAGCATTCAAGAAAAGGGAAGAATAGTCCACTTATACTTTTATTACTCAGCAGAATTCTGTAGCTTTATGTTCAGTTTTGGACACCACAGATTGAGAAATGTATTGATGAGATACAGAGTATTCAGAACAGGACAATGGAATTGATATAATATGAAAGCTGGTTGAAGGAATTGGCCAAGTTCAATCTGGAAAACACAAGATGTGAGATTAAATATGGGGATGATAATATCAAGCTTCCAATATTGAGAGATGTCATACAGAAGAGGGATTCAATTTATTATCTTTCATCTCTAAGGAAAGATCTGGGATTAGTGGGTAAAGGTAAATTGAGTTAATGTTAGGAAAAAACTCTTAATAATTATGATATAGTTATTATATCATATATCAATATGATAATAAGTATCATATAAGTAGAATGGGCTTTATCAAGATGTGGTGAATTTCTTTCTTTTTTATTTTATTTTTTATTTTTTATTTTTTATTTTATTTATAATTTTTTGACAGTATATATGCATGAGTAATTTTTTATAACATTATCCCTTGTATTCATTTTTCCAAATTATCCCCTCCCTCCCTCTACTCCCTCCCCTTGATGACAGGCAATCCCATACATTTTACACGTGTTATAATATAACCTAGATACAATATATGTGTGTAAATACCTTTTTCTTGTTGCACATTAATTATTAGCTTCCGAAGGTAAAAGTAACCTGGATAGACAGACAGTAGTGCTAACAATTTACATTCACTTCCCAGTATTCCTTCTCTGGGTGTAGCTGTTTCTGTCCATCATTGATCAGCTGGAAGTGAGTTGGATCTTCTATATGTTGAAGATTTCCACTTCCATCAGAATAAAGATGTGGTGAATTTCTTCTTGGAAATTATCAATGAAAGTCTGAGTGACCACTTGTCAAGGATTTATTTTTAATTATAGATAATTTTTGTATAAAAAGGAGATAGATAATATTATTTGTTCCAGCTTTCAAATTCTGTGATATTGTGATTCTTTATTTTTGAATTATTTAAACAAGTAGTTGTGAATCAAAAATAGGAAGTTGTAGTAAGATTGAAGAAAATTATTGGCACAAAAAGCTCCTAAGAACCCCAAAAGTGTTTTAACCAGAAAACTACTGATTTATTTCCCAATGAGTGATGTATGTCAAAGAAACCACTAACAAAATTATGTTCACATGGAAGCATTTAAAAAATCATGATAGACATTTTGAACCACATCATCATAGGAGTTGAAAAGTAGTGGGGGATAAAAATGATCAAGAAAGCTTAGCATGCTATACAACTAGACAGAAGCATCACAAATATATTCAAAGCAAAAATATAAAGAATACATGGAAGAAAAATGGAAGTGATTTGGCAAAAATATGATAAATTATGTTTTGTTCTATCAAGGAGAGTAATAATTGTGGTGTAACAATCATGTTTTACCTGAGTGTTATTTATGTCTACCCATCTATCATACCTATGTATAGATATATCTATATAGGTAGATATTAATATAACAATCTAGGAAGTATCTTCAATTCAAATATCAAGACAAATTCAAGATTCCTTAGAAAGACACAGCAATATTTATAACCTTCTTTAGTGTCTTACACCAAGTATTAGATGAGATTTAAACAAAACAAAACAAAACAAAACAAAAAAAAAAAAAAAAAAAAAAAAAAAACAAGGATATTTATGTTCCCCAATGTACCAGCCACTCTGATAGAGATGTAATGCAGGTAACAGATTGAAATATGGCCTCTCCCTCCCCTGCTATGGATTATTAAATTCTCTAGTTTCTATTGTTTGTACATTGTATTACTTATTAATATAATATTAATATACAAACCAAGAACATTGCAGGACACATAGGTAGATACCTAGAATGACACGAGAGGGTATTATCACTGTATTCCCAAAGCAAAACAAAAACAAGTATATAAATTATGTCTATTGCTCTGGCTTCAATATTTGAGTAGATATCTATAGAAGTATAAATATCTTCATAAATATGGGTATACATGCTTATGTATATAAAGCTAGCAGATTTATTTTAAAGTCAAGGAAAGACAAATTATGTTTTTGTCCACTTGTGTTTTCTCAATTGATATATAATAGGACAAGTACTCATTTGGGGTGGTTGGGAGAGGGATATTTATTAATGTCATTTAAAAGTGGTTTCCTTTCTTTGTTAAAGGGTGGAATTTTTTTCTAATTCAACACTTTGATTTTATTATCTAGGAAGCTAAAGTCCATAAGGTTAGGTGACTTGGCCATAGTCATACAAACAGTAACTGTAAATAACAGAGACTTGATTTGAACAATGGGTATAGGGGGGTCTCTTTCCCCACTCCCCGACTTTTGTTGGGGGCTTCTGATCATTTCTCTTTAATAACTCAACATATGTGTAACTAATTATCTCAGAACCAGGATAGCTGTTCTTCAGTGTTCTAAAATAACATATAGGGAATGGGATTTATCTTTCTCTATTGCTATTGACTCATCCCTTCTATTAATCCTATCCTTTCCATTTTGGGTGGCAGTGGCTAATATCTTAATTCCACTCAAGTATTCAATTGACTTTTTACAATAATATATTTACTTTAAAGAAATAGCAAGGAGAGATATATGAATACTATCCACTGCAACACCTTGGATAATAGTGGTTTGTATTCAGATTTACTATAACTGCATGATCAAATAGTGATCTAGATGCCAAATCACATACGCAAAAGTGACTTATTACCTTAAGTGTCAACATATTGACTGCAATCTATCCTTGCTTTGAAAAATAGAAATATTAGGGCTCTTTCTGACTGTTTGAGATCTACAAAGTCAGGCAATCTGCTCCCTTCACCTAGAATGCAAAATGACAAATGTTGAAGATGAGGCTTGAGACCCTTTCACTGGATTGGAGGCCTCAAAAGGAGAAGGTTCTGAATCCACTTTTTATATAGCATTATCTCTTACAAAAGATGAAGAAGTCAATAATGGTTCTGAGTTCAGAAGAAAATGGAGAAAGAAGCTTGTCAGAAGTTTACTAAGAGTTTTAGAAGATGCCCCAATTTTAAAATTAGTTCCAGAATGCCTAGACATGCTCTTCTCTCTCCAAAACATTTGTTTCCCCCATATAGCTCTTCTGCTCAACTTATATACATGAAGAAATGTTCTGTCAGATGATCAGTGTATATCACAAACCCCAGAGATGTTGGCTACCACGCCTGTCCCTGTTTTCTTTTCCTCCATTCCAAAACTTTTGATCTAGTCTTTTTTGGTACTCAGTGGTTTATTCCTTAAACTGTGTTCTATTCATATCATCTATGACACTGTGGTTTCTCCTAATCTTTTTTTTCCTTTCTTATATCTTATTTTTATATCTTATATGTATATCTTATATATAAGATAAAATATCTTATATTTCTTATCCATGAGAGGTGTCAAATTATAATACACAAAGCCTTTATTAACACAAACCCTCATTCAGTGTCTCAACCTTTTCACTCATTAGCTGTGTGATAGAAGATGGGTCATTCAGCAATATTTTCCTCTTTAATAAAACAAGGATAACAAGATTTATATTAACTTACCTCTTAAAGCTGCCTTAAGGAACAAATAATAATAATATATTTGTAAAGCCCTTGGTAACTATAAAAATACTGTAGAAATATAGGCTATTATTATGAAGAGCCAACTATTAATTCTCCTTTACATGATCTTGGGTACTATTAGCAGCATAGCTCAGCTCTCTTATTAGTTAAATAGACATTTGTGGGCTAGCTTCAGAGCCCAACTATATTCATAATATTGTTTTATGGGAAAATATGTTCTAAGTAGCAAGTAGCAAGTTTTAAGTAGCTTTTAAATCAATATGGAATCTATACCGGGTAGTATGTGGCCCCTTATTTCCTTACTCCACATATCCATTGCATTTAAGAGAGAATCATAATCTTTAATGTATACTTCTTTTTCTATTGTGACACTTTCCTTGTATTTATAATGCTTGCAATATATTTCCAGTTATGTTATGAGAGAACTGATTCTCCTGGTGACTCTACTTGAATAGTAGAAGAGACAATTACCATAGAGTGAGAAACTCTTAAGGCTGAAATCCCTTCTTGCTGCTATCATTTTGTTTAATAAAGTCATTTATCCTCTCACCTCAGCGCCATCCTCTGTGAAATGAATGAGTTGAAGTAGATAATATTTATAACCCCTCAGTTCCAAATCATATAAATTTCGACATTCCCAGAGGTGTGATAAAATCAGTTCCAGCTTTCCCAGGAAGAGGTGATTGCTCAATTGTAAGTGTCAGCTCTATATGTTAGAAAGTGGGGTGAATGTTACAAATCAACCATTAAATAGATTGTTTTAGTGTTTGTTTAAATTTCAGAAATTAATGGAAATATATACATATACGTGTACACAGATATATATGGACATGTGTATGCATAATGTAAATGGATATAACATAAATAATTCAGATAAGTGTGTGATTGATATTTTCCCAGAGGGTTGTTTTAAAATATTATCTGAATATCACTGCATATCCTTCCACGGAATCCAGGGATTCTCAGTCTATCTGAAGTTGTGTGATTTTTACTAAAACACACACACACACACACACACACACACACACACACACACACACACACACCAAGAAGAGCACATTCATATGCCATAATTGGTTTAGCCATTCTACCAGAAATGGTATTTTAGGGTCAGGAAGTAAACATGGATGAGGAACTTTTTGGAATCTGCTTCCAAATCACTTTCCAGAATGACTGATCACTAAACAACTCAACCAACATTGAATTTGAGTGCCTGTTTTCCTATGGTTCATTTAAATATTTATTATTTTACTTTGTTTTACTAGTTTTATCACTGTGAAGGATTTAAGATGAAATCTTAGAGAAGCTTTAATAGTCATTCTCTAATTACCAATGACTTGAAATATTTTATATGACTATGGATAACTATCATTTTTTCCTTGAAGATTTCATATCTAACTGTTTCAATCGGGGCATGGCTACAAAAGCCTATTTTTAAACCAAGTCCCTTATCCAACTGTCACTTCATGAATTTATGTCCACAGAGATCTCCAATGTTGAAAATAATTTCTGACAAATAAAAGAAAGTCATTAGTTAAGCTCAAACTTTTTTTTTCCCTTTTTTACAAAGCAATATGTTGATATCATAGAATTCTTAATCTTTCTACATGCATCCTGGCTGTATGCAAATGAGCCTTACTTTCTTTATATATTCTTCACAGTTTTAACTTGAATTGTTTTTTTATCCAGAGAACTCTGATTAACAAATAGATCTATTTATTCAAGCTTCAGCCTTTTCTTATGTCCATATACTGACTCATTGATTTACAAAACAGTGAAGCAAATCCTGAAAACTGAAGGCTATTTTTATGGAAAGCATTGTTGTAATGCTTTTGTTTAAAAATGTTAGCAGAATCTTAATAGATTAAATCTTTTATCTTATTCAGAGTATTACTTTTAAAAGGAAACATTTTCATTGTTTTATACAGAGTTCTCATAAATTGTTATCCTTTATTTCTGTGTTTACCAATGTTCTTAGTATTAGTGGGAAGTTAAGAGAAATTTTAAATAAGTATTTTGAACTGGTATATGGGTAGGTTTGTGTGGACATGTCTTTATTTGTATGTAGATATAGATATGTATGGGCATATATAAAGTGTATGAATAGGTACATATACACATATGATATGACTGAGGCCTATAATTTAATTTGTGTAAGAAATTCCTGATGAAGAATGTTCCTCCATCAATGTAATGGAATCAATCAATAGTTTCTTAATTTTTTTTTAATTTATAAAATGTTTTCCCTTTTTCCCAATCCCCCTTCACTGAATAAATAACAAAAGCATGAAGAAATAGAAAAAGAAAGAAGGAAATAAAAATGAAGCTGTGTAATAAATGTAATTAAAAAAGCAATGTCAGCATTGGTCATGAAAAATTATATATATATATATATATATATATATATATATATAGATATATAGATATAGATCTCTATATCTAGATATTTAATCGATTATTGCAATGATAACTTTTTTTAGAAAATAATATTCTTTCAATGTTGTATTATTGTTGTGGTTCTGCTCTCTTTACTATGCTTTAGTCTGCAAAAGTCTTCCCAATTTTTTTCTGAAATCAGCCATTTCATTGTCTCGTACAATAAAATAATATTTCATTATACTTAGATTGTAATTTGTTTATCCATTCTCCAGTTGATGGTTATAAACTGTCTCCAGTATTTTGATAAGAAAAAAGGGAGAGAGGGAGACACACAGAGAGAGACAGAGACAGAAAAGGACACACACACACACACACACACACTCATTCTGTGAAAGAGATGGAAATCTAGCTGAGATGCCAGAGTAAAAGCAGCAGCATCATATCTAAACTCCTTCAACATTAATCTCTTAAGAGCTTTAAAATAATGCCTCAAATAAAATTCTGAAGTTTCTAAGCAAAAAAAAAAAATAGAATTTGATATTTGTTGGATAAAGACAACTTAGAAAATCTATGACCCTGGGATGGGAGCCAGTCTGGACCTTATGGGGTGTTCTAGCAATACCACTACTAGTTCTGTATTCTAAAAAGATCAAAGAATAAAGAAAATCAGGTATTTGTTACAAAAATCTTTATAGCAGTTCTTATTGTAATGGCAAAGAACTGAAACTCAAACTGGGTAATGGCTCAACACGTTGTGGCAGATGATTGTGACAGAATAATACTGAAGTATAAGGAATTATAATCAAGATTGTTTCAGAAAATCCTGGGAAAGACTATGTGAGCTGATTCAGAGTTGACTGAATTAAACCCTCAGTAACAATGTTGTCATGGCTGGTGATCATCTGTGGAAAGACTTACCTACTTTGATCAAAAACATGTTTTAAAACAACTCTGAGGGATTCATATTGAAAAATATTATCCATCACTAGAGATAGAACTGAACTCTGAGTACAAATTGATGTATTTTCTTACTTTATCTTTCTTTCTTTTTGTAAAAAAAGCTAATATTGAGATGCTGTGCATGATTTTACATATATAACTGATATATTATTTGTTTTCTTAATCAGTGGGGGTGGGGCAAGGAGGAAAATAATTCAGAATTCATTTCTTTCCTTTATTAAAACTTTTTTATTTTTCAAAACATGGACAATTCTTCAACATTATCCTTTGCAAAACCTCATGCTCCAATTTTTCTCCTCCTTTCCCCATGCCCTCCCCTAGATGGCAAGTAGTCTGATATATGTTAAACATGGTAGAAATACATCAAATCCATTATATGTATACATATTATACAATTATTTTGCTGCAACAAGAAAAATCAAATCAAACCAGAAAAAAGAGAAGCAAAACAAAATGCAAGCAAACAACAGCAGAGTGAAAATGCTATGTTATGGTCCACACTTAGTTCCCACAGTCTCTCTCTGGATGCAGATGGCTCTCTCCATCACTGAACAATTGAAACAAGCCTGAATCATCTCATTGTTGAAGAGAGTCTCATCAATCAGAATTGATCATTGTTTAATCTTGCTGTTGCCATATATAATGATCTCCTGGTTCTGCTCATTTCACTTCGTATCAATTCATATAAATCACCACAGGCCTTTCCAAAATCATCCTTCAGATCTTTTCTTATAGAACAATAATATTCCATAACATTCATATACCATAATTTATTCAACCATTCCCCAACTGATGGGCATCCATTCAGTTTACAGTTTCTCGCCATTACAAAAAGAGCTGCCACAAACATTTTGGCACATATTGGTCCTTTTCCCTTCTTTAAGATCTCTTTGGGATAGAAGCCCATTAGAAAGACTGCTGGGTCAAAGGGTTCGCACAGTTTGATTGTAAAGGGCTAGAACTGAGCAAATGCACTTGGATAATGGAGCACTTGAGACTAATTGCCAATTAGACAATTTTCTATTAACATGTTTGAAAGATGATCCTCCCCAACTATTCTGTGATGGCTGGATCGGTGGGTGTGGACAAAGAAGGGGAAGTGACTTGTGTGGGTGGAGTAGGAGGAGGAAATTGAGCCATTCTCCTGGTGGTGGAGAGAGAGGAAGGAGGTGTGCAGATTGCTAGATCTAATCCCCTGACCTCTACCTCAAAAGACCAAGAATAAAGACTTTTGATTATCCTGACTCCAGCTGATTTCAGGGAAGACAGAGTTCCAGCATTTGATAACTTTTTGAACATATTAAAACTCATTTTTACAGGAATGTAAAATAATGTTTTTTGGGGGGAGTAGAAAGAAATATCACACTGAACCTGATTTCTATAATATAGAAACTTCCCTGCTCAGATATAACCAAGAAATTTCTTTGGAATTTATAGTGCCAAGGGCACTGAGATGTTGCTGACTTTATATTTAGTTCTTGTGGAAGCCAGGATTTGAAACTAGTTCTCCCCAACTACAAATCTTTCACCTCTAGCTATTATTAGTATGCTGTCTCTCTCATAATTATGTGCTAGTTTATCATTTTGCAAAGTGCTTTGAGGAAAACAAGAGTCTGGTACAATGTGTATTTTTTAATCTCTCTTAGATTAGAATATTGGAAATAACTAAAGTTGAATATCTGTCCACAAATACACAGAGCTAAGATCCATACTTAGATTTTTTTTTTTTTTTTTACTTTTAACTTCAGTGTTTTGTCTTCAATAAATGGCCCATATCTTAGAGAATTGTAGAAGTAGTCTAGACCTTAGAGACTAGTGCAGACCTGTCATTTCAAAGAGTAAAAAAAAAAGATAAGTCCAAGGAGACAAACACATGAAAAAAAACACAACAAAGTAAACAACAAAAAAGTCGCCAAAAATCCATAAAGAACAACAAGAACAACAACAACAACAACAACAAAAACTTCTACTAGCTTTAAACAATTAGTTAATATCACACTCAGAACTAGAAACAAGGTCTTTTTCCTCATTTAGTTATTTTTCCTGCTCATTGAAACCCCTTGCTTGTTCTGCCAAGAAAGCATTTATTTCTATAAAGTACTGATATGTAGTGAATTTTTGGAGATTTTTAAATGTGAGTTCTTTAGGAAATTGACTTTGTTTGACTTAGGCTATCATGTCATCATTGAATATGTTCCTCAGATAGTAGTGGATTGTCCTGTCTTAGAGTCTTGTTAACAAAATTTAGATATAATCACTTTTTAAGGATATTCCAAGTAGGATTTTTGTTTACATACAGTTTGTGGTATCAACATCACTAAGGTACCTTTCAATTCTTAGATGTTGTTGAAAAGAATTTTTACTTAGTGGTAGCACAACATTTCAACTTATACTTTCTCTTTGCATCCATAAATCAAAGTTAATTGAACTGGGTTTTTTTCTTATTTTTGTTCTATATCTGTTAATATAATCAATGTATGGAAGGAAAGAAAATTGCATTGAGATCGAAAGGAAGATACTATTTTCTCAGCAGTACTTGGCAGCTACATTAAAAACTGACTGTTTTAAGTCATAAAAACCTCAAAGTCAAATGAAGAAAACTAGAAATTGTGTTTCCTTTTCAGACCAGTATGTAATAAAAAAATCATATTCAATAAAGGACCAGGGAAAGATTGATTCAAAACCAATTGAACATTAAGTAGTCTAATTCTAAAGAATGAGTGGGTCAAACAGCAAATCACAGAAACAATCCATAATTTCATCCAAGAGAATGACAATAATGAGGCAATATACCAGAACTTATAGAATATAGCCAAAAGAATGCTTAGGGAAATTCTTATAACTCTAAATAGTTACAGGAATAAAGTAAAGAAAGAGGAGATCAATGCAACTAAAAAAAAAAAAAAAACTGGAAAAAGAACAAAATAAAAACCCCAAATTAAAATCAAAAGAATACCAGCAGAACCAGAAATACATAGTAACAGCAAGATTGTAATTATCAACTATTAAAGTCTTAGTTCTCCTAAGTGATTCAATGATCCAAGGCAGTCCAAATAAACTTTAAATACAAAATGCAATCTGCATTCAGAAAAAAAAAAACAAAAAAAAAACATGGAATTTGAATGTAATGCTATGTTCATTTTTTTTCTGCTTTTTTTCCTTTTGTCTTGTATTTTTTCCCTTTTGTTATGAATTTTCTCTCTCAACATTACTTGCGAAGAAATCTGTATTTAAAAAATACTATACATGTATAACCAGGAAAAAAGAAAAAAAAAAAAAAAGGTATGGGGAGAGAAACTTCAAAAGAATTGTTGTTGCATAGAATTTGATACATATTTATTAGCAAAGTAATCTGTTTTATGGGTTAGAACCATTTTCTCTGACTTGACTGACTTTTTATCCTTTCCTATTATGTTATCTAATACTAAGATTTTACTTTTATATAAATAAGATTTATATTCTGAGAAATTTTGAGAAAAGAACTATTAATATATTGCAAACTATTCTAATTTTCAAGACCAATATTTGATAGTTATCAAACACTTATTTTCCAATCAGAAAAGTATAGCCTTAAATTAAATGAAAGTGCTTTAATAAACACAATCTCAAATAGACCTTGAATTATATAGTTGCCACTTCAAAGGGAGAAGAATAAACTGCAGACAATAATGATGTTCGGAAATGAATCTCCATGTCACAAGAAAACTTACATTGAAGAGACAAGCTCTTATCCCAGGAGCTAGCAAACTTGAAGAAGTTGATTTCATTGATTTTTTTTTAGCTTGGCTGTAGGCCTTTTTGAAATAACTTGATATGTAGGTCATAAAACATACAAAATATAATAAAGAAGACCCAAACAATCAGAAAGCCAAGTTCAAATATCCATCAGCAAGCACTTGTAAGAAGAAAATAAAAGTCAGTCTGCCCTTAGACAATTAAACTCTTGGCATTAGATTGTTCCTTATCAAATGTTTAGGAACTACATTTCACTACTTTTAATGAATATCAACCAAAGCAATTTCCTTTCTAAATGTATTGACAATCTAAGATGATTTTTGAATAAAATATAAGTGGGAAAACAACAATAAAAATATCACTCTTGGATCTTAATGCATAATTTCAGTGTTATTTTGTTTAAAGATTTCCCTCTCTAATCATGAATATGTGTAATTTTAGGTTAAAATACTTTAAATAGGTATGTGATTTTCAAGACCCACCAATGGTCATTATTAACCAGTATAGACATAGAGCTTTTCCATATCTTGTAAAGCTTCAATAAATCATAACCATAGATTATATGTGGTCTATGCCTCTTATTCTCATCCCTAAGGAAATTTTTAAGGATTTTTACATCATAAAGTACAATCTGGAGATATGTTTCAATATTTGTTCTTTTCTTCCTACATTGTATACTTCCTTGGAAGAATAATAGAAAAGGACACTTGCACTCCACACATTGACTCGGAAAACTACAAATGAACAATATCAATGTTATATTTTATTATATTATATTTATTTTATTGCCCATCTCTCAATTATAGCCACACTTTGGTTTTTAGGATTTTACAATCTTCTTTGTATCTTCATGTTTGTATCTTCATGTACTAGCATGAGATAGTATAAGAGATGCATTATTGACTGAGATTCAGATCATAACTTGACTGAGAATTATTCTAAGTTTTTTGTCTCTATCTATCAAATGGAGATACCAATATTTTCATTACTTACCTATAGGTAGGTTGTAGAAAAAATAATTTTAAAGTTTTAAAATTCTGCTTTTCATCATGTCTTTTATGTCATTTTATTTTTACTTTTCAAAAATGTTAACTTCGTTTTGTAAATATTTTCTGATCGTTACGCTCCTTTCCCATACATAATAATCATATTCAGACCTCATATAGACTTTGGATTTCTATCCTAATGTACCTATCATATGATATTGAATCTTAACATTATGTGTGAATTAATTAGCAAACAATCGCTATTAAATGTCTAATATATACTTGAGAAACAAAAGCAAAGAAAAAGAGTCCATAACTTGAAGGACGTTATATTTTATTGGTAGAGAAAACATACATGAATAAATATTTGCACAATTTCTCTCTGTCTATAATTCTTCATGAGAGCTGTCCATTTTTGTATCTCTCTGTGGCATCTTATCCAGAATGCAAGTACTGCCTACTTTTGATTGTGTATGTGGAAGCTTTGGGGATGCTTTTAGTGACACTTCACTGAAGGTCCTACAGTGGGAGATAATGAAGCCTCCCCTGCGGGATTGATAAATTGAGGGAGTGGGAGTTTATGAAAAATCAGATGTACAAAAGCCAGCTCTAGTAGTCTCTCCATCTCTTTTTTTCCTTTCTCTTAGTAAAGCTTGTGATCCATTTCTAGTTATAAAATTTTTATCAAGGAGATAACTAACATTTTCAGGGATTAGGAAATATGTCATTTAGCAATTTGCACTATGGCTCAACATTGAAGAAATCTAGAGGTTTAGAAAGCATAGGATAGGAGATGGTTTAGCCATATGGGACAGACTTGACAAAACATGCAGAAAAATCCATAATCCAATGGAAGGTTGAAGGTGAAAGGCATTAATACATAATAAACCTAGGGAAAATAGATTGGGAGTAGATTGTAAAGAATTTTAAAAGCTAAATGGAAGAATTTGTATTTTATCCTAGAGGTGAGCAAGAACCAATAGTATTTAATTGGCAAAAAATGGCATGAACACATTTATACTGGATGTAGTTTGGAATGGAGAATAGGAAATATAATAGAAAAACTAATTAGGAGACTCTTTTCCAGAGTACAGGTGATACAGATAAGAATTAGTGTGGAAACCAGTAGAGAAAATAAAGCTAAGAGAAATATTGTAGAGCAATATTTGGCAACAGATTGTATATGTGGTGTGAGGAATAATAAAGATGGAAAAATTAGTTCAATTTTGAAAAGATATTAGTGTTTTCTAGTAAATTTATTTATTTTTAATACACATTGCTCTAATAATCCTATTGGGAGAGAAAAAGCGGAGCAAAGGGGAATAATCATGGGAGAGAGAATAACATAGAAAAAAAGAAGTGAACATAGCATGTGCTGATTTACATTCATTTTCCTTAGTTCTTTTTCTGCATGCAGATGGTATTTTCTGTCCAAAGTCTATTGGGATTGCCTTGGATCACTGAACCACCGAGAAGAAGCAAGTCTTTCATGGCTGATCATCACACATTTTTGCTATTATTCCTGGTTCTGTTTGTTTTTCTCAGCATCAGTCTGTGTTGATATAGGACAAATGCTCAGGAAAGGCATTAAGGTTCTTGACTTTTAATGATATTTATACCCAGGGGAGGGTTGTATAGAGTGATGGGAGAGCTTGCTGGTCCTTTGAAGGGCCACTTTTATTCACGTTTGGTATTCATTTTTTGCCCAATTATCACCTGTGTCTTCACTGTACTATGTATGCACAGTGGTCAAACTCTAATAATATCATCTTTGAACAATGGTAAGTCAGGTTGGAAGTACCACCAGGCCTCAAATCTATCAGTTAGTTATAGAAAACTTATCCTGGTGGAGTGAGTGGATGAGAAGAACTTGTTCCACTACCAACGAAGGCAGCTGAAGCAGATGCTGGGGGCACTGAGATCTTGGTCAGCCATTGGATTTGATGATATGGAAGAGGGAGAAGGAGTGAGACCATGCAACTCTGCTTCACTTAAATCCAGTTCATGTACAAGTCAAGACATCATTCTATGATGCCATATGTCCTTCATCCTTCATTTTGAAGGGGACCCATCTAGCAGAAGTTACCAGGTCACCAAGTTATCATATAAAGAGAGATTCATAGTCCTAGGATAGTTTTGGGGAACGTAATTAAGTGGTATGATTTGAATGATGGTTATACAAAATAAAGCAAGAAAGTGAAGTGACAAGGATAGGAAAGCCACGAAATAAGTCACAAAGTCTCAGGGAAGAGAGAAAAATTTGAGTATTTCAACAGTGATCAAAACAACAGAAGAGGCAAAAAACATGAGAGCTGAAGAAAGAGCGCCATCTGGATCACTGATGACTTTGAAGAGAATGTGGAGAGGCCAGTGGAGAAGTTAGAAGTTAGACCACAAATCTTGGAGACTTTAGAGAAAAGTCAGTCATGGTAGAAACTATGGAGATATTGTTTTCCCTTAGATATTTGGCTGAATACAGAAGGTGTACAAGATTAAAACTAAAGAAACAGTAGGTTCTAGAAAAGAGGTTTTCAAGGTATTTTAATATATGTGAAGAATTTGAGGATTTGCTATTTTAGGTAGAATAGAAATAAGAAATTTATAGTGGGAGACTTTAGATTGGTGAGGCTGTGTCACTGTGGAGGCAATCTGTTGAGGATGGAAAGGAATGGAATCAAAAATAGGAGTCAACTTTAACAAAGAGAAAGGGCTACTTTATCATAAGCCATTGGAGTAAAGATGAAGAAACCCTGTAGGAAAGGCAATGAGATTTAGCTAAGAGGAGAAAAGAGAGTTTAGAGTAAATGACTACTGTTTACTCAGTAAAGTAATCAAGTGATGAGATCAGAAGTCAACCTGTAAGATGGAGAGAATGGCAGGAAAGATAACCATAGCAGGGAGTAGAGAAAATTTTGTCTTCTTTCCCCCCAAAAAAAGTTTGCCTGAAAATGGAAGATGGATGAAGCTATAACTAGAGGAATGATGGGACCTAGGGAAAGTGATTTTAGCTGAGATAATGAAGAAGGTTTTGCCATCGAAATTTTAATTTATTTTATTTTATTGGAATATATATATTTGAATAAATAAAATATATTTATTTTATTTTTTTAAAAGTTTCAAAAATTGCTATAGATAATGACAGAAGGAGGAGTGGGGAGTGAAAGTATTGTTTTGATAAAGCAAAGGTCAAATTGAAATTTGACAACATGAATTTGATTTGCATCTTTGTTGCCTCATGAAAATATATTTAATACATACAGATGCAGAATATAAATAGTATTGCTTCTAGAGCCAATTAGTATTCATTAAACATCTATTATGTGTTTATTTGCCAGGCACTAAAGTAAGCATTAGGCTTAAAAAGAAAAGTAAAATCTGTACTCTCCAAAAGCACAGTCTTTAATGGGTGAGAGAGCTTGTTTGTTCATAGTTTTTTTTCATACGAAATACAGTAAATAATCAATAGAAACTACACCACCAGTAGGATTAAAAGGGATTTTAGTAGTCTTCCAATAGGAGGTAAAATTTTAGTTGGAACTTGAAGATAGGGTTGGTGAAAATGAAGGAAAGCATTCAAACATGTGGATAGTTAATGAATATTTCCAGACTCAGGAAAAATGAGTGATTTGTATAAGGAGGCACATGCTAATGGTGTCTCAAGTGTAAGAAGAATGAATGTTGGAGGGGGGGCAGTCATAAATGGATTGGGATATCAAACAACAGATTTTGTATTTGATTATGGAGATGAAAGTGAGTCTCTCCAATTTATTGAGTTAGGGTATTTATATGATCGGACCTGTACTTCAGGAAGATTACTTTGATGGAGAAGTTCACTTTGGACTGGAGAGACAAGACTTAGCATGTTAATGCCATGCCCTTCAAAGGAGAATAGACTAATGAATAATGGTAGTAAATGGAGAGTCAAGATCTCTATCTAAAATCCTATTATTTAAAATAAATGGAATAGAATCACAAAATAAGGTTCTTATTAATTCCCTGATTTGTGGACATTAGCAGCAAGTGTACAGACATAACTTGACAATGTAAATGGCCCTTGAGCCCAAATCCTAGTTTGTATTATATAATAACCATGCATCTGGATGGGAAATCCTTTTCTTCTATTATCTTCTTGTTTTTATTCAGTCACAGCATTGATTGTGAACAATCATAACAAGTGTATCTCTTACATTCATTGAATTGTCAGGTGGTCTCTCAAGGTCATCTTATCCTTTACATTCTCCTAAATACCTCCAGTAATAGCTAACACTCCCTAACCACCAAAACAACCCAGCCCAGAACAAGGAACAAGCAATAACAAAAGTCCATCAAGATGCTTTGGTAGGGGTTCCCCAAGACACTCATTGTTCACAACTCTATTATCCTCTTGGTGTTTACAGTTGCACTGTAGCCATTGCTAGGCCATCTGTTGAGCTTGCTCTGTGCCAGGTATGCTACAGTAGGAAACATGGGCATTTGGCCTGAATGAGTCTACAATCAATTACCGAAAAAGTCTGCTATCTCCTTGTGGCTAATATCCTTATTTCCTTCTTTTCTTTGTTCTATCCTGGCAATTGAAATTCTGCTTTTGACTTGATATTTTAAAGTGACATTTAATAAAGTAAATGAAAACATTTTGTTTCACAAACAATGGAGTCAAATGCTTTTACTTTTGAGGAAACACTTAAAATTTAACAGAACTTCACTGAGAAATTTCAAAAGTATGTAGGAATGACATTTATTGACCTTTCTACTTTCTGAGTAACTGTCTCACTCCTGAGTAATATGGAAACACTATGAGGCTCATTAACTCATTCAGACAACTAATTATTTGTTTAAACTAAGCATATTTATTGACTCCTTTATATACTCAGCAACATCAAAATTATAATGTATTTAGTGTTTATCCAAACAGGTGTCATTCTCTGCTTTTTCTCTACTCCTTTGGGCTCCCTCATTCCAAATCTAGGAAGTTATCTTCCAGTCTGTGTAGTATAAAGGAACACTATTTTTAAGCTTTATGAAACTATTGACTATTTACAGATTATTTTATCTTTACATTTTTAAGTCCTGAAAATATCAACTGTTAATTATTTATATATTATATATTAATATTATATATATAGTAATCTATTATATAAAAATAAGTTTATATATAATAGATTACTATATATTTATATATCAATATATAATTATCATATAACTGTTAATATTTTAAATATAACTCAGCTTTCAAGCTGTAGGATATTCCAAAACTGGGGTGGAAGATCTAGGCTGAATTTGTATGAAAAAGAAGTTTAGAGTCAATTGTTGTTTTAAGGAGAGGCTATTTTATAACTATTTAGTGTCATTTTTCATCTTTTTTAAACTTCATAGTATGATGAAGACACTGTAATGGTGTTTTTGTTTAAAACAGAGGGAATCTCCATGTTCTTTTCTAGACACCACTTAATTATATAGAAGGTGTAATTGAGAACAAGCAGGGGGAAAATAGAGTAATGAAGCCAAGAAGGATAGGAAATTCTAAATAAAGTAAAATAATACCCTGTATCTCAATATGGTTATCTTTTAATGAATAATCCAGATTTGGGTATATAGAAACACATGCACGGTAAGTACTATTTAGTATGTTATAGTGAAAAATATCTGCATTTTGGCTTATGAGTACCTTCATTGAAATGTTGCTTCCAGAGCTTACTCCATCTGTGATTTTTGTTTGTTTTGTTTTGTTTCCTGGTTTTCGCTTTCCTTCTCCATAAAATGAAAAGGTTCAACTAAATGGCCTTTGATGTCTCTTTTAGCTCTAGGAATTTAATCTAAAATGTGATAGATTTTAAAGAATGAACCAATAAAGGAAAAAGGAAAGAAATAAAACTGATAGGAATGAGCAAAAATAAAAGCTCAAAAATTCTAAAATATTTTGCCATATTCTTTTCTCTATCTTAGGAAAAGTTGGATTTTTCTAACAGAGAAAAGAGAGAAAGAGTTCATTTGCTCTTTCCCATTTATCACTAATATTAGTCAATCTCTGTAATATTTGTCAATTTGTCAAACTCCAGGAAATATACCAGGACATTTTATCATTGTTAGGAAAAATACTAGGGATTCATATGCACTGAAAATACTCAGCAACTTTTGGCTGGCTAAGTGATTTTTGGTTGTTATCTCAAGTATTTTCCTTTCCAGGATATCATATTCCAAGGCCCTCCAGTTTTTAATGTAGAAGCTGCCAAATCTTGTGTAATCCGGACTAGCTCTATGATATTTTGAAGTGTTTTCTCTTTGAGTACTTGAAAGTACTTCCTCCTTGATCTATGAGCTTTATAATTTAGCTATGATATTCCTGGGAGTTTTCATTTTGTGATCTCTCTCACACAATGATTATTGGATTCTTTCATTATTTTATTTTGCCTTCTGGTTCTAATATATTATCATTTTTATTTTTATTTTATTTACTTATCATGGCTTTTAGATAGTTCAATAATGATTTTAAATTCTGAATATATTTTCTACATCAGTTATTTTTCACATGAGAAATTTCACATTTTCTTCTGTTTTCTTTTTTTGCTTTTATTTTATAGTATCTTGATGTTTCATAGCGTCATTGACTTCTACTTGCTCAGTTTTTCATTTTAAGGAATTATTTTCTTCAGTGAATTTCTGTACTTTCTTTTCTATTTGGCTAATTTTATTTTTAGGCATTATTTTCCTTGGTAAACATATATATATATATATATATATATTTCCCATGCTGCCATTTTCATTTTCTTTCATTTCCTCTTAAATAGTTTCTCATTTTCTGCCATTACTTATCTAATTTTGATTTTCAAAATCTTTGTTAAGATCTCCCAGTCAGGCCTGAGACCTAATCATATATTTATTTGAGATTTTGAATGTAGCTATTTTGTCCCTATTATCCTTTTTTAAGTTTATGCTTTGATCCTTCCTGTTACCATAGTAAATTTCTATAATGCAGTTCTTTTAATTTTTTTTTTTTTGCTCATTTTCCTGCTTTTTTTGTGACTTGGTGTTTTTATGGGAGAGTTGGGCTTTGTCCCACACTGTCCCAAGGATTTTTGTTTTTGTTTGCTTTTCCTGGGATTCAATTTTGCTTAGCAGTCTTACTGTTGGTTTTCATTGGAAGTCTGGGCTCAGCTGCCTGTTCTCCTTGGTGAGTAGCTATCTTTCCCTTCTGGCTTGTCCTGGGGAAATAGGATCATCCTGTTGGCCTCCCTTTGGTGTGTGGTTTAATTGCTGGCTTGTTCCAGGGTTGGGGAACTACTGCTAGGTTGCTAGGGAAACAGGAGCTCTTTGCTAGCAGGTCCCAGGAGTGTGGGGTCTCACACTTGGTCAGGGCTTTACTATTGGTTAGAAGTGGGGACAAGCCATATTTGTTGACTTGTCCTGGAAGTTGTGTTCCTTGAGTGGGTCTTTGCTGTACTGCACAGATAGCTCATTTGTTTAGGGTCTGATGGTAGGGCCTCTCTGATGCATTTCTCCAGACTTAGAGCTTTGCTATAAATCCCCCAACTCCACTCTTTCTGTGAGACTATTTCTGTTCCCTTCCCACAGCAGTGAAACATATCTTTTCTGTTATGATGGTAAATTGTTTCCCTGCTCCTATATAAATTGTGAAGTGATGTTCTTGTTTTTTGGAGGGGAATTTAGGATGATTTCAGAGCTTCCCTGCTTTATTCTGCCATATTGGCCCTAGAAGTCCATATTATCACTTTAGATTCATATTTTTACATCCCCCATCTAACAAAGGAATCTTTTGGATATTGTGCCTCTTCACGTCTGGTTATGAGGCAATAAAAAGAGACTATTTCTTTTTTTTATTAATTTTATAATTATAACTTTTTTTTGACTGTACATAGACATAGGCAATTTTTTACATTATCCATTGTACTCCCTTCTGTTCTAAATTTTTCCCCTCCTTCTGTCCACCCTCTCCCCTAGATGGCAGGCATTCCCATATATATTAAATATCTTATAGTATATCCTAGGTACAATATATATGTACAAAACCGAATTTTGTTGTTGTTGCAAAGGAAGAATTGTATTTAGAAGGTAAAAATAATCTGGGGAGAAAAACAAAAAATGCTCACAGTTTACACTCATTTCCCAGTGTTCCTTTTCTGGGTGTAGCTGGTTCTGTCCATCATTGATCAATTGGAATTGAGTTAGCTCTTCTCTATGTTGAAGATATCCACTTCCTTCAGAATACATCCTCATACTGTATCATTGTTGAAGTATACAAAGATCTCCTAGTTCTGCTCGTTTCACTCAGCATCAGTTGATGTAAGTCTCTCCAAGTCTCTCTGTATTCCTCCTGCTGGTCATTTCTTATAGAAAAATAATATTCCATAACATTCATATACCATAATTTACCCAACCATTCTCCAATTGATGGGCATCCGTTCATTTTCCAGTTTCTAGCCACTACGAAAATTTTGGCACCTACAGGTCTCTTTCCCTTCTTTAGTATTTCCTTGGGATATAAGCCCAATAGTAGCACTGCTGAGTCAAAGGGTATGCACAGTTCGATAACTTTTTGGACATAATTCCAGATTGCTCTCCAGAATGGTTGGATTCTTTCACAACTCCACCAACAATGCATCAGTGTCCCAGTTTTCCCACAGCCCCTTCAACATTCAACTTTATTTGTTCCTGTCATCTTAGCCAATCTGACAGGTGTGTAGTGGTATCTCAGAGTTGTCTTAATTTACATTTCTCTGATAAATAGTGATTTGGAACACTCTTTCATATGAGTGGAAATAGTTTCAATTTCATCATCTGAAAATTGTCTGTTCATATCCTTTGACCATTTATCAATCGGAGAATGGCTTGATTTCTTATAAATTAGAGTTAATTCTTTGTATATTTTGGAAATGAGGCCTTTATCAGAATCTTTAACTGTAAAAATGTTTTCCCAATTTGTTACTTCCCTTCTAATCTTGTTTGCATTAGTTTTGTTTGTACAAAAGCTTTTTCATTTGATGTAATCAAAATTTTCTATTTTGTGATCAATAATGATTTAAAGAGACTATTTCTATTTCTTGATTTTATCTGCTACTTATTTTTCTGTTTTGCTTACATGCTTTGCTATATGATATGTGGATTTTATTTTATCCAGTGATGGAGAGCTTATTAGATGAGTGCTTAAGTCATATTTACATAATGATAACTACCAAATCAGTATATGATACCAAGAGGTCTCAGATTTCATGTAAAACCTAAGCAATAAAAATTATCATCAGAGTGAGATTATATATACATAATACTGATATTTAGCATGGATCTCTCAGATTGGTTAGCTAAGTGCTTTGCCACCATATGCTCTGCTAGAATTTAGCTTATTCCATAAATTTATCTGACATGTGCCTGTTATATTCAGCATTAATGAGTATAAGTGACTAACCTTAGTCTCTCCCTTCTTGAGTAAAAAAATTCTGTTTTATAGCCTGGGAATACAGAGCAGCAATTCCTTCTTCATACTCTACCTTGAAATCCACATATTTAGCCCAATTAAATCAAGAGATGATTAATATTAATGGGAGGCCAATGGGTCAAAATTAGGAGGGCAAATGGAACTGTCTTCAAAACTCATGGAAAGAAGGCTTTCCATGAAAAAAAAAATAGAATTATAGACAGAAATATCCCGTTTCCTTGTGCCTCATAAAATGTTTCCATTAACTTCCCAGCAGCCAGGTCATATCTTTTTGCTAGTCCAATTAACCATTGGATGGAAGGGAAGATGAAATTGTGGTACCTGTAAAGTTTTAGGTCTTTTTAATTCAGGGACTGCTAGGTCCCAACCATGTGACACTGTCTGGGGAGGGCAAACTCATATGGGTTAAGTAAGATACTCTAGCCAAAGCAGGGAAGCAGAAAAGAAATGAAAATTTTGTCTAGATACCTCAAAGGCATGTTACAAAATGTCACAGAGAAGTCAATGGCTTTGTAAAGTTGCCAAGCATCAATTCTATAATTGAAATTATTCTCTTTTTGCTTTTTTTCTTTTTGTTTTAGAAAATCTAGCTTTCTTCTAAGGCTTTATAGAGTATCTCACTGTCTGTCAGGTATCTAGAAAAATATAACTATTATTTAGATGAGAAAATATTTTATGAGTCATCATTCAAATCCAATATACCAAGAATTTGAGGATTCACATACAACTAATAAAAAAAAATCTCTCACATAACTCAAATTTTATTACAAAGCAGTAATCATCAAAATAATTGGGAACTAGCTAAGAAATATAGTGGTTAGTAGTAGAATAGAAGAAATACACAATACATAGTGAATGATCACAGAAAATCCCATGTTCAATTAAACCCCAAGATCCAAGCTTCTGGGATAATAATTCACTATTCGATGCTCTTTTCCTTCCTCAAAAAAAAAAAAACACTGCTGGAAAACTGGAAAACAGTTTGGCAGTTAGGTGTAGATCCATATTTTTTAATTATAGCAAGTTTTTTTTTTTATAATACACATTATTTTATGAGTCATGTTGGGAAAGAAAAATCAGAACAAAAGGGAAAAATCTTGGAAAATATTTTTTTTAAAAAGCAGAAAAAAGAAGTAAACATATCATGTATTGATTTATATTCGGTCTCCTTTGACATTTTTCTGGATACAAATGGCATTTTCTGTCCAAAGTCTACTGGAATTACTTCAGATCCCTGAATCACTGAGAAGAACCAAGTCTTTCATAGTTGATTATTATACATTCTTGCTGTTCTTGTGTACGATGTATTTCTGATTCTGCTCGTTTTACTCAGCATCAGTTCATGTAACTCTTTATAGACCTTTTCTATACTCAGGTTGTTCATCATTTTTAATTGAACAATAATATTCCTTTACTTTCATATGCCAGAGCTTGTTCAGTCATTCCCCAATTGATGGGCATCCACTCTTTTTCCATTTCTTTGCTAGCACAAAAAGAACTGCTACAAACATTTTTGCACTATATGGGTCCTTTCCCCTCCTTCATGATTTCCTGGGATACAGACCCAGTAAGGGCACTAATGGGTCAAAGGGTAGACATAGTTTAGTTGCCCTTTGGGTGTAGTTCCAGATTGATCTCCAGGAGGATTGAATCATTTCACAACTCCACCAATAATATATTAGTTCCCAGTTTTCCCACATCCCCTCCAACATTTATCATTCCTTTTTTTTTTTTTTTTCTTTTCTGTCATCTTAGCCAATCTAAGAGGTGTGGTGGTACTTAAGAGGTGTTTTAATGTGCAATTCTCTAATCAATAGGTATTTAGAACATTTTTTCATGTAATTATAAATGACTTTAATTTCATCATCTGAAAGTTGTTAATATTCTTTGACAATTTATCAAGTGGGCAATGACTTGTATTTTTATAAATTTGACCAAGTTCTTTATATATTTTAGAAATGATTGTTTTATCAGATATATGGGCTATAAAGATTTATTTATTTATTTTTTTTTTATCAGCTTTGTACTTCCCTTTTAATCTTGTTTCTTTAGGTTGTGCTTGTGCAATAACCTAATCTAATCAAAGTTGTCCATTTTGCCTTGCATAATGTCCTCTAGTTCTTTCCTGGTCACAAATTCCTCCCTTCTTCAAATATCTGATAGGTAAATTATCCTTTGCTCTCCTAATTTGTTTTTGGTCATCTTTTATTCTCTAATCATGTATCCATTTTGACCTTTTTTTTTTTTTTTTTTTTTGATGTGAGGTGTAAGATATAGGTCTATGCAGAGTTTCTGACATAGTATATTCCATTTACCCTGAAATGTTTGTGAAATAGTGAGTTCTTAATCCAGAAGCCGAAGTTTGGTGGTAGACCAATATCTTACATCATATATACCAGGGGTTCTCAAACTACTGCCCATTGGCCAGATGCGAACTGCTGAGGACATTTATGCAGCCTGCTGGGTTATGGCAAATGGGCTGAGGGGCTGAGACAGAGTGTGAGGTTTTGTTTTTACTATAGTCCGGCTCTCCAACAGTTTGAGGGCCACCTATTTAAAAAGTTTGAGGACCACTGAATTATATACCAACATAAGGTCAAAATGGGTGCATGATTTTGATATAAATCATAATGTAAGCAAATCATGGCAGCAAGAGTAATTCTTGTCAGATTTATAGTTATGGGGAGAATTTATGACCAAACAAAATATTATATAAAATTCAGAATGGAAAATTAATAATTTTAGTGACATTAAGCTAAAAGTGTTTTGCACAAACTAAAGCAATGTAGCCCATAGTAGAAGAAAAAAAAAAACTGGCACAAAATATATAGTAAATTTCTCATTTGTTAAATATATAGATAACTGAATCAAATTTATAAGAATGCCAGGCATTTTCCAACTAATAAATGATCAAAAGGTATGAGGTAGTTCTCACATGAAGAAACCAAAGCTATCTATAGTCATATGAAAAAGTGCTCCAAATTACTATTGATGAAAGAGATGCTAATGAAAAATCATTTAAGTCATCACCCCATGCTTATCAGATTGGTTAACATATGAGAAAAGAAAAAAATATATTGAGAATGTAGGGAAAATAGGCTACTAATGCACTGCTGGTGAAGTTCTGAACTGATCCTACTCTTGTGGAAGGTAATTTGAAACCATGCCCACAGAACTATAAAACTGTATCCTTTGACAAAACAATAGCTCTATTATATTGATATCTCAAAGATTAAAAAAAAAAGAATTTGAATATTTATGTAGGAAATATCCATGAATTGAATAATGGTTGAACAAATTGTTGTATATGAATAAAATGGAATATTATTGTCCTATAAAAGTGAATAAGATATTTTCAGGAAAACATGAAAAGACGTATATGAACTGATCCAGAATGTAGAGGGCATTGTACACAGTAACAGCAACACTGCATGATAAACAGCTGTGAATGACAGCCCTTTTCAACAATCTAGTGATTTAAGAACATTTTGAAAATTCATTATCAAAAATGCTATCCATCTCCAGAGAAAGAACTGATGAAGCCAGAATGCAGACACAAATACAAGGCTTTTTTTTTTTTTTTTCATTTTAATTTCTTGGGAGTTTTTGTTTTGTGCTTTCTTTTATAACATGATTAACATGTAAATATATTTTGCTTGATAATCCATGTGTAACCAATATCAAATTGTCTGCTTTCTCACTGTAGGGAGAAACAAGTAGGGAAGAAAAGAATTTGGGGCTCAAAATAAAAAATAACAGAAAAAAAACGCTTAATGTAATAAAATTTTTTTAAAAAAATTGCAATTAGAAATATTTGGGGGGGGGGAGGAAAGAAAATTCTCTCCTAGCACGGTATTTCATTATCGTTGTTTTCCCCTTTGTCCTTGAAAAGTTTATTAACATGTTCAGTAGAAATAGATTGGGGAAAGAGTGTAATGATTTCAAAAAAATTCAGTCTTTCTAATTTTTCAGAGAAGAGATCAGAGTTACTAAAGAGGGAAGATAAGGTGGTTAGGAGAAATAAGACATATTTAGAATTGAGTAGGCAAGGGCTGCTAACCATTTCTTTTGCTTTCTGCTTTATCTCTTTAATCTATCAGCCCTAAATGCCCTGAATATTTGAAAGGAACAGTTCTTCCCAGACCTCTTTACCATTTTATGGCTCAGTGGATATTTTTCTCCTTAAAGACAAAATGTTCTTAGGATTCATTAACAATAGTTTATATCACTGATCATAGTGAGTGTTTCCTTTTTTCCCTCTGGAATCCTATCTGACAGTTTTTCAATTTTCACTAGTAAAATTGAATCAATCTATTCTAACTCTCCATCATTGGGTAATTGCATCCCTATTTGGGTAATTATCTTCTTAATGAGAAAATCTCCCATCTTCTCAACTTCTTCCATATTTCTAAGAACCAATTCTTATAGTTCAGACTTAGAAAAGGTCAACTACCTAGGAGTATTTAGCCCCTCTTAGATCTCAATCCTCCAGTTCACTTTCTAGCTAATTCTCCTTTATTGCTAAACTAATTAATTCCCTCCTGTTAGAAGACCTACTGCTTAACACTTGCAAAAGGTTCATTCCAAACAGATCAAGCAGAAACTTATATCCTTTAGAGTTGCCAAGGTGCTTTATATTTTCATTTTAGATTTTTGATGGGGAACAATGTAACTGATTGATTATAATCCTTTAAAAACCATTTTTGTTTTGCTTCAAGATTTCTTGATTACATCACTGTTTTAATATCCCTTTTTGATGAATTGTATTCCTTTTCAGTTAAAGATTAGATTTTTGCCTTTCCTATCTAGTTCTTGTATAACTAGCTGGAAATAAATTCTGATTACTTGGCACATATGAGTTATATAAGTCAAAGGTGGGAAGAACTACAATTTAGAAACATTGAAAGTATCTATTGAATTATAGTTATTGCTTAAATGACAGAAGGGGAAAAAGTATTTATTGCACAAGGGATTAAATTTTACATTTAGACTTACAAACAACTGAATTAAAGTTGTGGTCCTCCAACATACTACCAGAAAAGACTGTACTGATTTAATGCCCTTGGGTAACTTCTGAAGCCAAAAAAAATAGAGGATTTAGCTTTTTGCACAATAGAAAAAGATAATACATGGGGAATCTCTTCCCAGATGAAATGGCAGCTCTGGATCAAAATCAGGAGAAAAAGATTGCTATTTTTCTTCCCTTGTAATGATACAATGGAATGGGCAAAATCATCAGCAAAAGTGTCCAAAGAAAATTTGCATAATTATAGGTTATTATAATTATGTATTATGTAGTAATATATATATATATGTATATATATATATATATATGTTATGCAACTTTCCCATTTCATCTTGTATTATCCCAGTAAAACACCTCTGTAAAATTTATGTAGACAAATTGATGAAAGAAGCAAATATCCTTATCTCACGTTACTGGTATCCACTATTGAACTATCTGAAACCATTGATTCATTTCAAACTCAAAATGTTGGGCTTTTTATATTGTGAAATCTCTTTGATTTTATTCCAGAAAAAAAGTAATAAGAACATTGTGTGATGGGAGAATAGGACATGCTTGTGCATATTATGAGAGCCGTGTGAAATTGACAAATGTTGAATGGGAGGTCTCATGCAATATGTTGAGATAACAAACATTTTCCTTGGTGCAGTTTTGCCTAAAGCAAAATATCACTGTCAGCAAACAGAAATGAATCATTTTGTATCACAGCAGGAAACCGAAGGAATGGCAAAAGAACAATGTGCAGAATCGATTGTAGCATGTTTTTGCTACATATCTTCATCATCCCACCACAGTAATTAAAGAAGGGATTGTGTGTGTGTGTGTGTGTGTGTGTGTGTGTGTGTGTGTGTGTGTGTACACATGTGTGCATGTGCTGGGCTAGAGTGGTAGGAGCATTGGGGGATGTAGGAAACAAGTTATACTAAAAAAAAAAAAAAAAAAAAAAAAAACAACCTAATGAAATCTTCCCATATACAGATTTGCTTGATCCTTCTTTCATGGCTTAGCTTCCTCCAAAGTTTTTTTCTAAATAATAGATGGGAGAATAAGACTATCTTTAATGAAAAATAAATAAATAAATAAAATAAGAAAAAAAAATAATGTGATAAAATAAGCCAGATGGGCCCAATCATCACTATTGTGGGCAATGCCATTTTTAAAAAGTTCCATAGTTTTTATTTGATAATTTCCTTTACCTTAGCAGAGATAGCAACAGTTTCCTTTAATTTCACTATACTTGCTTTTTTGTTCCTTTGCAATAGCTACACAATCAAAAAGAGGCAATGAACATCAAAATGTAGGATAATTTCTGCTGAGAAATGGTTATTTGTTTTTTTGTTGTTTTTTTTTTTTACCGTGTTTCTTTTCAGTTTTCAGGCTTTCGGTAGTATAAATTCCATCCAACAAAAGACATTTGTCTATTCCAGTTCTTTGTCATATTGCATCTGGAACAGTCTACTTCTAAACATTTTCATCTGTTTTTTACTTAAAACAACAGAAAGAAGAGATACAGGCATCAAACAAATATTAATGTTCCTCAGGGATAGCCAAGTTCTAGAGCATCCCCTCACTCCTTCCCCTGGACTTTAGTAGTGAGTAAGATTTATAACAACCATGATCTTTATGTAATTTATTTTTCAAAGATCACATGATACTTCCCTTCCTTCTCATTTTTGGGAAATCTGGGGGTGCTTTGTTGTTCTATAGCTACTCTTCTCAATTGAAGTCCAGATTAGAAAAAAATAAATTGGAAAAGAATAGCTGAGATTCTTTTACTACTGGACTTTCAACTTGACATACTTGTTTGCCTCCTAATTGTTATATGGCAACTTTAAAAGCAAAGCTATTTACATGACTGGTTATTTTAGGCTATTTCTCAGTACTCTAAATCCTTTTACTCACATTTTATGACATTTGTTCAGTTGGCTTAATGAACAACTTGTATAATATTTAGATCTTCTCATTTCTCTAAACACAACTTTAACTTCGGTTTTAAGGTTTTCAGTGTTAGCTACACCATGGGTCTGGCTTTTGTCCTGGGTCTTCAAGAGTGTATGTTCATTTCCACATTGGATTTTAAAAAGGAGTATTTTGGAGAATTATCTTGAAAAATCTCAAAGTTTTAGATACATAGATTACTTTTTATGTGATATCTCCTTAATTAACCTTTGTTAATTAGGAAGAAGAGATTATCCCTCCATCTCCTGCTAAAAAGTTACTTGGCATTTGCTTTGTGTTTATTTGATATTACTTATATAATCCATTCCTGGTGAGTTGAGTGGTAGTGATGCTGAGCACTTTTTGGAACTCTTTTCCACCTTTGTTGTCTGTCTGCCACTCAAGTTTGAACTGTGATTCCAATAAGCTGTACCATAAGTAGTGGCCACATCCCAGTAAACCATTCCAGCTGACAGGGTAACTTAGATAAAGGGTAACTGAGGGATCTCATATATTTCAGTTCAGTTAGGGCTAGGAAGACACCTACCTCCATGAATCTAAAGACTTCCCCTGGCAGAATGGGTGGATAAGAACAATTTATTCCAACAGCCCCAAAGGTAGCCAAAGTATGAGTTGTGGAGCATCTGACACCAAAATCATCTACTACATTCAGCTATTTTGAATTTGTCTTTCCATTGGACTTCAATGACTCTGGGAGAATGTGGGCAATGACTTTGCACAGTTCTGCCTCTTTTAAATCAAATATATATGTGAATCAGAAGACATATCTATACCCATCTACCATTTTTACTTATGCCAGAATCCTGCAGTGTCAAGCAAGTGACAAAACCAGAGATATGATACATCAGGAGCTGAAGTCATAACACTCTACACTGGTAGCTCAGCCCACAGATTTGTTTTCTCACTGGAAACAGCAGAAGAATCTGTCAGCTCCTTAGATGTCTGAGCAGTGTGTATGTGCCACCATGAAGAACTTTGATAGTCCCTGAAAGCTCTTATCAGTGATGTGTTCAAAGAGGAAAAGCTTAGAATTCGGGATGACTTCAGGACAAGAGTAGCCACAGACTGTGAGACATGGCAGAAAGTCCTCATGAGAAAAATAATCAGAAAAAAGCAATAGCAACATTTCCTTAGGAGTGGAGACTCTTGCATTTCATGACCTTCTCATCAGCAATACCTTCTTCCCTTTACCTAAAAAAAAAAAAAAAAAAAAAAAAAAAAAACACTTTGTTGATGCATTCTCAGAGCAAACAATGAATTTTCATAGATTGTCACTGTTAGGAGAAGAGACAGACATGATAAGAAAATGGTGAAGATGATGTGTGGTGTAGAGTGTTGGATCTGGATCCATCAAAAACTTTTCCTTTCCAAGTTAACTCTTCACACTCAACAAAATGGTAGCCCCAAGGCTAGATGACTGCTAGAAAATTTAATGTTCACACTCAAAGAATTAATATAGTGTGTTAATGGGTCACTGCTAACAAAGAGAGAAAGCTGAACCAGCAATGATTGACAACAAGGAATTAAAGGAAGAGTGGGTAGCTTTCAGACATCTGACCTTATATTTCAGGTTGAAGATATTCCATCACTAGCTGAATTTACAAAATTTACTCCCACAGAGGTCACAGGACTATCCTTTATTTCAATTTCTTGACCAATTGTTTTAGTGCCTTGATGTTGTAAGACACTTGGGGAGTCAGTTTGGGAAAAATGAGCTACTATATGTCAAAATGAGGGGTGGGGTTTGATCCTAGTTCTTCTGCGTTCTTACAAATTTATCTTTCCCTTGCATAACTCTACCTCTACCCATCTATACATTTTAAAAATATAATCTCAAAGTTATATAGCCCATGATAATCAACACTGAAAAAGACTAAAACCCATGCTTATGTGGATAGTTAAGTATCAAATGATGCTTTAATTCCATGGTGTCAAACTAAGAAGATATATGGGCCACAAAACCATGTAAGGATCCCTATGGGGCTCATGTTGACTTCATCTTAAAATATAATATTGTCTTTGTTTTATTTTACTTTTATTTTATTAAATATTTCCCAACACTTAAATTTGATTAAGGCCATATTTCAGTGTGGTTTAGGCCACATGTAGCCCAAGGATTGTCTGTTTAAAATCTTTATTCTGATTAACAAAGAACCAAAAAGGTACTCTCCAAAGATAGTACAGTGTTCAGAATGAAAACATACAAATACTTCATATAACCATAGCAAATACATGCAGGTATGCATGTATATATATATATATATATGTATGTATGTATGTATGTATTTATTTTTCTGAGGCTGGGGTTAAGTGACTTGCCCAGGGTCACACAGCTAGGAAGTGTTAAGTGTCTGAGACCAGATTTGAACTCGGGTCCTCCTGAATTCAAGGCTGGTGCTCTATCCACTGCGCCACCTAGCTGCCCCCCATATTTATTTTTGAATGTATATATTTATGAGTGTATTCCAAAGGTTGCTTCAGTAGGCTAACCTCAGTAGAGTACAAATACTTATTTTAACCATATGTTTAATGTGCTTTTTAACATTCTGGTCCTGCCTATGTTTCTATTTGCCAGTGACATTGTAATAATTATATCATATCCAGGATCATTGCAGAGATTTTTGGATGAGATTTATAATAACTCTCTTTCCACCTGGGAATAATGCCTGTTGGACTGTCTCTGGTTAGGCAACCTGTAGAGCTGGTCCATTGATTTTGACTATGTATGGGTAATTAACACTTGTTGACTTTAGGATTTTTAATAGGAAAGACTGACTGTATAATCTGTGTAGAACTTGATTCTCCATAAAGCAAAGGACAGTGTTTTCAAAACTTCTAGTTCCGTTGTACAATTGTGAATCATAGAATATCAGGATCTCCAAAGAATTCTATCTGCAAATTCTCTACAATCACTGGAGAGGTGCATATGGACTTAAGTATGCTATAACAAATAATTACATATCAAGAATGTTATTGAAGGTTCAAAAATATTTTTCATACATGAAAAGTATATACTTAAGTACAAATTCCAAAAATTTCATTGTTATGGATCTAGAAATAGAAGGGATTTCTAAAACTATAACTTTAAAAAGTATATAAAGCTCTACTACCATCTTACCATTGAGGATAAGGATTTGTTCATGGTCATATAGGGAGTAAAGAAGAGATGTAGGATTTTCATCCAGATTCCCTGACCCATAATGAGATCATAGTTCCATGGAAATATTCCAGAATAAATGAACTCAATAGTTTAAAATAAGAGTCCCATTTTAATCAATATATAATGGCTGTTATGTCCTATCATTCAGTTAATACAATAAGCAGTTATTAAGCCTAAACTGTATGCAAGGTGCCCCTTTAGTCATTGTACTTGCTACTGTGGAAGGATGCAAATTTAAATCAACTCTAAACTTCAATGAAGTGTCAAGACAAAACAGTCAAGAATTTAAAAACAGGATAGAGAGGGATAAGTTCCAAGTCTAGCATGTGTTTTAAATTCTAAGAGATATAGGAATTTTTAAAAAAAAGAGAGGCTCAATGTGAGCTGTCACATTGAAGTTAGCCAAGGAAGCTCACTGGAGAAGATAGATTTTGACTGATTGTGGTATATAGACACAGCAGAACAAAAAATAAACTCTGTTTCCTCTCAACATTGGAAAGTGTGGGGCCAATTTATCATGGCACAACTCTTAATACCATGGTCACATAAGATTTTGATAATGATTATCTTTCAGACCCCAGTTCAGTGAGATGAACATATGGGAAAAGTGAGCTTACAAACTGCCAAAGAAATTGCTGAAAAATTGCTGGAAATTATTTATAAATGACAAAATAATTAACAAGCCAAGAATATATAGAAGTGGTGAAACCGAGTATCTCTTTTGTAGTTATGGTAAGCCGGTTTGAAATATAGTATGTCTTATTTGGCTAATCTCCCCTGCACCCTAATCTCCTCATTAATAAGTGGCTACTTCATGGAATTAAGGACCCCAATTAGCCATGTGACAATAAGAACAAGAACATAGTAGGGCAGTGAATGGAAGCTTGTTTTAATATTCGTTATGTGAAAGGGCTCTGCTCAATTTCTTCTCCATTTCCTCATTATATCCTGGCTTCTCAAAATCTATTCCAGCAAAGAAAAAGGTCTGGCAGGTCCTGCCAAGTTGGAAAGACTTCAGCAGGGTTCCCATGAAATACTGTGCATTTTTCTTCTAAGAATCAGTCTAGTTCATTTGGAAGAGGCTACTATGCTAGAAGGCTATAAAGCATTACATTTTTTGACAGAGGAACTTTTACAGATCATCCACCATATTACAGAATGGGTAAAATCTATATTATTCAAAAGAGAACCTTCATTGAAAATTATATAGATCCTTGAAATAGTTATAATATCATATCATGATTCACACACACTTTTTGTAATTTAAATTAACCCATTATTCTGTTTCCCCACTACCTGACACTTTTCCACATATTCTAAAAAGAAGATAGTATCTGCTTTGTTCTAGGACAAAAAGAAAGGAAGTGATGTGATAGAATGATCAAAGTGAATAGTCAGAGGGAAAAACAACACTGATAACAATGATATGGCGCCAAGTCAAATTTAACTCATTTTTCTAAGGCTCCTTGTCAGTTCCATTCATCCTGATACATGATGAGTTAATTGAATCTTGATGAAGTCTTAATTGAATTTTGAAGTGGTCAGAGGTTCCTGTCAGTGCTCAGATAGCTGAAATAAGTTAACCTAACTCTCCTTATATCCAATTCATAAATCCTTTCCATACTCTTGTGTCTTGAATGAACCAAAAGTCCATTTGTTAGTATTTATCTGTTCTTAATGAAAAATCTTATGAAAAGTGTAAGTTAAACATTATGTAGAAACTGGGAGAGTAACTAATTTGTTTGCTCAAGGGAGAATTTTAAAAACAAAACAAAAGGTGTAAATCATAGAATTTCTGACTCCAAATGTGTCTCATATCTGGGGAAGGGAATCTAGAAAAAGGACATCCATGGTTTCAGAATTAGGCTTGTAATTCCAGTGATGTTTTTCAGATATGATTAGTAGGTTATTAAAAAGTAAGTTCCTGCTATTTAAGCATGTTGTGAAATATTAGGGATACAAATTAGGGATACAAAGAGCTCACTGTCTAGACACATGCATATTATGATATGTAGAGGTGCTATGGGGTGATTTGAGAAAAGTCCATTTGTTTTCTTTGCTCATTGTCCCTGCTGTCACACCTGTTTTATTTTTATTTATTTATTTTTCTTTTCTGGGAATTGATTTTCTGCTTATGTCTAATTCAAATTTTTCTTTAAGCCTATGCTTGTAGCTGTTTTTTGCATTTTTTAATCATCTGAATTTGTGTCTTGATCATCTCTGTCCATGGTTTTCTGTTGTTGTTGTTGTTTTCCATTATATTTCTTCATTTGTAAATTTGTGTTAAATAAGCCTTCTCTTTCTAGCCTGTGGGTTTGTGGAATACTTTCTCAATTTTCAAGCATTTTACATTGTTCTTTTCAATGCTAGTTCTTGGGGTTTGAAAGTTTTCAGTGCTTCTAAGATGATGTGATCAAAGGAGATGTATGACCCACATTTGTCAGCTTCGCACTCTGGACCTTACCAAGAAAAGTCCTAGATATCTTGAGACTGCAATTGTCAATCCTCTTCATATTCCTGATCCCTTAGAAATAATACTACCCCTCAAGCTTCCCTCAACTAAAAGTACTCCTATCTTTTCTTGTGCTTATCACCCACAGTTTAGTACAGATAGTTGTGTTTACAAAGTCTCTAATGCTGCATCCAGTGCTAGCACAAGGGGCCGTTGTAGTCTCTTTCTAATCAGTTGGCAGGTCCCCTTGTCATTTCTCAATTGGAAGCTCTTAAAACTGCACTGATTCAATACCCAATTCCCAAAGCCTTAACCCCCATGGTACAGAATTAAATTTCCAAATTTCTAAGTTTTTGGACTGGGAAAATATCTCAAACTGACCTTTGGTTCACTTGTCCACTCCAGAATTGGATTTGGAGCATTATTTTTAACGTGTTTGCAGGAAAACATTAATAAGACCCAACTAAACACTTTCTGTACTCTAACATCTTGGCTGCACCGTTCAACTTAAATTGACTGTCTATTCCTGTCTAAAACCCATTGCACTTATGGTAACTGAGTAAAATGAAAGCACATTATTATACCCAGTATTCCAGTTGATCAGAAGGTAAGCAAGTGGTAACAAGTAAGCTTCAGTTAATAGGACCTTGCTGGTAGTAGATAAGGAATACAACTGACTAGATACATGCCACTAAATATTTGGGGGATTCATTTTCCTTATCGGTAAAAGAATGATTTTGAATTTGGTAATCTATTGATTTTTTTTTTCTGACTTGTAGAGAATTTGACACTTTACTCCCATTACAATGATAGAATCTTAGCATAATGAGGGACTTCAGAATTTATTTGACCTTTCAAATAACCCCAAAAAAAGCTTCCCTCCATGATGTTATCAAGAAATAATAAGCCAGACTCCAATGTGACCCAAATATATAATGTTAGGTTATGGCAATGCAATCTGCTCTTGCATGCCATTTACATGTTCTAGCTCTCTAAATAGCTTGCAATAGCATGCAATTAGAAACTATATGTTTTTATTCTTTTATAGCTATATAAAATAAAGCATGAATCTGGGTCACAATTATTATTTTATAGATGCTTGATCCAATTTAGAAGTGACTTAATGCTGTGTATATATGTTGAAGTTTTATATGGCTATGCAAGCATAAGCATGTGTTTGGAAGTTTCTTCAATATAGACAACTTGGAATATGTCTCCTTCTTGAGGAGTTAATAAATTGAAAATCCTGGGTTCTCTTTTCCAAGGGCTTAGACATATTCTGTCTTTGTACTCTGCTCCATATGCTCCTGCAAGCACCCTGAGGTGGATTATTTTTTTTTCTTTCCTGTTATTATTGTGCAAGTATAAGTTGAAAAGGGAATTGGTTCTATAAGGAATTTTCATTTGGTTCCTTTCTCCCAAATTGAAAGTCAGTCTGCTCCCTGAAAATAGGGAGAACCCATGTGTTTGTCTATAGGACCCAACAGTCCTTGAGAGGTGAATTCTGGACAAAGAGGGAAGCATCGTGAGACATTTCTGTGCTACTCATATTTAAAATTTCTATTCTGCACCAATTTATGAATTTCTATGGAGACTAGGAAAAATTAATAGTAGTATACGCATTTGCATACTAATGTGTGCTCCTTGCCAAGAAAATTTTTGATGCTTTCTGACAGTCAGAGAATGGGGGCCTTCAGGCATTTTCTTTTCACTTACCTGCAGGAAATAATACAGATTTAAAAATTATTTTTAAAATATTTCTTACAGTTATATATTCATACCCCAAGCAAAGTCTCTGAATTTTCCTCTCTCGAAGTCCTTTGAAATTTGAATATATTTTTCACCTCCCTGCAACAATGACAAACAGTACCAAAACTTTAGGAAGAAAAATACCAGCAATAATCCTTTACGAATCATTTGAAATTGACTGTAAATAGGGCCTTTGCTGTCATTATTTTTACACTCTGCTTGCATATTAAGAAAGTGTTCAAACTTTGAAAAATACAGTTTGAGTATCTTTTCTGGACAAGTAATTATTCATGATTTGAATATGTAAGCATTCATCTCTCTGAGAGTAATGGGAAGGATTGACTTGGGTTCAAGGATATTTTAGTCTTGTTATAACCATGAACCATCCAAGTTGAACTTTATATAGAGATTTTTATCAGTAAATCACCTTTCATTATAGGGACCTCGTATTTCATAGTCATATTTGATCAACTTCAGTAGCTCACTATTATTTCTAGATTCAAATATGCATTCTTCCAAGTACTTAAAAATCTTTATAAACCAATAACTAAGCTTATAAACTACCTTTACACTCCACTATCTTACACTACACGCCAATATCTCCTCTAAACTAGATACATTGCCCACTTGATGTTTTTTGGGGTTTCTTACATTTGGCACCCCATCTCTCAATGCTTTTGCATTATCTGTACAGTTTGCTTGGACTTTATGCCTCTTCACCCCTATCTCTTAGATTCCCTAGCTTCTTTCATATTTCAGCATGTTTTTCCTTTTTCAGAAGGCTTTTCCTAGGCCCATTTTCTATGCCACTTGGTAGTGACTTTTTTTCTTATTTTTTTTCTTTCTTCTGTAATATCTAATTATTTTTTCCCTTTTTCAGAATATAAGATTATAAAATCATAGAATGCTTTTTGTCTTTCTTTGAATACTTCACAATTTGCACAATTAGTAGGTATTTTATTACTTATTTTAATTTACTTAGAGGTTTTCTTTTTTGTTTGTTTATTTGCTTGTTTGTTTTTGTTTTATAGCCCTTACCTGTATTACCTGTCAGATTTTATTGGTGGTTTGTCAAATGTCATTCTTCTCATTCACTGAAGATTGTTCCTATTCCTCAAATAGTAGGGCTACATGTATCATTAGCCATTGGTTGATATAGTCAAAAAAACAAGGCAAGGAAAATTACATTGCATATTAACTTGAAGTATCACGTCCGTTTTAGAGCCAATTAAAAGAAGCTATCAATATTTGCCTTAAAATGAAAAAAAATGGGGAATATCATGGAAGAATAGTTTGAGTATTAGATTAAAGAGTTAAGGTGAGTCATCCTGTTTTGATTTGATGACAGGGGTCACAAACAAGTTGACTATCTACCAAGCCTTAGTTCATTTTCAGCACCAGCTTACTAAAGTACTGTTCTTCTTAACCTCAGAAGACAAGGAAGACTTATTAAAGAAGACTTAATTGGAGGCATTGCTGTAATTCAGGGTTTTCTGGGATCAACTGTGGCCACTATTATAAAATAATTGCTATGTTTCTAATTTGTAACACACACACATACATATATATATATATATATATATATGAAAATAGGTTATATTTCATTAATTTCTATTATATAAAGCGAGTATATTATTTATCATTTTAATATATATGTATATATATATATACTATATATGTATGTGTTTATATAGAGAGACACATTATATATCTAAAAATGAAAGTTTGACAAATATCTAAAACAAGAAGTCTTTACCTACCTTAACAGTCTCTTTGCATTTTACAGACTAAATCATATAAATATCTTTCTAAAAATTGAAAATAGTAGGGCATAAAAATGCCAGGTTAACCCTTGCAAGTTAGACGCTGCTTCACATTTTAGTCTATCATAATTAAAAGACATATAAATGAGCTTGTTATTTCATGGGTCATGTGGCAAGAGCAAGAATTGTATGGGCTGAAAAGACACAGATGAAATTAAATCTGAATTGATGGAAAGAATTCCTACTTTGGTCAGATCCCAAATGCATCCAAGTACTAGTGTAGTGAATTGCAGTTTTTCTTTACAGAGATCAGTTTATTTTAGACTCTATAGTCTAAATATCCTGCTTAGAACTTAAGATCAAAAATTGAAACCTAGAGGAGACCTTAAGTGTCATGTACTCCACTACCCTCATTTGGCATATGAGTAAAATGAGATCAATAATGGGTACAAATTTCATTTTGAAAATCTTTCTAGAAATTAGCTACTGAGGCTATGTATTGTGCACATCCTCTCAATGTGATTCTCCTTCCTTCTCTGTCTCTATCTCTACCCTTCTCTAGAAAGACCTATCTAGCAAAAATATTGTCTTAATTTCTTATAGCAATTAATATAGCTGGATGCTCTAAATATATATATATATATATATATATATATATATATAGAGAGAGAGAGAGAGAGAGAGAGAGAGAGAGAGAGAGAGCATCCAGCTATATTAATTGCTATAAGAAATTAAGACAATATTATATATATATATATATATTATATTTATATTATATATATATATATATATATATATATATATATATATATATATATATATATATATATATATATATCACTGAAGATGACGCTAGCCCTATACCCTTAAAGTTGTTATTTCAATAGTGCAGTCTGTTTTTGCATCAAAGTGTATGAAAGAAAGCAAAAGGGGGAGTTCTGCTGCTTTCTTCTAAAGTACAATGAGGCCAGAAGAAAAGGCAGTTTATTTCAACTCAAGTGTATAAAATTGTAATGAGATAGAAGAAAAACATTTCCTATTAGTGGAGATTTTTTTTTTCTTGTTGTTTTGAGCTGAAGCAAGTTGCTTCAGATGGACTTCCTTTGCTAGGTTCTAAAAATGGACAGATTCTTATAATTGACCTTCTAATTGAAGACTATCTCAAGTTTCTGTGTTGCCTTAAGAAACTGCAAGTGAAATATATTTTTAAAATGAGCTTTTATTCAATATACCTTACAAACTTATGCTAAACCCCAAAAGGAGTAAACATGTTCCCCATTTTCTTCAGGGAGAAAATGAAAGCCAAAGACATTAAGTATTTGTTAATAGTCCCTTAGGAAATGAGAACAATTCTAGAATTAGAGGATTACATCATCTTAGTGTCAAGGAATCATATTTGAAAGCTGAATGAGGGATGAACTGAGAAATCTTCCCTACTAGTGTTATATGCTTTATATGGCAATAAAATAATTTTGAAAAATATAGTCTATTTTTTCAAATAATAAAATACTGAAATTAAAAAAATAAGATTGTAAAATGCCTAACTTAAAAACATGAAATATGCAGTGGCTGCACAAGTAAAGAACTTATAAAATTGGCTCCAGCTAGTCAGGATTTATGCAAATGCTTTACCAACTTTGTTGATTCACCTCCTCCCTGACCTGGAACTCCCTTGCTATTCCAAACTGGGCTTCTCTTGAACTGATTGAACCTCATCAGATATTTCTGCTGAATTGGGCAAATAGTATGGTAACGTGGTGATTTGAACAAATTTTCATTAGCGCCCAGGATGAAATCATAAAATTGATTTTCATCTGTGAACTGAGACAGGACCATGAACAATTCTCTAGAGGAAGCAAAGAAAGAAAAGTGATTACAGTCTGTGCATACAATGCAGAGGCACATTTTGTAGGCATTCATGTATAATAGGATATAATTAAATCAACCCATAATGCAGTGATGAGGAGTGTAATTCATGGACTGTGTTGTGTCATAGTCCACATATATCTGTATACCATTGTGTTCCATAGCCATCTATCTGTAAAATGGTGACAAATAGGATAATTGGCTGTTGGTTATATTTAGGTCTAGACTCGGGTACCCTTGGACATTTAGATAATTCAGCAATGGAGATTTCAGTCCTCCCAAAACAATCTTCTAGCAGAGATTCAGGGCATGTGGACCCATAATGAGCAGCACTAGATGATGATAAAGAAATCCCCAAATTACCAGCTAATTGCTAAAGCATGAATTCAATTGGTCAACTCGGCCTCCTCCCTCTAAATCAAAAGTAACCTCAAATTAGCCTGAATAGTCTAGGCTCTTAGAAAACTAAGGAAATATCTTCATCTAAATCATGATTGAACATGTCCCATCAGAGAAGTTTTCTAGGACTTTGCAGGGAATAACCTTCCTTTTCTAAAGCTATAAGGTTTATACATTAACTTGCTTTCTCATCCTTATCTCAAGAAACCAAAGGTAAATTAAAACATGGATTATGAGGATGGAGTCATTCAGTTTTATCCTGTGGTTGAAGCCTGGGCTTTTACCTAAGTCCCTCTTTGTTGGTATAGAGAATAATGCTTAAAAAGGGGACTAATGAAAGCATATAGATTTCAAACTAAGTTGAAACAAGAAACTGTTTTTGTCTAAGGAACATAGTGGTTAAGAGGTGGAAGGAATATTACTGATCGTCTGGCCAAAGTCATACTTGAACAGGAAGATTCATTGTGACACAGAATGATTAGTTCATTGTCATCCAAGTCTTTGCTTAGACAAATCTAGTAACAGAGAGTCTGCTTCCCCATGAGGTACTCCATTCCTCTTCCCAGAAGCTCCAACTATTAAGAAGATTTTCCTGACATCATTTGTAAAATTGCCTCTGTGGTTTCAGTCACTGATCCTAATTCTTCCTCCTGGGACAAAACAGAACAACTCTAACCCATTTCCCTCGTGACAGCCCTTCAACTACCTAAAAACAGCTCTCATACCCCTCTCTGACTTTTCATTAGATCAAACACTCAATTATCACATTTAGACATCATAAAGTAATTGTTAGTTATGTTGCAAGAGCCTGAGAGTGAATCTTCTGGGAATACAGCATGACCAAGAAAGGTTTAGATTCTTCCTTGTATTAGAACCCCATGAGTCTATTCATAATTTCTCTGAGTCTATGCTGAAAATTTAAAAATGTATTTCTTCTTTCTTGTGAGAAGAGATGAGAGAGACAGAAAGACTAATAAACAGAGGCAAAGGCAAATAGAAATTAAAAGTGGTATTTGGTAGAGATTGATTACAGCATCTATGACATCATCTTCTAACCTTTCCTGAAATCAAGGGTGTGGTATGTCAATAATGGAGAACACAACTTCTGGTCTTTTCAAGACGTCCTGGACTGTCTACTTAGAAAATCATGGCAACTTCATTGTTATTCTTGACTCCATATCTCCTTCTATGTGTATGATATTGGACATGGCAGTAGTAGAAAGATCCAATGTCTAACACTCTCCCATTGGCTTCAGGATCTAGCTAAAAGACATTTTTTCTTCTTTAAAGTGGGTGTAAGTTATATAACTGAATTAAAGTAGAATTTTTTTCTTATTAAAAATAAGGGGAATCAGATTTAAAATTATCTTCTCTTTTAAAAAAAATAAAGCATCTCTACTTGTTCTCTGGTCAGAATTCATATGTACAAAAATATTTATAGTCCCAAAGGGAAATATAGAAATAATTCATTATTTCCAGAACTCAAGAAGCTCTTAAAAATCATCATGGAAACTTTAGCACACAAGCTGTCTAAAAGAAAAAAAAGTAGTAGTTTTTACTTAAATATTTTTTCACTTCATATTATTTTTATTTTAAGTAAGCATATAAAAATTAGACTTTTGCTACTGCTCCATTAAGAAGAGACACACATTTTTAAAAATGTAAAATAAAATTGCACAGTACTGGAAAAATAAATCCCACATTAGCCTTGTGTGGAAATATATGTCATTATCTGCATTTATCATACCTCTGTAGGAAGGTTAGTAACTTATTGCATTTTCATTCTTTTAGATTCATAATTTTTGATTTTATTAATGAGTATTAAAGTATATCGCTATCATTTTTCACTATTGTTCTGATACAAATGCTCTTTCTTCTCATTTCATTCCACATACAATCAGAAAAAATTTTCAGTTTCTCTAAAATTGTCCATTTTGTGATTTATTATGGCACACTCATGTCTCAATTCCTCATATTCCACAATTTCTTTAAACATTCACCTACAGAAGGATGCATCTTAGTTTCTTTTTTGATTCTACCACCAGAAAAGCTAGTATAAATATTTTTGTATTTTTCCTTTGTATAATTTTCTTCTTTTTCATTTCTTTGGAGAATAGGACTAAAAGCTGAGTCAAGGATTACTTGGTAATATTCTTGGTATAGATTATTTGCATTTAAACATATAATTCTTGCAGGAAAATCTTTTTTCTTCTTGATATATTGAGTAGCAGAAGGTAAAATTCTTGGATTTTCCTTTCATTCCTTTTTTTGATGATTTTTAGAAATTCCTAGAAGAAATTTTAATTGCTAATTCAATTCAATATATTTTAGCAAATGTTACCTCATTTTACCTTCACAATAATCTCATTGTGTGATAATCTAAGCATTCTGTTGTCCATTTTCCATTACTAATTTTAAAAGGCTAAAGTTTGTTGGGGAAATATAAGCAAAGGGTATAATCTTATTTATGCTATTGTTGTCCTTGACTTTTTCTTAATTTCTCTAAATATAAATATATATATATATATGCAAATTACAAAAATGAAGAGTAATATTTCATAGATACTGGTGTACTGCTCAGGCTGACCCATTTCTCTTCATCTTTTTATGGGGTTGGTCTAGCAACTTTTTAGTTGTATATGTCATAAATAAAGTTACCTGTACATGTTGGTGAAATTTTATTTTTATGCATATTTTTGATGATGTACCACAGTATACTTACATATATATCAATAAAAGAAAAGTAAGTCATTTTTCTTTAGTTATTATCCCATGTGATATTTTACAACTTAAAGTAAATTTGACTTGCTATCTCTGCCCTCAAAATCTAATTGGGAAAATATCCCAAAATAGACTTGACACAATTTGAATTTTGTTTCTAATTCGGATTCTTTCTTCCATCCCTCTAATCCACAATGATACCAAATCAAGTTATAGTTTAGTATACCTTTAGTACAAGAAAATTTAATTAAAATGAGCCAGTAATAAAACTCTTATTTTTGTTAGGTTACTCAGATAAAGACCCATTTAACTATACCCCTAACAACTCATAGTGAATAACTGAGGTCATACATTTATCTTCCTTAGGGCACCAGAGGGCTTCTGAAGTCTCCCAAGGGATCTAGTAATCCAGGAAATTTTTAAGCAAGGGAAAACTGCCATTATTTCATTTTCCACCCAGGATCAGTCTTAAAAGTGGAAATATCCTATCTCAAAGCACTCAGGAACACTCATGAATTGTTATTGGAGGCATGGGGGCTGAGAACTGTCATGATTTCTTTCCTTTATCTTTACAGCCAACATAAACCTCTGTTTCTCTCTCATGGTAACTTTGGAAAGTTTCTGTCATTTCTCCATTTCCCCAATTGGCTAAGTGATTTAAACTTTAGTTGTCTGAGTTCTTTAAAAGCAAAAGTAGCTCAGCATCCTCATGTTCCCAGTGTGTTCTGTTATCCCCTATGTTTCTGTCTCCCATTTTTATTAACCATCCAGTGTCTCCAGTCACATAGACTACTGTAGTTTTTATTAAGGCCATCAGAAAATGAAGTTTTGTAACTCTCACTATTCAATGAAAGACACTTTCTTTCAATTGTTTAATTGACTTCCCTAGCAAGAGAAAAAGAAAAGAAAGAAAAAGAAAAAAATATATAAAAGGAGTTTGTCAGAATTTATAAATAATTATTTAAGGCTTAGTAGTTCACATGTAGTTAGGGTCTTTGATATTTATAAATTTTTTGTTTCTATCTAACTCTGAAAATTGGTTGATTATTTTATTTATTTATTTTTTTTTGGTGATAAGGAAACTGAGTCTCTGACAATTAAAGTGTGACTGGTCCATGGTTACTGAACTAATAGCCAGAATGCAAAATCATTTAATCTAAAATCTGTTCTTTGCACTATCTTGCAAAATCATTATTCTTTTAATAATTTCATTTTTTAAAATAAAACTTAGCATAATTATGGGCATATATAAAGCTTTTAACAAACTCTGTATGTGTGGGTTCCTTAAGGTTGACAACACCTTGTTCATGATTTCTTAGGTAATCCCCCTCGTTTGGTAGCTGAAGGTAGATCTACCAAGCTAAATTCTATATTAGTTAATAGTCCTCTCAAACTAATCTAACATAATTCAAATAAAGGATTTTATAAAGTGTGTCATAAAGCAAATAACCACATGAAAGCTTATGTTCATAACCATTTCATGGAGGGTTATATTGCAATTGGAAGAAAAATGGGTTCAAATCTAACCTCTGACACAAGTTGGGGATGGTATGGATAAGTAAGTTCCTTTCAGTATGAAATATGTCAGAATCTACCTTTTTCTTTACATGAGGTCATGTTCTAAATAATGTTCAGTCTGACAGTGATGCTTTTTTTTTCCAAAAATATTCAGTATGTTTGCCATCACACTGCACTGTGAGTAAAGAAATCTCACTTGCCATCTTACTGTAGGTATTGTTTCCCTTTAGGAAGACAGTCATCTAAATCTCACACAATCTTTTAATGTGCTCTCTTACCCATAGTTCAAGGATTGACAATTGTGGTTCATTTTCTGTATGCAAAGCAATAGTAAGGATTGGGGGCAAAGAGGAAAATAGAGTGAATGTTTAATATTCCTCAACATAGCCATGGTCCAATAATTACCCAAGGTTTTATTAAGTTTGTGGAGTCTCTGAATAATTGTTGTTGAGAACTCATGTACTAACTCTGGCGACACAACTTCATTTAATGATGGTACAGAGAATAGAAGTTAAAATTGATTGGATCTTTCCTTTTTATTTTCCTTTGTTCTGCTTCCACCCTGAGAAAGGAGTCATTATAAGATTTTAGACATTAACATGGAGTATATCTCAAAAATGATCTATTATAACACCATAACTTTATAGAAGTACAAACCAAAAAGCAGGTGAGTTCAGTGGTATTCAAAGTCACAAAGGAAGTGCAGAGGTTGGAGATCTTCTATATCCAAAAATAGTGATCTTTCAAATATACCTCCAAAGTGGTTCTTGTTTGCTTCTTCCAATCATCAGAACCCATATCCTGGTCCTAAACTTGGGTAGGTATACAGAATGGCATGAGAAATGCATATAAGAACAAAACAAGTTCCCATAAGAACAAAACAAACCAAAATTTAAAATATAGATAGGTATAATGCATTGAAAGTGAGTGAGTGAGAATGTGTAAAGGGCTAGGAGATGAACCATAGTGTTTTAGGTAACTTTTCAAGAGGATTATTTATAGAATAATTAATCTGTCAGACTACTATTAAATTCAATAGAATTTGTTATATCAATTCTCTGTACTTTGTTTTCTTCTTTTTCATGTGTACATTGTGAAATATTTGTTCATAAATGACTGAACTCTGCTATCTTTCCCGGGTCATCTCAAAGACTCATTTGCTTTGAACATATGAATGACTTGTATGAATCGATCAATAAGGATCAACCAACCCTTAACTGACCACTTCACTGAACAAGTCCCAATGGACAGACATCATATCAGTAAGGAAGTACAGTGAGTAACAAGTTTTCTGTTCTTAAAAAAAAAAAAAGAGCTGAATATTATTAGAGCACAATTGTATCTATTTAGTGCAATTATCTATCTGCATTTACACAGAATCTTAAAAAAATGCCCACCAAGGAACACTATAAACTTTGCGTTCTTCCTCAGTACCAAAATCAAGATAATTCTCATAAAACTTTGCTTTTATATGCTTTTTTAGTTCCTTTTATCTAGGTAAGTCACTTCAGATATAAAAATACTGTAACTCTAGGATCAGCAAATTGAACCAAATACCCAAGTGACCCCAGTTTTAATTGACTTGTAGCAACCTACCAACTGTTAGATTATTTTATTCTAAACATCTCACACTAATGAAACTTAATATCTTAATTTATTTCCTCCAAGAAAAAAAAAAAGATAAATTTTTTTTTTTTACTGAGACACCACAAAGATAAAGATTTTTGAAAATTCCTTCTAAAGAGCCACTGATTTTTTCTTTCTCTCTTTCCTTCAATGTAGCAATACTATAATTCTCTGATATCAAGCAATTACCCTAGTTTTTATTCAGAAACTACAGAAACACACTCAGAAATAGAATCTACCTATGAAACTGATATAGTTAAAGCAGTCAATTCTTATTAGCATACATCAGGCCATGTCCATATTGGTTGGTATTTTTATTACTAATTGACTTTTTCAAATAAGTCCTTTATCCTTTTCATTTGTAAGGATATTGTCAATTAATTCCATTCCTTCAGTGTTAATGGAAAGGGAGGGAAGATTTTTCGCCTTAATCCAAGTCAAAGAAATTATAGAGGATGGAAATTGTATGTGGGAGGAGTGTAGTCATAGATTCAGTGATGGAAGGAGTGTACTGGCAATCAGACAGCAAAGAAGCTCAAGAAAAGCAAGCTCAGGACATTTGGGAATACTTATGGTGTCCTACAATGCTCTCGTTATTATGTTCTATTTGGTCCGATGCAAAGTATTAAGTATTTTTTTTTATTTCTGGGCTTAAATTCAAAAGTGGGTGTGACCCTATTCTGGCTCAGTGTAGCATTCATTCAGAGGCAGTAAGATGGAGGCACATGATTATGTAGCATGTGGATGTGTTTGTGTATACATGTATACCTATACATATGTACATATCCATATATTACATACACATATTTGAAGCTTATTAGAAATAATAGTGGATAACAATTTATATGATAACTAAAACATTATAAAGGTGGTATGAATAGAAAGATTTAAGTATGATCAGTTCAATGGTCAATTACAATACCATGGAAGAGGTAACGATGAATACTGTCTACCATCTGACAGAGAGGTAAGGGACTCAGATATAGAGTGATAATATATATTTTTAGCCATGGTCTGTATGGAAGTTTGATTTGCTTTGTTAAAGAAGATTTTGTTTTTGTTTTATTTCACAGTAGAAAATATTTAGAAGTGAAACAAAAGGAATGCTTGCGAACTAATTTAAAAAAAGTAACATTTTTATTACCATGTTTTTTTGTTTTGTTTTGATACTATACAATTTCTTTTAATTCTAAGATTATACTTTGCAATTCATATCAAAGTAATTGTGATTGATAGTGAGATACTTGTGATTGATATTTAGTTTAATGGGACAAAAGGAGTAATTTTGAAAATATTGTGTGGATATTTTGAAGTTTAAAATGGGCATGTAATATAAAAGAGCAATTTTGACAAATCACTGGATTGTATTTCTCAGTGATCTTTGTCTAAATAAAGTGACTCAGAGGAGAAACCATAGACTTGAAGAAGAAAGAAACATTATAGATGATCTAATCCAATATTTAATTTTATAGATGAATAAAATGAGACTCAGATCATGAAATTTCTCCCCTCACATAGAATAAATAACAGGAATAAGATCTGAACCTACATCTTTCCAATGAAAATTTCACGTCCTTCTTGTCATATAACATGAACACTCTTGCTGTCATTTTTCTTTATAAAGATAAGAAATCCTATATCTTTTCTTTCTTTTTTGTTTGTTTGTTTGCTTGTTTTAAATCTATAAAATGATAGAGAGGGAGGTGGAACTAAGTGATCTCTTAAGTTCTCTTCTGTCAATTGGACCAAATCCAGAAACCAAATTGTAGTTAACCAGAGGTGTACAAAGAAGATTATAGACAGGAGAGTCAGAAATCAAAGAGAAGTTTAATTTCAAAGTGAGGGAAATGCTTGCAAGTCTAAGTCCTCCTGAGAGGAAGGGCTTATGGTTTGTTGGAAGGGTAGGGCTTTTATCCATGATAATCTTACAAGGTGGGACCCAACATAGTCACTTTTATATTTTGAGTAAACAGTTTCCATGATTGGCCTTTCTTGGAATGATAGACATATTTTTGGATCTTATGGGATTATTCTCTAAGTTATAAAAATTATTGAGCCCTGTCTTGGGTTGTTGAATATTGTGATCATTTTGTGGGGTGCAGAACCAGAGTTAGTATGGAAGAAACAAAAGTGAAACACCTAGTGAGCTCACTTAGCATGTCAGGAGATTAGATTAATCATCTCTTGCTGCAGAAGAAAGTTGGCTTTAGTACCAGCTCCCCTACAATCCCAGGAGAAATATAAATAAAAGCAATACAAAAATTATATGATTTTTCCAGAGGGTGAGCATACCCTTCTTATTTCTAGCTCAGAAAATAGCCTGTTTTGGGGGGCTTAGGTCTGGAAAAACAGAGCATTTCCTATTATGTGGACACTTCTTACTCTGAATTTTTAGATTCAAAATCTCTAGAGCTGTGCACTAATTCATATTGCACTGAATAATATTTTAAAGAGTTTAGAGATTTATCATTCAATGTTTATTATATATACTATAATGGATATTTGAGAAATTTTATAATATGTTATTTTAAAAATTACCAAATATTCTTCATTAAACATAACTAAAGGCCAGACTGTTTTACTTGTCCAAATGTATGACACTGAGCTATTTTCTCAAAGGTCGTTGCTAAACAATGATGCTATGATAAATTTTAGTTGGAGTTTCTAATATTATGAGAGCAAAGGATTCTCTTAACTTCCTTTATGGTTTCTCATTCCACCTTTTATAGTGTGCATATAGTTCTAAATTCAATAATTGTTGTCAGATCATATTTCTATTTCATTCTGCTATCATCCTTAATAGTATATTGTTAATATTTAATTGTTGTTAGGTACTTAAAGGTAATTAGAAAAAAAAGGAAAATTAGAATAAAGAAAAAAATCAGTAAAATTGACCAATACATTGAAAAATTTGACATTATTTGCTGTGTTCAGAAATCAAGGACTCATCTGCAAATGAAATGAAGAGGTATATTATCTTACCTTTGGAAACAACTTTGTTCTTAGTAATTTCTTAATCTTCATTTTCATGTTACCTGGCAGTTCTTTTATTTATGGTACTGTGGTCCATGTGTATATTGTTTCTCTGGTTCTGTTTACTTCACTTTGTATTATTTAATGTAAGTCTTTCATGTTTTTGCTATATATGCCATTTTTAGAGTAAAATGATATGCAATCATATTCATATAACATGGTTTTTTTAAGTCATGTGCCATTTAAAATAAATCAAGTAATAATGGACCAAAAATTATTTTAAAAACTTCCCATATTTATTGGGAAAGCTTTCATTATAACACCATTGCATATGAACACTTCTATAACCATAGAAAAAATAATTTTGCGTCAATAATTTATGTGGTTCTTCTTAGAAGAAATATAAAGTTCATTGTGCCAAAGAATTTTTCTGTATTATTTCAGATAAAATTTTAGTTTTGAATGATTTGTCTTAAATATGATTGTATCATTTATTTTCCTAGTGTGAAACCATCCTTTCATCCCTGGTATAAATTAAATTTGATCATAATGAATGATACATAAGATACATTGTTGTATTCTTTCTGAAAAGCCTAATAAAATTAACAAAATTGATAAGGCTTTAAGCTGACCTGATTAAAAAGAGGGCAGATAAAACGAACCTCTAAAATATTGTTGAATAGGATAAAATTATAACAAAACAAAAAGAAATAAAAATAATTATCTCAGAACTTTTAGACATACTTCTGTCCCCACATTACTCCAAAAATGAAAATGCCCAAGAAATAGAAAAAAAAATTTCCAAAAATAGAAGGGCCAAATAATCTAGACTCTAGAGGAGAAAATATCTATTTGAAAGACACTACAAAGTGGAAAAAAATAGAAGTAAATTCCTAGCCACTGTAGGAAACAAATATGGTCCACTGTCTAGATAATTTCTGTATCTCACTGACAAAGCCCACCAGAATGATATAGAAAGAGAATTGAAATAACTGTAGACAACATAAAATATCTGGATCTTCTATCTGCCAAGACAAACCCAGGAACTCTATGAACACAATTACAAAACACTTCTCAAACAAAGTCAGATTTAAAAAATTGTGAAAATATTAACTGCTTATGGACATAATAAAAATTATGATTATGCCCTAAATTGGTCTACTTATTCAGTGCCATACAAATAAAACTAACAAAAAAGCATTTTATAGAACTAGAAAAAATAAAAATAAAATGTATCTGGAATAATAGAAGATCAAGAAATCAAGGGAATTCATTAAAAAAAAAAAATACAAAGGATGATGGCCTAGCAATACCAGACTGAAAACTATATTATAAAGCATCAGTCATCAAAATCATTTGGTACTGACTAAGAAATACAGTAGTGGAGTAAATGAGATACACATGATGTAATAATCAAGACCTATAGTTACCTTTTTGATAAACCTCCAGACTCCAGTTTCTAGGATAAAAAAATCACTCTTTGACAAAAATTGCTAGGAAAATTAGAAAATAATGCCAGAGACTTAGCATAGACCTATTTCTCACACCAAGTCAAGATCAAAATGGTTACATGATTTGAGCATAAGGGATAATACCATAAGCAAATTAGGAGACCAAGGAATCATTTACCTATCAGATCTTTAAAGAAAAGAGGAACTCTTGACCAAAGAAGTACTAGGGCATATTATGAAATGCAAAATGGACAACTTTGATTTAAAAGTTTTTGCACAAAAAACCCCAACATCAACAAGATTAAAAAAGATGTATAAACAGGGGAACATTTTATAGCCATAGTTTCTGTTAAGGGGCACATTTCTCAAATATATAAAAAACATGACAAATTTATAAATATACAAATCATTCCCCAATTGATAAATGGTTAGTGTATGAACAAACAATTTTCAGGTGATGAAATTAAAGCTATCTATAGTCGTATGAAAAAATGTTCAAAAAAACTCTTCATTTGAGAATTGCAAATTAAAACATCTCTGAGGTACCACCTCCAACCTCTATTTGCCAAGATGACAGGAAAACATAATGAATGATAAATGTTAGAGAAGGTGTGGAAAAACTGGGAAACTAATACATTGTTGGTGGAATTGTGAAATGATCAAACCATTCTGGAAAACAACTTGGAATGAAGCCCAAAAAGCTATCACACTATGTATACCCTTTGATCCAGCAGTCTCTACTGGATCTGTATCCCAAGGAAATCATAAAAAAGGGAAAAGGACCCACATGTTCAAAAATATTTGTAGCAGCTCTTTTTGTGATAGCAAAGAATTGGAAAATGAGTAAATGTCCATCAATTAGCAATGGCTGAAAAAAATGTAGTATATGAAGGTATTGGGATATTATTGTTACATAAAAATGATGAACAAGATGAATTTAGAAAGGACTGAAAATGTTTACATGAACAGAATAAGGAGAAGCAGGAATACACTGTATATGATAACAGCAAGACTGTGTGATGATCAGCTACAAAAGACTTGGTTCTTCTCAGTAGTTCAGTGATCCAAGGCAATCCAAGGAAAATGCTACCTGCATCCAGAAAAAGAACTAAGGAGATTGAATGTAAATCAACACATGCTATGTTTACATTTTTTTCCTGGTTTTTTTTCTTCTTGTGGTTTTGCTTTTTTATTCTGAGTTTTTTCCCCCAGCATGATTCAGAAAGAAATGTATTTTAAAAGTTCTTATACATGTTATTACCAGAAAAAATTAAACAATAAAAAAGAAACAAATACCATCCTAATAACTAAACCAGGGAAGTAAAGAAAAACTACAGATATCATTAATGACTGTTGATTTTAAAAAGTAATATCCCATACAACATTTCTTTTTTAATATGTGTCTCTATTTACTAAATTTGGACTCAATAATACATTTATACAATAGCCCTTTAACAGTTATAAAGCACTTTATATAGCTTATATCCTTCTATTTCAGAACAAGCACATGATGTAGGTCCTATAGCCTTTCTTATCTTTACTTATAATGAAAAATTTGAAATTTAAAGAGAGTATAGTACATGATTTAGCCATTATCATACAGTAAAAGTCAGTAGCAGGATCTGATCCCAGTGTACCCAGGCCAGAACACTTTCTACTCCTTAAAATCCCGTTTTTATAAACCCTGTGTTTTTTTACACTGCAGTGAATTTGTCCTTTATTTTGTTTTTATTTTTTTTAATTATAATAGTTTTTATTTATCAGATATATGCATGGGTAATTTCACAATTAACAATTGCCAAACCTTTTGTTCTAATTTTTTCCTCTCCTTCCCCCCCATGGAAGGTTGACCAATACATGTGAAATATGTTAGAGCATAAATTAAATACAATATATGTATACATGTCCAAACAGTTGTTTTGCTGTACAAAAAGAATCTGACTTTGAAATAGTATACAATTAGCCTGTGAAGGAAATCAGAAATTCAGGTGGACAAAAATAGAGGGATTGGGAATTCTACGTAATGCTCATAGTCATCTTTCAGAGTTCTTTTGCTGGGTGTAGTTGGTTCAGTTCATTACTGCTCTATTGGAACTGATTTGGTTCATCTCATTGCTGAAAATGGCTACATCCATCAGAATTGATCATCATACAGTATTGTTGTTGACTTTATTTTGTTTTTAAATAATTATTTTAATTGGAATCATTAAGACATTTGCTATAAAACTTATTTGGAAGAAGATAGTTCTTATTTCTACACAGACTTAGAAAATAATTTTGAACCAGAGGAATTCTTAACAATTCTGTTTTATAATATTTTATCTGTGCAACTTTTCCTTCATTCCTGCTCTCCCATTTTCTGTTGATGAAAGACAGATATAAAGCCTTAGAGTGTATTTTTTATTTAAGGGCAAAAGCTATGGAAACATTTGTCTGGTGTGCTTTAAGATGCTCTGCTGTTTGCTATGGATCCTGCTCCTACAGTTTTTCCAAGTTAGCACTACAGTATACATTGTTAGCAAAGAGATAACAGGAAGAGAATAATTTGGCAGATCATATGGCACAAATGATTTTAGTATCCTTGTATATTAACTGTGATATGATGGTCATGATGATGAGCAACAATAGATAAGAGAGAATGGATGGGAAAAGTAAACAGCCTCATTGGATTTACATCTGTGTAAAACTGACAATAAGCACCAAATTCCCAGATTCTGAGATTAGGTATTCAGTTATTTTTTTTTCTTCAAGGTGACCTTAATATTTATCAAAAATCAGACATTCAATAAAAAAGAATTGTTAACACACCTATGTCCCTGTACAATTTAAGCATATAGAAAAATATATGTGGATGGCTTGATAGTGTCCTGGAAAGAATGCCAGGCCTGGAGTTGGGAAAACTCATCTTCCCAAATTCAAATCTGGCTTCAGATACTTAGTAGTTGTGTGACCATGGACAAGTCACTTTACTCTATTTGCGTCAATTTCTTCAGCCATAAAAATTAACATAAAAAGGAAATGCTTACCATTCTAATATCTTTGCTAAGAAAATACCAAACACGATCATGAATATTTAGCAAAGATTGAAACGACCAAAAACATAAATATGAGGTGGGTGTTGTCTGTCTATCTATATACAGATACCTTGGTACTTTTATTGTTTTCTTATGTGAATTATGAAAATAAGAAAATTGTGACAAAAATGCTAAGTTATCAAAAAAGATAAAATGGACAATTTTAATTACTTGAAAATGTAATTTTTAAAACCACATAATAGTAAGACAGTAGGTGGTTCTCTACCTACTGATACATTTAAAACAAACAAAAACAAATTTATGTCCACATATTTTCATAGACCATTTCATTATTTTGGATCAAATGAGAAAGTGACTGGGAGAATAATAGGAAAAACAAGGCAGCACAGTTCTGGAATGTCCTTTGTTTTTTTTTTTTTTTTTTTTTTTTGTTGTTGTTTGTTTTTTGTTTTGTTTGTTTGTTTGTTTTTCCCTAAAGCATTTGAAAGACCCAGATCAGAAGATCTTCTTTATGTAAAAAAATTGGAGGAAAAGTGAATATACATTTAATGAATGCCTACTCTGCACCAAACACTATTCTAAATGTTTCACAAATATCCCATTTGAGGATTACAGTAATGCTGTAAGATAGATGCTGTGAATACAGTTTTCATTTGAGGAAACTATGGCAAACAAAAGTTTATTAGCTTGCTTAGAGTCACACAGCTTGTCAATATCTGAAGCCAGATTTGAATTTAGGTCATGATCCATTGACCAATTGACTTAGTCCAGATCTGTCATTTCACTGGTACGTAGAATTACCTACCAGTGTAGAAAACCCTTCTGTTAATGGAGATTGGTGCTGATCTCCAACTTTTATTCTGAAAGTATTGTCTAGACCCAGAGAATTTAAGACTTGTCTGGCATTGGACAGTTATTCTATGTCAGATATAGCGCTTGAACGCAGAACTTTCTGCCTTAAAAAACAATCTTATCTCCAATTTATCACAGAAGGCATAATGAAAAAACAGTTAAAGTAAGACATTAGGGCACATCTACTTGTGTCTAAATATAACTATTTAGTATAAAATCTACTTTCTGATTGATTTAAAGGGAAGAATAACTTAAATAAACTAGCTGCTAGTTTCATGTGCTTATGTGTGACCTCATATTCTGGTGAATCCCTAAGGCTGCACTCTCTGAAGGTGTCATTGAACACGAGTGTATTTTGAAATCAATAATATATTCCATCCACTGTGACATATTAATTTCACAGTTAGTACCTTAGATTTATGGTCACGAAGGTGACATCAACATGGTGTCTCATTGAAAACAATGGACAGTATCACAAAAACCTGTAGTAAACCTACTGAACCCCATGTTCCCTCATAAAGTTATAATCTTTCATAATTTTGTTGATGGCCATTTACACAGCCTTGATCAGGCAGTCAATTAAGCAAATTTATGTTCAAGTAGAGCTCAACTTAATCAGAGCCAAAAGGACTTTGCTCTGGGCAGTAATATCCATGGAGGAGCTGGCACACTTCTACCACTTCTACCACCACAAATTGCACTGGGAGAAAGCTGGCTGTTTTGTTAAGCCAGTTATTCACATAGCTTCTGGGCTGCCCTGCATCGGTCCCCTAGGAAACCACAAACGTTGGATCTTTGGAGATAAGTGGCCAGAGTAATAATAGGAACTATCTACCATCCCCTCTAGTCAATTCAGTCCCAGCCCTTTCCAAGCTGCAACTTCTTCTAACTGTGATGGCTACTGTTAAGAAGCTATTCCTTTATCCTGAAGCTCTTTCATTTCATCCCCCTTATTTATTGAAACCCAGATTTTTTTATATATATTTTATTTGTTTATTTATTTATTTTGCTAAAGAGACCAGCTCTCTTATCAACATATTCAAGGCTAATTGCATCTTCTCTAATACTCTTGGAAATACAGAATATGAAAAAAGGAAATGGCAGACCACTTTTCCTCCATTTCAACTTTAGGGTCTTTTCACTACCATCATTGCTCAACAATTACTTCTCTTTTAAAGTTTTCTGGATCCTCTCCAGTGACTTGTAACTACTTTATATGTACCTCATAGCAATTTATTCTTTCTTCTTTCCAGTAAGTGTGATACTTGCTTCAGTTTTATTTTCTACTCAATGCCTTCCCTTTCAAATGTTTGACCTAGCAATTGTAAAATCTTGTCATTCACTATGAGCCTTTTTTCTCAATTTTCATGAAGTTCAGAAGCAATCCAACTTTAGACAATACTTCTAACTGAATTAGCTTTTTTTGTAATACAGTCCTTAAATGTAGCTCCTAAATTGTACATTTTGCTTTAGAAATAGTATATATTTGATTGATGGTGAATAAATAAATTTAGTGAGGATTAATTATAGTATCTTACATATTAAGTCAATCTGAGAGGCGGAGAAATGACACGATCGCTGTTCTTTATAAATATAAGATTGAGTGGCACTTAGGTTCAGTGAGAAGAATGTCAGACATGGAAACAGACTCATTTTTGTTAGTTATCTCTGGTACTAGCTTTTTAACTCTGGGAAAATCACATAACTGTGATTGCCTCAATTTCCTCATCTATAGAAATGAGCTGGAGAAGGAAATGGCAAACCCCTTCACTATCTAAATGGGGTCATAAAGAATAGCAGCAATCCAGAGTAGCCAATATGGAAGATTAGAAGCGGAAACCGAGAGACACTTTCTCAACTTTCCTTTTCAAACATCTTTATAGTGGTTTCAAATCACGTGTTGGAATGGCTAAGCCAGCAAAAGGTTGGGGTGCACCATTTTCCCAGCCATCGACAAATCAGTTTTGCAAGAGAGAGGCAGTGATGGGGACATGTCTGGAGTGTAGATGAATAGCAATAGCAGTCCCAGCAATTGCTTTAGGAGCTCTCAACCCAGAGATGGTTAGTGAAGGGTCAGACAACTCATCAGAAAGAGCTTAAAAGAGATCTTTTGTTGGAAGTAGGTGTATCTGACACTGATTGGCAACTCTTTTGTCCATGTATAGTTCTGAGTCACAATTTTAGGGAGGAGAAAAACACTTGTGGGCTAGTCTCAGGAAAGCAAAAGCCCTGGTTGCAGGTCCAGGCCAAAAGGAGTACTAGTATTTATAGCAGCAGGGAAATAGGAGACCTGCTAACAGGTTCAGAATCAAAATGTGAGTGTTAGTGCTTGTGACTGTCTGCTGGGATACACTATCTGAATAAAGGTCAGAACACAGAACAGGAAAGCAGTGATCACACTTCTTTCCACATCACAATATCTTGAAGCATCAAAAACTTGGAGAAACAAACAAAAAAAAAAAACTAGCTCTGAAAACAGCAACATGTAAGAGCCTAAACCTTGGGCCAGTGCCTACCCACAAGTGAAAGAGTCAAACTTTATAAAGCACAATGACAAGAAATTACAAAAAAGAACATTTATTAAAACCTACTATGGTGACATAGAAAACCAAGACACAAATTCAAAAGAAGAAAATAAAATGAAAACAAATACACTAAAAGTCTCAAAGAAAAATATCAATTGAATACAAGCCAAACAATTTCAGGAGGAATTTTTTTAGAGGGATGAGTGGTAGAGAAGAAATTGGGGTAAAGAGAATGAGAGTGATGCAGGAAATTATGATAAGAGAATTAAAAATTTGATAAAGTAAGCACAAAGAATATTGAAAATAATACCTGAAGAACTAGAATTGGCCTAAAGTTTTAAAAGGCACTTAATTGCTTAAAGAAAATAATTGCTTTTAAAAACAATATAGGTTTCCAGAAAAAGAACTAACACATGCTACGTTCACTTCTTTTTTCTGTTTTTTTTTTAAATTCTTCCAATGGTTTTTCCCTTTTGCTCTGAGTTTTCTCTCAACATGATTCATAAAGCATCATGTATTAAAATAAATAAATTTACAAGAAAAAAAGCATTAGAGGCCCAATAAAAATGGATTTGCCAAAAATTCACTGAAGAAAAGAACTCCTTAAAAATAATTGGCCAAATGGAGAAGTACAAAAGCTTTCTAAAGTAAATAATTCCTTAAAAATCAGAATTGAGAGGCATGCAGATGGTGCAGTGGCTAGAATATGGGCCAAGTATGGGTCAACAGTATCTGAGTTTTCCTTTGGTCTCAGATACTTAAAAATTCCTAGCTGTGTAATTCTAGACAAGTCACTTAACCCCAATTGCTTTGGCAAGGAAAAAAAAATAGAATTGGCCAATTGGAAGCTAATGACATCATACATTTCAAGAAACAATAAAGCAAAGTCAAAATGATGAAAACAAATACAAAGATATGAAATATCTCATAGGAAATGTAACTGAGCTGGAATATAGATTGAGAAGAAAATATTTAAGAATTATTGAAGTATCTTTAAAATTTTAGACATTATATCCAATGTATATATATAAAAAAACTTCTCCTGTATTTTAGATCCAGAAGGTAAAATAGAAATTGAAAGAATCCACTGAACACACCCTGAAAGAGAGCCCAAAATATATGCACCCAGAAATATTATTAAAAAATTCCAGGTCTTCCAAGTCAAGGAGAAAATATTACATGGAGATAAAAAGAAATAATTTCAATTATCATGGAGGTAGTCAGAATAACCCAAAATTTAGCTGCTTCTATTTTTAAAGGATCAGAAGGCTTGCAGTATATTTCCAAAGATAACTGAAATAACCACAGCAATAGAAAATTGAAAATACTGTGCTTTGACCTACATTCAGTCTCTATGGCTCTCTCTTTGGATGGCACTTTGTATCCCAAATCTATTGGAATTGCCTCACTTTGAGTCTTTTGAAAAGAGCCCAGTTGATCATCACATAATCTTGCTTTTACTGTGTGCAATGTTCTCTCGGCTCTGCACACTTTATTCAGCATCAATTCATGTAAGTTTTCCAGGATTTTTTGAAATCAGTCTACTCTTCAATCCTTATAGTAAAGTACCATATACCATATACCATGACTTATTTAGCCATTCCCCAACCTATGGGCATCCACTCAGTTTCCTGTTCTTTGCCACTATAAAAAAGGGCTGCCACAAACATTTTTGCACCTGTGAGTACTTTGCCCTCCTTGTTGGTCTCTTTAGGATATAGACCCAGTAGAGACACTGTATGATCAAGAGGCAGTACAATTTTATAGCCCTTTGGGCATAGTTCTTTTTCACAACTCTCCCAACAATGCACCAGTGTCCAAGTTTACCCACATTCCCTTTAACATATATCCTTATCTTTTCCTGTCATCTTAACCAACCTAACAGGTTGAAGTGGTACCTCAGAGCTGTCTTAATTTGCATTTATCTAACAATAGTGATTTTAAGAAGAAGAAATTTATATTACATATATGTGTGTATATATCTATATCTATATCTATATATCTATCTATATATCTATATATATGTATATATATATATATATATATATATATATATATATATATATATATATATAGAGAGAGAGAGAGAGAGAGAGAGAGAGAGAGAGAATAGAAGTTTCTTTGATAAAGATCTATTTTTTTGGATATATAGAGAACTGAGTCGAATTTATAAAAATAAGATCCTTTCCCAATTGATATCATTGAAAGTTTTTTTTTTATTATATATATATATATATATATATATATTTTATAATATTATCCCTTGTATTCATTTTTCCAATTTACCCCCCCTCCCTCTATTCCCTCCCCCCGACAACAGGCAATCCCATACATTTTACATGTGTTACAATATAGTCTAGGTACAATACATGTGTGCGAATATCATTTTCTTGTTGCACAATAAACATTAGAATCCGAAGGTACATGCAACCTGGGCAGACAGATATTAGTGCTAACAATTTTCATTCCCCTCCCAGTGTTTCTTCTCTGGGTGCAGCTACCTCTGTCCATCATTGATCAACTGGAAGTGAGTTGGATCTTCTTTATGTTGAAGATTTCCACTTCCATCAGAATACATCCTCATACAGCATTGTTGTTGAAGTGTACAGTGATCTTCTGGTTCTGCTCATTTCACTCAGCATCAGTTGATTTAAGTCTCTCCAGGCCTCTCTATATTCCTCCTGCTGGTCATTTCTTACCGAGCAATAATATTCCATAACCTTCATATACCACAATTTACCCAACCATTCTCCAACTGATGGACATCCATTCATCCTCCAGTTTCTAGCTACAACAAAAAGAGCTGCCACAAACATTTTGGCACATATATGTCTCTTTCCGCTCTTTAGTATTTCTTTGGGATATAATCCCAGTAGTAGCGCTGCTGGGTCAAAGGGTATGCACAGTTTGATAACTTTTTGGGCATAATTCCAGATTGCTCTCCAGAATGGCTGGATTCTTTCACAACTCCACCAGCAATGTATTAGTGTCCCAGTTTCCCCACATCCCCTCCAACATTTGTCATTATTTGTTCCTGTCATCTTAGCCAATCTGACAGGTGTGTAGTGGTATCTCAGAGTGGTCTTAATTTGCATTTCTCTGATCAGTAGTGATTTGGAACACTCTTTCATGTGAGTGGATATAGTTTCAATTTCTTCCTCTGAGAATTGTCTGTTCATATCCTTTGACCATTTATCAATTGGAGAATGGTTCGGTTTCTTATAAATTAGGGTCAGTTCTCTATATATTTTAGAAATGAGACCTTTGTCAGCACCTTTGTTTTTAAAAATATTTTCCCAATTTGTTACTTCCCTTCTAATCTTGTTTGCATTAGTATTATTTGTACAGAAACTTTTTAGTTTGATGTAATCAAAATCTTCTATTTTGTGATCAATAATGATCTCTAGTTCTCCTCTGGTCATAAATTCCTTCCTCCTCCACAAGTCTGAGAGGTAGATTATCCTCTGTTCCTGTAATCTATTTATTATCTCCCTCTTTATGCCTAAATCATGGACCCATTTTGATCTTATCTTGGTATATGGTGTTAAGTGTGGATCCATATCTAATTTCTGCCATACTAATTTCCAGTTTTCCCAACAGTTTTTTCCGAATAATGAATTTTTATCCCTAATGTTGGAATCTTTGGGTTTGTCAAAGATTAGATTGCTATAGATGTATCCTTTTTTGTCCTTTGTATCTAATCTGTTCCACTGATCTACCGGTCTATTTCGTAGCCAATACCAAATGGTTTTGGTGACTGCTGCTATATAATATAGCTTTAGATCAGGTACACTTAGACCACCTTCCTCTGAGTTTTTTTTCATTAGTTCCCTTGCAATTCTCGACCTTTTATTCTTCCATATGAATTTTGTTGTTATTTTTTCTAGGTCATTAAAATAGTTTCTTGGGAGTCTGATTGGTATAGCACTAAATAAATAGATTAGTTTGGGGAGTATTGTCATCTTTATTATATTCGCTCGGCCTATCCAAGAGCACTGAATGTCTTTCCAATTATTTAAATCTGATTTTATTTTTGTGGCAAGTGTTTTGTAATTTTTCTCATATAATTCCTGACTTTTCTTTGGTAGATGGATTCCCAAATATTTTATACTCTCAACATTTGTTTGGAATGGAATTTCTCTTTGTATCTCTTGCTGTTGCATTTTGTTAGTGATATATAAAAATGCCGAGGATTTATGTGGATTTATTTTGTATCCTGCCACTTTGCTGAAATTTTGAATTATTTCTAGTAGCTTTTTAGCAGAGTCTTTGGGGTTCTCTAAGTATACCATCATGTCATCTGCAAAAAGTGATAGTTTGATTTCCTCATTTCCTACTCTAATTCCTTGAATCTCTTTCTCGGCTCTTATTGCCGAGGCTAGCGTTTCTAGTACTATATTGAATAGTAATGGTGATAGTGGGCAACCTTGTTTCACTCCTGATCTTACTGGGAAAGGTTGCAGTTTATTTCTATTGCATATTATGCTTACTGACGGTCTTAAATATATACTCCTGATTATTCTAAGGAATAATCCATTTATTCCTATACTCTCAAGAGTTTTTAGTAGGAATGGATGTTGGATTTTGTCAAATGCTTTTTCTGCATCTATTGAGATGATCATATGGTTCTTATTAATTTGATTATTAATATGGTCAATTATATTAATAGTTTTCCTAATATTAAACCAGCCCTGCATTCCTGGAATAAATCCTACTTGATCATAGTGTATTATCTTGGAGATGATTTTCTGAAGTCTTTTTGCTAATATCTTATTTAAGATTTTAGCATCAATATTCATTAAGGAGATTGGTCTATAATTTTCTTTCTCAGTTTTCGATCTACCAGGTTTAGGTATCAGTACCATGTCTGTGTCATAAAAGGAGTTTGGTAGGACTCCTTCATCCCCTATTTTTTCAAATAGTTTATATAGCATTGGGGCTAATTGTTCTTTAAATGTTTGGTAGAATTCACATGTGAATCCATCTGGCCCTGGGGATTTTTTCCTGGGGAGTTGATTAATAGCTTGTTCTATTTCTTTTTCTGAAATGGGACTATTTAAGCAATTTATCTCCTCCTCTGTTAATCTAGGGAGCCTATATTTTTGGAGAAAGTCATCCATTTCACTTAAGTTATCAAATTTATTGGCATAAAGTTGCGCAAAGTAACTCCTTATTATTTCTCTAATTTCCTCTTCATTGGTGGAAAGATCCCCCTTTTCATTTGTAAGACTATCAATTTGATTTTCCTCTTTCTTTTTTTTTGATCAAATTTACCAAAGGTTTATCTATTTTATTGGCTTTTTCATAAAACCAACTCTTGGTTTTATTTATTAATTCAATAGTTTTTTTACTTTCAATTTTATTGATTTCTCCTTTTAATTTTTGTATTTCGAGTTTAATTTTTGGTTGGGGGTGATATCATTGAAAGTTTTGAATAACCAGTATTAAGAAAAAAAGTACAAGCTATCTGTTGTCAGAAGAACACAATCCTCTAAACCACCTTTGATGAGAGAAAGGAAAGTTGAAACAACTCTAAGGTACCACTTCAAACATATCAGAAAAAAAAAAAAAAAAAAAAAAAAAACAGATGCTGGAGGGAATGAAGGAAAATAAGTATAGTGATAAACTGTTAGAGTTGTGAATTAGTTGAAGCTTTCTGGAGAACAATAAGATGTATGCCCCCAAAGCTATAAAACTATACATATTCTTTGATCCAGCCACAACACTTCTATGTTATAAGAAATAAAAGAAAAAGTAACAAAATTTATAGATACTGTTTTTGTGATGGCAAAAAGAAAGGAAGTTGAGGGGATGTTGGTCAGTTTGAGAACGACTGAATGAGCATTGGGGTATTGTGATTGGAACATTGTGATGGAATGTGATGGAATACAATTGTGATATGAGAAATAAGGGGGATGATTTCAGAAAATTCAGAAACTGATTTCAGAAAAAAACATGACAGGGCTCTATGAAATGATTTAAAGCAAATTGAGAAGAATGGGGAAATCATTTGCAGAGTAACAACAATATTGTAATGATGGTCAATTGCAAAAGAATTGGCTACTCTGATCAGTACAAAGATCCAAGACAGTTCCAAAGACTCATGATCAAAAACAGTATTTACCTTCAAAGAGAGAGAGAGAACTGATGAATTTAGTATAAATAGGAGTGTGATTTTTCTTTCATTTTTGTGCAGTATAGCCAATATGAAAAAATGATTTACATGATTCCATATGTATGATTGATATGATAATGTTGGCTTTTTAGAGTATGGGGAAAAGATGGGAGGAAGGAAGTGAATTCAGAACTCCAAATTTAAAAAAGAAAATAATATTTAAAATAAATAATAAATTTGACAAGCAAACAATCACAATCAAGAGGGAAAAACTTACTTAGAAGATTTCAAAACACATGGATTCTTTTATATATATATATATTTATTTATACACACACAACACACGTGTATCAACAAATGTCCATGTCCATACTACATATACACATATTGTCTTGTGTCTGTGGGATGAGATACACAGTGAAATGGTTATTGCTATGAGGTAGAACTGTTCATACAAGACATATGGGAGAAGAAAAAAATTGAGGAGGGTTTTAAGGTGGGAAGGTATCTGGTTTGGCAGGGAGAAGTGAGGAGATAATACATCCTTTATACTTTCTAGAAGCTTCACAGAGTCATATGTCTAGAACATGATCAATCCTTTATATATCAATTACTTTAGTCGTTCTATGAATTACAGGAAACTTTGCAATGCTCTAGTGGTGAAATTGAAACATTGAAGACATATTTTTTTGATTGATGACATTATATTGTAATGATCTGGTCTCTGTTTTACATGTTATTCATTTTATATGCTGATAATCAATATCTGCTGCCTAATTGCTACAGTAAATTAGTAATGTGCCATTCATCCTGTAATGAGATTTTTACAGAATGAATTGAATAAGCTAAGTAAAATTTTCATGGAATAAATAATCGCCCCAAACAAAGAGATAAAATATAGTCCATAAAGAAGCAAGTTTATATTCCTTGCTATTTAAATCATGTCTATGTAGTCAGTTTTTAAGATATATTTCAGTATTTTAAAGCTCCCATTACTAGTCACTTTTTTTCAGGATTACATCAATAGCCAGAAATACTGTATATACAATTACTAGAACTTTAGAATTGCAGGTTTAGCATTTATTGTCAAATTGGGTCTTTATTTTTAGTTTATATTTTGGGAGGAAAATGTAGGAGGTTGTAAGAGTAGACAAAATTTCATGATTTCCATGGAGTTTAGGAGGTATTTAAATGTGATATTTGGTTTCTTTTTCTGGTATTACAGGATTTGTCTGTGTGACCTTAGATTTAAGTTGTTTCTTCCTCAGTTTCTTCCTTTATAAAAGTGATATAATACTATTTGGTTTACTCTATAGAGTTAGTATTTGGAGGGTATTTTTAAAAATTATAAAATTATTCTTTTAGTCACTTTGCTTTTTGTAAATATTTGAACTTATGCATATTTTTGCTGTGTAATACCTGTAAAATATTAACTTCTTGAGAGCAAAAACTTAATTCTAATTCTGACTTTGCCAGTGGCCTTTCTGGACCTCAGATGTTTGCACTGCTGACACAAAACATTAGAGCTGGAAAAAACCCATAAAGGCAAACAAATGTTTGTGTGTGTACGTGTGTGTATTATATGTGTGTGTGTGTGTGTGTGTGTGTGTGTGTGTGTGTGTGTGTGTGTATATATATATATATATATATATATATATATATATATATATATATGTGTGTGTGTGTGTGTGTGTGTGTGTGTGTGTGTGTGTGTGTGTGTGTACTCTTAAAACCCAGTAGTCTCTGCCATAATACCCTACAATTTTATTTTCTCATAGCGCTAACATTTAAAATCATTAACAGCATCATAGCAATAACTATGTTAAGAATAAGAAAACCTTGTCTAAGCCTTCCCTAGATCTGAGTGTTTATTATTGTACTTTTTAGTACTCTTTTCTATATCAGTATTGCTATCAAATTTTAGAAAATATAAAGGTTCAAAACTCATTTTCATTGGATTTTATTCCTATGAATATTGTAATGATACCCATAATATGACTAAGAATTGAAAAAAAATGTGATCCTCAATATTATTCTTTTTCTGTGTGTAATTTTACTTTATTTTATATATTCATAGCCACTTAAAGAATCAGAAGCAACAGCTAAATAGAATGTATATGTGATAGAATGATTCCATGATTACTAGTTCATACTAATGCTTATGCTTTGAGCTTACACAGATAGAGTTTAACTTGAAGCTTTCACATAACACTTATATTTATTTGCCTTTAACCAGAATCTTTACTGGAAAGGTCCAAATTTGATCTAGCTTTCCTCTAGACCAATTTTTTTTCAAACTTTTATTTATTTGTAGATTATTTACCAATGAATTAAAGCCAATTGATCCCTTTTCAAAATAATGTCTTATATAATTACAAATTATATAATTACAAATGAAATCAATTATATTGAAATTCAGGCATTTTTTTTAAGTTCATAGATGGCAGGTTAAGAGTTCCTGCTCAAAACAACAAGATAAAATAAAAAATAGTTCCTGCTCCATAAGTAGTCTGTTCACCTTCACACATCAAATGAATATGTCATGGAATATAGACCAACTATATTAAAATCCATAGGAGATACTAATCTTCTCCTAAGATAGAGAGGAACTAGAAGGGGGGACTCTTTTTTCTTAACCTCTTCCAGTGTTTATGGCCCCCAAAAAACTGAAAGTCAAAACCAATCATTTTACTGCTTATTTTAAGATAATCATTAATATCAGGGGTGGCAGAGAAGTCAGCTGCTCTCATCTCTGGGCCCCAGGTTCCCTTTACACCAGCATCTAGTATTATCATCGTACCAGTGGGAAGTCTCTACTATGACCACTGGACTGCCATGTTTTAAAATGGTCCTGAAACTGCCTGTTCGCCTTAGGGACTTGGAGGGGAAAAAAAAAACTTCTCAGGAGCCACAGACTCCATTTACCATTTATTTCTTTCAACTCTTGTCGCCTCAGCCAACAAAGTTATTTTTTTTTTTTGTTTTGTTTTTTTCTTCTGTTCTTCATAGTTCTCTTTTTCCCAGGAATCCTTGAACTTAGTCATTGATTTACATGTTTCTTGAGGTTTTTCTTCCATTATGTGCTTAAGAAGGGGGAAAAACTGCTTAGATTATCTTAGCAACAACCTTTTCTGTATATGTCTGCTACAAAACTAATCATACGAATTAAGAATACTGGAGATGTGACTCAATTTAATTACAGTTATTACATACCAACCAGTGATTCAGAAACAAATTGTTGTGTGTCATGTATAGATTTCTATCAAGTAAGTCTAACCTCTTCTGTTTTCAGTGTAATCAGACTCCCCTCTGAACCAAAATGATTTACTCAAATTAATATAATTAATTATACTTATGTATTATTCTTTCAAATACATATTTTCAACTAATAAATAAAATGTGCAACTCAACCTCAGCTGACCAAAATTGTATAATTTAAATGCAAAACAGTGGGACTCATAAGAAAACTGATATGATTTACCCTCACCAATAAAAGTAATTGTCATAAAAAAGATTTATTATTCAGTCAATCCAATATATTATAAACACAAACCAATATACAACAGCAATAAATTTGTCATACTATATGAAGCATTTCATGTGGAAACCAATCTGTTAAGAACCAGCAGACTTAGAGTGCAAGGCAGTTTTTTTTAAAGAAATATGTTTTGTACGTGTGTGTATTTGCCTGTGTGTGTATGTACACATTGCAAACATAATTAAGCTTTGACCTTCTAGGTACCGCATAAATGGGCACTCATTTTATAGATTTACAAGATATCCTTCAAAATAACCAATGAACTATGATATACCTTTCCCCCATGCAAGAGAGAATATATAAAGCAAGAAATCATTACCATAAATGCATCCTTTCTCCTTGATAACATTAGCAATACTAAAATTTTGATATATAGAACTCACCATAAAACAACAACTTTAGTGTTACATTTATGCTGAATTTCAGGCTATTTAGAGAAACAGTTTGGCAATGTGGATATTATGAACCCAAATGCATGGATCCAACTCATGGTTCACATTTACTGTAACCAAAGAAATTGTTTTCACAATAATAAGGCTCTTGCAATTTAAAAATGAGTGGATATCTACAAAATATTTAAATTCTTCATTTGTTGATACTGGACTGTCTGGGGCAAAACTGACTATGAAAATGAATTAAAACTTCCTTTCTCTGATAGTCACTTCTATTTCAGAATTTAGACATGAATAATTATTTCTAGGAATGTTTCCAAGGTTTAATAATTAAAATCAGGATGAGGAGGGTATTGTTTAAGGGGTAAATTCCAGTGTGACCCAATATAATTTAGTTGGCTACCTTTTACTAGTGTTTGTCCAATCTAGCTCCCAGGAGGAAATAATAAAAATAGATTTCTGGGTAACATCAAGATATTTACTCTGTAACAATTGGTATTAAGATTATTTCTCAAACTTCTTACAGGAAGGTCAATATGCACTAAAGCTACCTTAAAGATTCTCCATTTACACAAATCATGTTGTAGAATATTTTGAAGTCATTTTCCTTGAATTAAGAATACTGTCTACTAAATAATATACTATATACTATTTTTCTAGTAGCTCAAGATTTGTGACTATCAACTACAATGATATTCTCTTCAGGGCAATATTTTTTTTTCTCACTGAACTTTCTTGGAGGAAGGGGAAAGTCTCAGCTCTTGAAATATGCCTCATGGTCTTTAAGCATTATATTGAAATTTAGTTTCTGATTCCAATCACCTTTTTAACGATATCATTTTGTATACATCTTCTTGTTAAATTGATTATAATTTTATATTTTGATTAAAATTCATTTTATTTACAATTCCAGGTTTTAATAAATTTATTTTTTAATGAGTCTATGAAAGAAATTTTACATGAATAAGTTCTTTTTTATAAGATAAAAATTCAACATCCAACCTTTATTTCTGAGTGTTTTATGGTAACTAATTTGCTGGACCTTGCTAATGCTTCCTCCCATAGGAGAAACACAGATGTTATTAAGAATCCAAAACCCAATCTAAAAAGCCTATGAACATGAAAATGTCAGAATTAAGTTTTTAAATTGTATTCTATGGGCCTAATGGAGCCACTGAAGTTTCTTTAATATGGAAGAAATTTAGTGAGATCAAAATGTACAGCTTTAGGGGAGATAGATTTTAGAGAAGAATGTTTGACTAGAGATAGACCTATTTTAACACTAAGACATAAGTCTAGAGAAGAGATAATGTCGGAGGGGAGTGTTTTGTGTGAAGAGATACGGGTGTCTGAGACAAGTGGAGAAGGTAGATTTGGCCAGACACTACAAGTGAGTTTTCATGAGGTGGGCAAAGGGATATGAGGACATATCCAAATGAAATATATAGGGGTGGTGATGGGCCTTGACCTTGGCCAAAACCAAACAGATCACTGTAACCTTTTGCTACAGATGTTGGGGGGAAAGTGTCCATTGAGAGATCAAATGGTGCAGAAAGTTGAAGAACAATAAGGACTGAGGGAAAAAGTCATTGGATTTAACTGTAAAGCAACCATTTGGTGACTCTGGAGAGAACAATTTTAATTAAGTGGTATGGCTATGACCTTGATGTTAAGGGGCTGGCCAATGGGAAGGTGAAAATGGTAGCTCCTCAGAGGAGAAGGAGTTTGTAAAAGGGAGGGCAGGAATATGTGATAGTATCTTTTTTAACATTTTAAAATTAATTTTATAATTATAACTTTTTTGACAGTACATATGCATAGATAATTTTTTACAACATTATCCCTTGTACTCCCTTCTGTTCTGAATTTTCCCCTCCTTCCCTCCACCCTCTCCCCTAGATGGCAGGCAATCCCATATATGTTAAATGTGTTATAGTATATCCTAGATGCAATATATGTGTGCAGAACCAAATTTCTTGTTGCACAGGAAGAATTGGAAACAGAAGGTAAAAATAACTTGGGAAGAAAAACAAAAATGCTCACAGTTTAACTCATTTCCGCATATTCTTTTTCTGGGTGTAGCTGATTCTGTCCATCATTGATCAATTGGAACTGAATTAGATCTTCTCTTTGTCAAAGAGATCCACTTCCACCAGAATTGATCCTCATACAGTATTATTGTTGAAGTATGTAATGATCTCCTGGTTCTGCTCATTTCACTCAGCATCAGCTCATGTAAGTCTCTCCTGTTGATCATTTCTTAAGAACAATAATATTCCATAACATTCCAGAACCACAATTTACCAAACCATTCTCCAATTGATGGACATCCATTAATTTTACAGTTTCTAGTCACTACAAAAAGGGATGCCACAAACATAAATAGCAATTTTTATTATGAAGTGTTCCTATGACAGATCCTATATTTCATCAATTAATCATCAACATCCTTCCATTTTAAAAAAATCATCTTATTTTGGTAAGAGATATTCTTTATATCTTCTTATTATTAATCATCTTGGTGAGTCAGTGACTTGGTAACTTGCTCAGGGTCACACAGTGAGTTGTGTCAAGTATCTGAGGCTAGATTTCAGTTGTTCTTTATCTAGTTCATTCAATTAGATTCCCACTAAGTATAAGGCACTGTGCTAAGTCCTAGAGATACAAAGATAAAACAAAAATAATATTTTATCTTAAAAAGCTAATAGTTTATATATACATATTGTAATGGTATCTTGAAGAGAAAAGAGGGTCAAGGAAACATTTCTATGGGTGCATGAGATTTAGACATACTTCTAGAAAACAGAATGTGACACACCTGTCAGATTGGCAAAGATGACAGGAACAAATAATGATGAATGTTGGAGGGGATGTGGGAATACTGGGACACTAATACATTGTTGGTGGAGTTGTGAAAAAATCTGGCTATTCTGGAGAACAATTTGGGACTATGCCCAAAAAGTTATCAAACTGTGCATAACCCTTTGATCCAGCATTGCTGCTATTGGACTTATATCCCAAAGAAATACTAAAGAGGGGAAAGGGACCTGTATGTGCCAAAATGTTTGTGGCAGTTCTTTTTGTAGTAGCTAGAAACTGGGAGATGATTGGATGTCCATCAATTGGAGAATGGTTGGGTAAATTATGGTATATGAATGTTATGGAATATTATTGCTCTGTAAGAAATGACCAGCAGGAGAAATACAGAGAGGCTTGGAGAGACTTACATCAACTGATGCTGAGTGAAATGAGCAGAACCAGAAGATCACTATACACTTCAACAACAATACTGTATGAGGATGTATTCTGATGGAAGTGGATATCTTCAACATAAAGAAGATCTAACTCACTTCTAGCTGATCAATGATGGACAGAAACAACTATACCCAGAGAAGAAACACTGGGAAGTGAATGTAAATTGTTTGCACTATTGACTATCTACCCAGGTTACTTGTACCTTTGGAATCTAATACTTAACGTGCAACAAGAAAATTGGATTTACACACATACATTATATCTAGGTTATACTGTAATACATGTAAAATGTATGGGATTGCCTGTCATCTAGGGGAGGGAGTAGAGGGAGGGAGGGGAAAATTTGGAAAAATGAATACAAGGGATAATGTTGTAAAAAAATTACTCATGCATATATACTGTCAAAAATTTTTATAATTATAAAATTAAAATAATAATAATAATAAAAAGAAAATAGAGTGTGGATTAGAAAATACTGATGATTAGAAAACGTAAAGAAATTTCAAGAGTTAAGACACCAGAATAGATGGGGTTAGATGGGAGCTAACATAATAGAGGTTCAAAAATGTAGAAGCAGGTTATGAACCCAGGTTTTATCATTCTGTGACATCATTCCATTCTTTGTTGTGTGTAATCTTTTGCATTGTTTTCATTTTTGTCCCAAATTCTGTTTAATTTATCCCGAATCTATAGTTTATTTTATTGCTAGGTTAAAAACTCTTCAAAAACTGGAACTGTGTCTCATATTCAAGGTATTTTGCATATCATAATACAATCTTAGAATAAAAAGAGATAATGGAGATTATATAGGTAACCCTCTCATTTTACAGAGAAAAAAAAAAATTAAGGTTAAGTGTTCCTCCCCCCAAGGTTCTATACCTACTTAGTGTCAAATAAATTACTTAAACTTGAATAGTAGTTCAGTTCTTTGCTTTAGATTTGTCTTTGCCTCTTTGTGGTGACATAGTTATTGTTATGTAAGAGTCTTCATGACCCAATCTGATATTTTTTGACTAAAATGGTGAGCTTCATCAGTTCATTTTACAGATGAAGAAACTGAGGGCAAATAGGTTAAGTGTTCAGGGTCAAATGGTTGGATTTGAACTCAGATCTTCATGACTCAAGACCTGGTATTCTATCTGCTAGGCCACCTAGATGGTAGGAAGGGAATAATTACATGCATCTAGATTTGAATGACTTTGAAAGATTTCACTGTTGATGTTCTCATATCTTTTACTCTAATAAGGTCTCCCTGAAATTCTGTCAAGGAGTGGGAGTTGATTACATTTAAATTTCCAAAAGATCACTCTGTGGATTGGAGAAATATGGGAGACACGACCCCAGATATTGTCTTGTTATCTCACATTCACTTGACCTTCATCTATAATCATCCTGTACATTATGATGATAGGGTTTTACTTTATCTAATTACTTTACAATGTTCAATTTGGTATGTATTACCAAATCCCTGAATTTTAGCATTGCATGTGATTTATCTTCTTTGCATAATTTTTACAGGAAAACATATTCAAAATTCGACTGATTTCAATCTTTCTAAATTAAATAATTCTTTTGACCTTCAAAAACCAGTGAATTTTGATAAAAATCTCCATAGTTATGACCCATTTTAAAGATTTCTTTCATTTAAATATCCTGAAACTCAAATTAATAGTGTTGCAAAGAGTATAGAAAGAATGGATGGTTAAGCAATATTGCAGAGGCCTCAAGAGTTGGCTGAATGCAGTAGTCTCGGGGAGGCAAAGTCGCTCCAAATTGCACATCATCCTTTTAGTCTCTTATCATTGAAATAAGATTTACAATGCTCAGATTATTTGAGATGATGGGATAAGGAGAGTATGGATAACTGTGAGGAAATCCAGATATAGAATTTCCCTTAATTCAGATCAAGGATTCATTTAAAAATAATAATTTTAAAGAGTTGCCCTATTTGCCAATGTCACATAGTCACAAAAATTATTTTAAATTATGGACCAATTCTGTCAATACATTCTAGGCAGAAGAAAGCACTCTGCTCATTGGCTTTCCTTTTTATTTGGAATACTCCAAGATTAAGGTAGGCAAGAAACGATTGGACCCCTGTCCTCAACTGCAACAGCAATGTCCTTTCAAAATGACATGACCATATTACAATCCATAGGTACTGTCCTTTCAGAGCAACATGGGATTCTTCTCTAAGAAGGAGCTAAAATAGTAGAGGAAATATTGGTATCTGGATCAGAAACAATGAAAATATTTGGTGGAGGAGGGCTAAAAGAAACAGTTACAATCAGAAACACAGGGAGACAGAGACACAATAAGATAGAGACATAGAGACAGACTAATTCAATTTCATAAGATTATTCAGTGATGTTAAATTGCAGTGCTATGGTGTCTTGATTTCTACTAATGTATTCCACGGTGCCTTCTTTGAGGATGACCAATGGAAATATTCTCCAAGGTTGTGACAGCATAACCTACAGATACTTTACTCATGTTAAAGCACAAATATTTTGTGTCAAAAATAAAACTTGGAACAAGATCTTTTTTACTCTAAGACTTTATCCATTATATCATGCTGCCCACAACTTATATATCAGAGACACTTAATAATAATTAGTTAAATAATTAATAATAATTGTCATGGATTAAATTCACTAACCACGACTGACTGCAACAATAGATCATTGATAATTCTCCATAGGTCAAAGTACTCTAGTTATTTGTATACAGGTGTATAGTACTAGCATTTAGATCTAATTCCTGACATAAATCATTATTTACTCATATATTTCTTTGACCCAAATGAGTTTGAAGGGAGGAATTTTCAATAAAATCAAGTAGTCATTAATTTACTTCATGATTTTTATAAAGACTAAGAAAACAGGTTTTCACACTATAGAAGTTTATGTGAAAACATGTTTTTGTTGAATAGACTTTATATCTAGAGTTCAGAATCAAGTCTTTAAAATATGTTTAACAAATAATGTGTTATTATCATTATTATTATTAGTTATTAGTTAGTTAGTTAGTAAGATTATGTTAAGCCAGAATTGTTTTTATTGTTAAAAAAAAGTATAGGGAATAGAGTAGTGGTAGTTGGTGAACAAATTTAGAGTGGATCTTAAGTTCTTTGAAATAATATGCTGCGTTGAAGATTCATTTTGGAGATAAATTATAAGAATGTGATTATAAATAGGAAATAGAAACTTAAACCAGGTTCATTGAACTCTATCTGCATTTTAAACTTTTCTGGCTTCTACTGTTCTTAGTCAAGTGATTTTGTGTCTAACTCTGCTTTAGGCTACTAAGAAAATGAGTTGACTCTTTCTCTTGCTGTCCTCCACTGATAGACCAATGACATGTTACAGGGCTATATTTTGACACACTCATTAACAAGATAGTAGTACATTTTCTCCTCATTATTTTTAGATGGTGGCCCTGGGAGCAGGTCTGCAGAGTTGCTGCTTCTTATTTAAATGTAAAGTAATGAAAGCATGGGCACAATCCGGTTTTCTCGCTAACCAAAAAATGGAGGGATACTTCTACAAAGCCATTAATGGACATTATATGTTAACAATATGTAGGTCCTTTATTCTGTTGTTACTCATGGGAAAAATATTCATTTTTAGATTTAAAATAATCCATCTTATACCTTGATTTGTTAGTTACTATGCTGGACGACATAAAAGCAAGAATGGAGCCCCTGCCTTCAGTGAACTTGTATTCTATTAAGGAGAATAGAATTTTAAATTTCTATTTAAATTTAAATCTCTAAATATAAAAAATGGAGTGAAGGGTTTCACATCCAGGTCATAGCTGCATTGAGCCCTGCTAAGGGTGATAGCAAAGAAAGAAAAGAAATTCGTGAGTAGAATTGCCAAAACTTAGGAGGTCACTCATTTCATAATTACAAAAGACAAATAATTGGGATACAGTAAGTATTCTAACCCCCTTTTATTGAGTATAAATTCAGAATAAATGAAGTCTAGATCAGTTGGACATCATAACAGATCTGGCTTTTCCATGGAAGCTAAACACTAGTTTCCAAGGAAACTAGAACCAAGGCTGACCTTATGTGCTGGGTCATGAAAACATATATATGTCCAATAGAATCTGAATAATGACAATTGATTTAGCCTCTATAATAACCTAAGGCTTTTATATGGCACCCTTTTGCCTAATCAAAATGATAGAGCCATTCCCTTTAATCCGGAAATATGATGCTAATTTGTACTTCTTATTTGAAAACTGCTTCCCAATACTCCCCCATAGATCAGCAGTCCATACTTTTGACCCCATATTTGGCAGTGTTGCCTGTTTGAGGAGTCCCACTGAATGACAGATGTCATTTTCCCCTTTCCATCCAGTTTGGAAGGTCCTACTTTTGATTAGTTTAGGCAAGTGCTGTCATTAGGCAAGTGCTGTGAAACAGCATGTTAAATGAACATTGTATATGTATAAGTGTAAATACTTGAAATGATTTTCTTTGTGCCACAAAGAAAAACAAATAATTGGATGAAAAGCATTTGAGATGCATGACAAAATAAATACACAGTTATTTGGGGTGATAGCCCTTTCTATTCATAAGCATCAGAAACTGACATAATGATAAAAATACATGTTTATGTGTATTTTCAGGTAGATGTTGGAAAATGTAAATGAAAGGTTCTCCAGATTTTACATGGTACTTCTTTATTTTCATCATTGAGCATATCATTGTACATTAGATGTTGTTAAGGTTAAAATAGCTGCCTTAAAAAACAAACAACAAACATGTATCTTGCTTTCTTGGATCTCTAACAATTTCATCTATCTGGCTGTCACTTGAAATAGGTATGGAAACCACTGAAGTATTTGTTGGCGTTCAAAACAGAGGTGTATTGGAGCCAGCTTGCTAACTATTCCAAGGTTTCTGTGAACATTTACACCTCAGAAATTAACAAGGCTGCAAAGAAGGGCTTGATTTATTATTTTATTGTTTATCTATGCCTAAGAACACTATGGAAAAATATTAGTAATTCACATTGAACTGGAAGTGTCTCCTCCTTTTTAGAGAGATATTTTTTGATTGTTTGTTTTACTCTAATAGTATTTTTTTTTCCAATTTCATGTAAATTTAGTTTTTAACATTCATCTTTGTAAGATTTTGAACTCCAAATTTTTTCCCTTCCTCCCTCCTTTTCCACACCTCTGGAGAGGCAAGCAAAATGATATAGATTATGCATATAATCATGTTAAACATATTTCTACATTAATCTTGTAGTGAAAGAAGACTCAGAAAAAAAGGGGGGGGAAATCAAAAGAAAGAAAAACGTAAAAATACTAATGTTCTGATCTGCATTCAGACTCCATAGTTCTTTCACTGGATGTGGACAGGATTTTCCATCACAAGTCTTTTGGAATTTTCTTGGATCACTGTATTGCTGAAAAGAGCTAATACTGTCATTTAATTGATCATCACACAAAGTTGCTGTTACTGTGTAAAGTTCTGGTTCTGCTTATTTCACTCAGCTTCATGTTATATAAAATCTTTCTAGGTTTTTTTTTTTTCTGAAATTTATCTTCTCATCATTTCTTATTGAAAAATAGTATTCCATTACTTTTATATACCACAACTTGTTTAGCTATTCCCCAGTTGATGATCATCCTCTCAATTTTGAATTCTTTGCTGCCATTAAAAACAAACAAACAAACAAAAAACTGCTGTAATTATTGTTGCATAGGTGGTTCCCTTCCCCCTTCTTTTATAATGTCTAATAGTGATATTGCTGGATCAAAGAATATGCAGTTTTGTAGTTCTTTGAGTATAACTTCAAATTGCTCTCCAGAATATTTGGATCAATTCACAACTCCATCAATAATGAATTAGTGTTCCAATTTACCCACATCATTTTCAACATGTATTCTTTTTTCCTTTTTTGTCATATTTGCCAATCTGAAAGGTGTGAAGTAGTGCCTTAGGGTTGTTAAAATTTACATTTTTCTAATCGATTGTGATTTAGTTAATTTTTTTCATATGACTATGAATAGCTTCAATTTCTTCATTTGAAAATTGCCTATTCATATTTTTTCCCATTTACCAATTGGATACTGACTTGAATTTTTGCAAGTTTGACTTTGCTATCTATGTATTTTAGAAATGAGGACTTTATCAGAAACATTAGCAGTAAAAATAGTTTTCCAGCTTTTCAGTTTCTTTCTACTCTTGATGGCATTGGCTTTGTATGTACATTACCAGAATAAGTCCCACTGGTCAAGTTTTATCCACCTTCTCATAGTTTGTTGTAATCTCTGCGAGTTGTTGGTTTATTTATTTAGTTAGTTTGCATCTATACTTATTAGAGAAATGAGTCTATAATTTTCTTTCTCTGATTTGTCTTTCTCTCTGGTTTAGGTGTCTGTACCATATTTGTATCCTAAAAGAAATTGGGAATTTGCTCAGTTCTCATTTTTAAGGAATCATTTTCTTCATCAAGCTTTTGTATTTCTTTTTCCTTTTGGCCAATTCTACCATTAAAGGTTGAGAGTTGACTTATCTAGACACCATCTCTTTGAGGCTTTAATCCTCTTTTTACCCAAGTGAGATAGACCTTTTCCAAAATTCTTGTAAGCTGGAAAAATGTCTCATTCTTTCTTTTTATGGGATCCAATACTACAGAATCCACATAAAGGCTTGATTTAACATTTAAAAGGGAAACTGGAAGGACTCAGACAATTTCCTAACTTTACTATATTGTCTCCACATTAGGAGAGGTGGTTGTTAAACAATTTATTAAGACAACCTTTGGTTCAAACTTAATTAAACAGAGAGTTAGCTATTTCAATATTTTTCTTCTCTTTTCATTAGTATAGAACATTTAATGATTTTCATTTTCCTATCTCTAAGCACATTACAGATTTTATTTTATTGCTTTTTAAATTTAATTTAAGTTTTATTAAATTATTATATAACATAATTATTAAATTATTATTATATTATATAGTTATTAAATTATTATTAAATAATAAATTATTTTATTGTTATTTAGATATTACCATGCTGATTAAACTCTTTCTCTCGTCTGACACTGCTGTCATGCTAGTAAGAAGCCCTTATCACGTTATCTTTGGATTATTGAAATACCCTATTGGTAGATATGCCTGTCTCAAGTCTCTTTTAATTCTAAGCCACTCTCCATTTAGAAACCAAAGCAATTTTCTCAAAATGCATGCCCAACCATGTCGCCTTTTTACTCAGCAAAGTTCAATGGCTCTATTGTCTATATGATCAAATATACCTCTGGTGTTTAAAGCTCTAAAAACTACCCCATTCCTTGATTTTAGTCATTTTGTGTCCTTTTCTCTCCCTATGTAATCTTTGCTCATTGACATTAATCTCCTTTCTATTCTATAGAGAAGAGATTTCATTTCTCCAATCTGAATTTTTTTTGGGCTGCCCTGACAGCGTGTTCTGATTTGCAGAAGCATCTTATTTAACACATCTGGCTCTCTGGACACCATGAAAAACAGTGATTTAGGTATTCTTCCACATAGAAATACAGAACTCTTATTTTGAGCTAAGTTTCCATGGGGAGGGAGATTGGATACTGGGAAAGAGGGACCATCTACACCTGAGTCTTGACCACAGATAGAAAGGTGAGACTAAGAAGTCTCTAGACCCCCATTAGATCTCACTTGATAAAATGGTATGAAGTCTTACCAATTAGAATATACTCTCGGGCATTCAGTTGTCATGATTCCTTGGAGGGTCCTACACCTATGACTCTGCCTTCATCTGACATGTTCAGTAAGATCTGTGAGAAAAAAAAGTCACCCAAGATCAAAAGTACCAGCATCTTTCTAAGACTGAGAAAGGAGAAACTAGTTTGCCTTCTCTTTACATAACCCACTCAGCTTCCAATGATCAAATATACAAAGTCTCAGTGGTGAAGACCAAGGCTGCAAGCATCATCATGAATTTTCTAATTATTAAACTGATATAAGGAAGCCTTCAGGATTTTTTTAGTACTGAGAAAGGCTGAAAGTTGTAAGCTATATATCCCATAAAGGCTACTCCACTGAAAAGAAAGGAAAAGAAAAGGGAAAACAACAAACAAAGCTTGATGCCCAGCTGGCCAAAGCAATTTTCTCAAAATGCATGCCCAACCATGTCATCTTTTTACTCAGTAACATTCAATAGCTCCCTATTGCCTCTATGATCAAATATACCTCTGTTTAAAGCTCTAAAAATTAGCCCATTCCTTGATTTTAGTCATTGGGTGCCATTTTCTCTCCCAACATAATCAGTGACCTGTAACATCATTATTTAAGCTATATGGCAAGACTCAGGTTGAGGTTATTTTTTGGACTCTGTCTAATTGTGTTGACCAGTCTCACTGAAATTTACAATTGTGTCAGTCCCCCAATGGTTCTGCAAATGTATACGTGGACATCCTTGTAGAACCTGCTCTGCAATCTCCTATACAACTGTGGCTTATTCCTGTGTATCAAGAGAACTTTGGACAAACAAGGTACCTCTATCTTTCTCTTCTTTCATGCAAACAACTTAAAGAAAATGAAATTGCTTGAAAAACCCAATGAACACACGTTCTCCTATCTCAAAACTGTCTTCAGTTAATATTGTGCTGTGATGCAAAAAAATATGAAATGGCAAAATGCAAACCTTTAAACTGCATTAAATAACATTTTTATGAACAGAAATAGAGCATATAATATCTGAGGCAAAAAGGTAGAGCATAAGAATGTTGAATAAGATATAATTTATTTCCTCAAAATGACTCTTGTCTATTACATTCCAGTTCCATCTTTCTATATAATAGATATTCTTATCAGAAGTTTATCTGCCATCCTTTTCTGACATAATACACATCTTGTGATTTCCAATTTTACCACACAATAAACTTTCTGCTCTCAAAATAACATGAGGAAGAATTGACTAAAAATAATCCATGGCATTACCAAAGATTTTTCAAGCTACAGATTTGCGTCTGTGTACTGTCAATGGATGTAAAAAAAATATGTGGTTTGGAAAACTGTGATGAAATATCCAGATAATATTCCAATACTTTTAAATGAATATTGTAAGTAATGTTTAAGTTTAAAATGAATGGCAAGACTCCATTGTGACTGCCAACATCCAAAAACGGCGATTGCTTTTTCTATTTCATTTTTAAGAGCAAGACACAAAATCACTTGCCTAAGAATGGGGAGAACCAGAAACAACTCAGTACATATTTTTTCCTGTGTAATAGTATGCTTTGCCATTTGTTTTGCTTTATGTATTCCATAGTTGATTGATGTTAGCAATATAGAGAAATACCATTTTATTCTCTGCATGTTAATTTAGCCATAGCTCAACTCAACTTAAAGATCTACACTGACATCCCATGGCATTATAGAGAGCTAGTAGAAATTCTCTAGTTCTTTTGAAGGCATGTAACCCATTCATATGCCAATAACATATGATCGTTTCTGCCCAGAATACTATTGCTTTATTGCTTTGTGTTATTTTTTTAAATAATATTAAACAGTCCCTCTACTTGTATTTCTAGAAGAAAACCTCAATAGATATTTCAAAGAATTCTCTGTGACTCCAATGCCAGACATTAAGTTTCATTTTCTTCCCAAGAATGCATATAACATTGTAAGGGGAAATTTTGTTATCTTTTGTTTTATCGTTACAATAATTTTCGCAAATATACACACCCCTTTCCATACTACTCCTCATGTTTAATCATTTCATTTATTGAAGAAATATAGGTAAGGAAAAACACCTGCCATGATTTCTGACAATATTTAGAGAATTCTACCCTAGTAGTCCCATCTTTGTGCTGTGAATAATGAAATATATTTCATACACATTTCTCTGCTAGGATTACATGTTTTTTTAATTTCAGAATTTAGATTATTCTTTAGTGATCTTTTCACTGAAATTACTTCATTTATTGTGTGTGTTTTTCTTTTAGCTCACTTTTTTTTTATTCTGTTTCACTTAATAGGATCTTTCTCAGTCCTCTGTATTCTTCATATTTCTCATTTTTTACTGAAAAACAAAGGAAACTAGTATTATTTCTAATTGTTTGCAATCACAAAAAAGTTCTACAAAGTGTGTTTATGTATATATATATGTATATATGTATATTATTTATGTGTATATTTGTATGTATACATATATATGTATATATGTATTTATGTGTATATATTTATACATTGTATATACATGCACACATAGATGCATGTATAATTGTGTATATATATTTGACTTATATATTTTGGTCAATGAAGTATAAACTATCCAGTTGCACTTATTTATGCTTTCTCATAAAGTGGTAAGTACTCAGATTTGAAGAACCTTTCTCCAAATATACAAAATTATAAAAGCTAGAACAAAAACTGACCGAGTAAGCAAAAGAAGGCAAATGTCATCCTAATTGGAACTAAGTTTGCTCTTTTTCTTTGTTGTTCAATATCATCGAAGCAAAATACTGACATCATCTAAGTCTTTTCTAATTGGTTCCTCCCTTCATGTGCTCACAAAGTGTTTGTTTTTGTATTAATAATAGGTAAGTGAGTGGTAGGCCTTCACCTTGATTGAACTTCACTGTTTAAAATCAAACAAATAAGTCTGCACATGTCCCAGTTTTAGAATCTTCCTATACATTTCAACTGTGGTAATTCAAATATATAAAATATTTTAAATCTAGATGATCCAATTTTATTACTTGTCATGATTATCTCCATTAACCTACATCAGCATATTTTATTTTACTCATACTTTATTTTAGATAGCAATGAAGTAACATTTTTAAAAAATTGCATTATTTTAAAGAAGTATAAAGATATGGCATCCCTCCAAAAGCAGTCTAGAATTACCCTTTCCTTATTAACATGAGGAGCCACAAGTGTCTTTACTCTTCCCAGTGTTCTTTCTCATAGTCCACCTCATTAAGATGAGTTCATGGACCAGAATAATCAGGATAAAGTTTTCTTTGAGGGAATATAGTAATTAGAATTAAAATGTTTAGCTTGCTTTATCTACTCCATCTTCATCAATACTTGTACAATAAGAGACTCAAAGCTAAGGCCAACTGCAATAGGAAGCAACCAAATATAAGCATTTGCCATGCAAAGTATGTCAAACTTCTTTAAAATTATGTTGACTCTGAGAAATGCTTCTTTGTAAGGAAGTGTCATCTTCAATGAAACAAAGAGGGATAGAGTTCACTTTGGTACTTTGAACTCTGAACTCTTATTCGGGGGTGGTCATAAATTTCATAAATTTTTAGTTTTAATCTTGAAGCTACTTAACTCTTTTTTGCTCTTCCAATTTCTTAGCAAACACCAGAGGAAGTTTGTTTACAATTTTTTTTAATTTTTAAATTTGTTTTTATATTTTGGCCTACAAAGGTCATGGACAACAATTCCTATATAAGGCGATCATTTCCAAGAGGGTCTTATGTGGCTCCCTAGAAAAATGAGTAGACATCTCTTCTTGAGGGAATGATGTTTCTTTTTCTTAATAGCTTTCAGCATAATCCAGATAATTATCACTAGCTTGAAGAATTCAGGGAGGCTTCAATAATATGACCAATAAGTACAGCATGAAAATATTTTTGAAGACTCCTTTGATCACTTTTTATTTTATTTTTGACTTTGCAGTCTCCAGGGCCTAGCACAGTGCCTACTGCATTTTAAGTTTGCTCTTTGAAATGAATTAAATTCAGTGGCTCATATACAAGTAAAGATGACCTGTATCTTGCCCTCATAGCCATTTAGCAGCATTGTCACAAGTATGATATCAATCAATGACTCTGTAGATGGGAAGTTGCTGGTGATAAACTTTTTTGTGCTTATTATATCTTTGTCTTGCAGGCATAATTGATAAGGACTATGGGATTGAATGAAATCATGGCATTGATCTCTGAATATTATACACTTCTAGTTTATTGTTTGCATTTGAATACTCAAGACTATCTAGTGTCAGGAGCTGGTACAGCTGAACCGATATGTTGAAAATGTACATTGTACATTTTCAGTCTATATAGAGTCGACGCCTGTGGCAAGCACTCTCTACCTACGTGTTATAGCCAATATTTATTTGGGAAGCTGTTCTTTTCAATACTGTGACAGGTTTGGCTCTTGTTTGGAGGGGAAGCCGGCATTATAAATAACAACTTTGGCTCAGAGCTTCCCTGCCAACCCCTCGTTTAAAGTGATTCTCTCAGACACCATTTAAGAAACCCCCCAAATTGGAGCATTGAGACAGATGGCACAATCTGCAATATAAGTGACAATGGCCTCCCCCAGCTGTTGAATCTGAGTAAGAAATTTACATTTCTAAATAATAACTGATGGTGCTGGTGAGTCGCATGGTTTCTATTGCCCTGCATGCTCATTAAGTGTTTTAGTCATTGGTGAAGGAAGGACAATGACAGATTTTATTTTACCATCTATGTAGGCCCCCTGGGCTATCAAGAGCATATTTCCCTCCTGTTTAGAGTATTTTATTTAAGTGGCTTTATAATAAAACTATAATTTCCCTGTATATGTGTTCTTGGGTTTGCTATCATCAATCCTGCCGAATCAAGTCTTTGATGTATTCTAAAGCCTTCATGGATCAAGGCCATATTTGGTTTCTAGTATAGTTAATAACCAATAAAATTTGTTTGTGTTTACTTGAAACATCTCCACAAGGAGTGTTTCTGTCAGTCCTAAAAACTATTCAAAGTGTCATGTTTATTTCTGGGCACAAAATTGTATTGACATGCTAAAGTATATCCTATCCAGATAAGAAGACGATGATAGTGAGAGTCTTTGAGATCATTCCATGTAAAAATACATTGAAGGAACTTCAGGTGCTTAGATTCAACTTAAAAAAAAATTAAAGAAAATAAATAAACAAAAAACAACAACAAAACTTTGTAAAGGAGACAAGATAGCAGTCCTCACATTTTAATGAGGTATCATATAGAAGAGAGTTTTCATGTCATTTTCTTGATATCAAGAAGAGCAAGAGTGAGAATGAGGGAGAGTGAGAGAAAAAGGAAAAGAGAAGAGAGAGCAAGGGAGAGAAAGGGAGAAAGGGTAATAAAAAGCAAACAAAACTTTCCATTGATACCCATTATTACAAGCATTTGCATAGCATTTTAAGATTTGAAAAATAAAAACTTTACAAATATTATCTTATTCAATCATTATAAAAATGCTGAGATTATATTCTATTATTATACTCATTTTACAGATGGGGAAACTGAGACATAGAAATTAAATAACTTCCTTAGTATCCCATTGTAAAGTCCTATTGTCTCTCAACTGTAATCCTTCTCTGGGAGTAGGTGCTTTTCTATATAATCTTTTCCTCTGTGAGCAGGTTTCTTGAGAGGCTTCTGGAGCCTTCCCCTCCAAAAGTGTGGGATTGCTGGACTTGCGAATCCACAGGATGTCTTCTCTTTGACTCAATCCAGACTCCAATCTAGACTGCCATCCAAATTCAATCTCCCAGTCTAGACTGATCTTAAGACTCAATGTTGCCTTCTTTTATCCTAGCAGAGAACTCCTACAGCCAATGAACTTGCTCCTTTTAAAGGTGTAAACTCCTTTAAATGTGTAAACTCCTTTTCAGAAGTCTAAAGGTGTAAACTCCTTTCAAAGGTTTGAACTAAAGAATTGTTTAGACAACCTGAGTTAGCACCTAGTAATCCTAACATCCCATATCTAGTAAGTATCAGAGTTTGGATTTGACCTCTGATATTTTTGATTGTCTACACTCTGTCTCCTAAGGACTTAGAACCACTAATCACAACTGTCTAAAAAGTGGATAATTTGGTTCAACACTTAAAGGGTTTTGTCTCTCTGGAAGTCTTACCACTTGTTCTGCCATACTTAAGAAGATCCTTAATCTGATACAACTCAGAGTGAATAGACTGAGTTCTCTTTCAACTGAACTGGAAAAGAGAAAGTCTTCCTTTTTTAATGGCAGACCCTGGTCTGGGTTGAGCTCACTAAACTTACAACTTTCAACTGTATTAAATAATGAAATATAGAAAACATTTAGAATGTGAAAAGACAGTGTTCTAAGTTTACTGTTTGCTCTAATTAGAAGAAACTTGACTTTTGTATTACTCTAAGCAGATTTTCAACTTCATTTGATTTTTAATAGTTTAATGCACTTATCATTTACACTACTCCATGCTCATCTTTGAGCCAAAGATAGGAATACCCATTTGTAAATGGACATGTTTTGGCTTATTGGTTAAAATATATGCATATTTCTGCCTAACATCAGGTAGCTAATTTGTATAACTTTTACTATTTTAATGTTCAATGCATACATGTGATCCATTTTGTTACTATTCATCCTAGATTGATGTACAGAGAGAGAGCATTTCCTATAATTCTTTCCTAAGCTTCCTACACCTTGCCACTATATGCTCAGTAATTGCTTTTTGAAAATGATGAACTACAGGAAATACGACTAATTTGTGTCGACTTTACCTGAAAGTATTTGAGACTTGCTAAAATCAGCCATTATGACATTTAATTTATTCAGTGCAACCCTAGAAGATTTGGGGAATCATCTAGTCAAACCATATGTTCTTGCATATTAAATAAAGAGAGGTTCAGGGAACAAAAATTATTTACCTACGATATCAAAAGTAATGGATTGATTCAAATACATTCCATCTGACTCCAGACCCAGGATGAGTTTCTTCAATATCATGATGAATCAGTATAAAGTCCATTGATTTTAGAGCCTGAACAATGGTCTTTATTACTGAAATATTAGAGTAGCTTTTTGTATCACTCTCTTAGTGATAAGATACAGCTTTTGTATAAACCCACAAAAGCATAGATTCTAATAAGAAATATAATTTTGAAACACACAGAGAAATCTAAAACTTTGAAATGCTTTTTGTATAAATAAATGAGTGGAAATAAGTGACAAGCAGTTTAATGGAAGAGTGATAATTAAATTGAAGACATAATATGTATACAATGCCAAAAAATCCAACTGGCCAAATTGTAGTTGATTTGTTGTTTTCTTTACATGGTGCCAAACAATCAATTGATTGATGTTTTCAATTAATTTGAAAATATTGGATTGACATGTTTTGGCATTTTGTCAATGATCTTTAATGAACTGCTTTCCCTTCATTGTATTTGAACTTCATTAATACTTTGAGGAGTTTCCCAAAATCCATTAAAGTCATGAAGAGTGGTAATAAAGTATTCTAAAATAATTTAATTTGATTATACCAGAAAACCTGGCTTTTAAGCTCATCTTCACCATAAAGCTGCTGTCATTCAAGTTCTTAAAATTATTCTTATAGTAAACAGTTGTACCTCAAGTCATTATCCTTCATTTCTGACCATACACAGTTTTTTAACAATGCGAGCACATTCTACCTTCTACTCTCTGATAAACTACATAATGTATAAGAGCTGAATTGTATGACACATTAGGACTTATATATGACTTGGAGATCTTTTCTCTCATTTCGCTCATATAGAAATCATTCCTTGAGAAAACTAATAGAAATATTGTATAATTAAAGTGTATTCTGTAGTTTTTAACAGTACCTCTGATATATCCCTTAAATATTCAGAACAACCCACATTCATATAGCTTATTTTTTAACAAAATTGACTTCCTTTGAGAGTTCTAAGTATTATAGTCTTAGTTTTGAGATACTTACAGATTTCTTCATATAATTTATCTTTTTTTTTTCCATCTTTTGTCATATTTTTATAAAGTAAAATTATTTTCCAGATAGTGTTGTGTCTAATGCCAATGAGTGTGATGTGATGATATAATGAACTACTCGATGTATTTTATTTCATTTTTTTTTGCCTTTGGATGCCCACTAAAAGTAGTGCTGCTAACATTTTAATTTCAAAACCTGAGATTTACCCTTCCATTTAGTTTCAATTTCCTTTTGTCGGTTTGTTTTATTTATAATAGGATAATAGTTTCCTGCAGAAACTTATTGTGATGATTTGCTGGTGAGTGGACAAGGATATCCTACTTATAGTACTTAGGATCATTAACCCTTGTTGATGATCTAAAATTTGTTAAACCATTGCTTCTTTTTTAAATAAATAAAACAAAGCATTATTTTTTGTGTGTGGGAGGAGGTTGATTGCCCAATAATCCATCGCACAGTGGTTGGCTTGCTCTCTCTGAGCTCTTTGTGCTCACTGAGGCTGGTAAGATTTTCCTATCATGAAGAACTTAAAGAGACCTTTCTGTCATAGAAACTGTAAGAACTTTCATTCGTTGCCATAGTCTTTAAGATTCTACTCCCTGTTCAAGGTGATCCCAATAAATTTTGGATAGAATGTGCCATCAGTATCCAGAAAAAAAAATTAATAAAATTATGGATATTGAATGGAAATCAACACATGCTGTGTTCACTTCTGTTTTTGTGGGGCTTTTTCCTCTTTCTTTCCCTTTATCTCTGATTTTTCTCTATCAACATAATTCATAAAGAAATGCGTATTTAAAAAAAAAAAAACTATACAACCAGAAAAAATAAAACAATTAAAAAAGAGAATCCATTTGCTTATAAATTCTCAAAAGAGGATATGTATTCTTGCTAAAAAATTAATAATCAATAGTGAGAATTCAAAATTAAAATATATCTATATAACAAACAATACTAATTAAACATGAATGAGCACATCTTTTGTTTTCTCAGTAATATTCTCATCTCATAAGCCTGTATTTCCAGTTAGTTAGATGGAAGTGAATAAGGTTTTATTAATCATCACATTCAAATATGTTAGTGGAACATAATGATAAAGTTATGCTAATATCCATATTGATTCTGTGCAAGTATTGTGCCATGCATATAATACATATTCAGTAAATGTTTAAATAGCACCTTCTTTTGATACTTTGTAATAGTTATTTAAGTCCTCAGAAGGAAATGAAAATGCTAGCTTCAGATAATATAAGATATAGAAAAAAAACAGCAGAACTTGACAATTAGACACTATTTTGCCATCTGTTGAATTTGCAATAGAAAGATTGGGAACACAACTAAAGCTATTTAGTGCTCAATAGTTCCCTGCTGGTTCCTTCTACCTGGTATTGTTTTCTTTTACACATAAAGGCATTGCCCACGTCCATGACAGGCACCAGCTCTGTCTTTGTTCTTATTCCAGTTCCTCTGCTCAGGACCCAGAAGCTCATGAGATTTCACAAATCAGCCACTAGTCTTCATTCCTTGCTCTTCTCCGCTTTCTTGGGATACCACACAAGCACTGGGTGAGCGGCTTTTTCTGAAAGCCAAAAGGGTTGTTTCTCTCAGAAAGGAAAAGTGGATGTTTTTTTTTTTTCCTCTGAAAAGTATTTCTTCTAAATCATATGTCAATTTAGTGATCTTAAGAATGAGGATCCAACATCCCAAGATAGAGCAAGATATAACCTAACTATGTGTTTTGAAGGCTTTCCTTAGAGTGCTGCCAATACACTTGACCTACAGATCCCCTGCTATTACAATCTGTTTTTGAGTCAAGAAATTGAAAATTGTTCAGAGTTGTGCAAAGTTCTGTGATGCGGACAGACACCTTCCAGGGCAAATGATGAAATGGATGATTTGGGTCTCTTTCTCCTGTCCCTCAAGTAAAACGTGAACCTGGGTTTCCAGAAGGTAATAGCTAGGGTTCTAAGAGATGGCCAAAAGTGCTTTGCTTTTACTGATGGCTGGGAAAAGAGAATATGAGAAGAAGGAAAGAAAGAAGGAAGAAGGAAGGAAAGGAAGAAAGAAAGAAGGAAGGAAAGGACAAAAGTAAGGACAAATGAGGAGAAAAGAAAGAAAGAAGAAGGAAATGAGAAAGGAAATGAGGAAAGAAAAGAAGAAAGAAGGGAGGAAAGAAAGGAGGAAAGAAGGAAAAAAGAAAGAAAAGAAGTATATATGTTTATGAGTAAATGCCTTTCAAGGCATCAGTAGGAAATAAAACATGGTTTTAGGGGGTATTTAAATAAATGGGCATTTTCTTTTAAATATGTGTTCTTTTCATGGAGAATTCCACGCAGCAAAAATAATAGAAGTTGTTTCAAGGCCCTAAATCAGATTTGTTATAAAAGAAGAAAAACACAGATGGCCTGCAATTATTGATAGTGTATCAAAAAAAATCTACGAAGAGATAAGGAAGGAAACTATATCCTGCTGAAAGGTAGCATAAATAATGAAGCCATATCGATACTAAACATATATGCACCAAGTGGTATAGCATCTAACTTTCTAAAGGAAAAGTTAAGAGAGTTGCAA